>NC_139539.1:82367109-82730914 GCF_965153285.1 Podarcis tiliguerta
CATTTAACACACCCATAAATAAATCATAGTTTTCAGATTGACGTTCTCTATTTATCCTCTTTAGTATAATTTCCCAAAACGCACCTATTATTCTCCCAGTGATTGCTGTAAAACAAAGAAAAGAATGATGATGATGATGATAATAATAATAATAATAATAATAATAATAATAATAATATATACCACCCTTCAACCAAAGATCACAGGGCATTTTATAACATAAAAACACAAAATACTTGTTTATTTTATTTATTGCATAGTTGATGATCCTGGTCAGTGGTGAAAACCTATTGAATTCAGGTTTTTGAGATGATTGAAAACATACTAGGATTTACCCTACTTTTGAAATGTGTGTATGGTTTGGGGGGATAGGTAAGTTAGATTATAGATAAGTAGATCTATGAAGCAGTGGAACAAAAGCAGCAACCAACTTCGATAAATGTGGGCCTTGCAATTATGTAGTCATTTTGCTCATTCTTCTGAAAAATTGCTCTTTCCCTGTCACAGGTCTTTTGTGAATGTACAACAGCACTGGGTCAACTTGGGGGAAAATGCTCACAGGTGGAAAAAATCAATAAAATGTCATATATTTGCAGTAGTACCTAATCCTGAATGTCCTTGGGTATGAAGGACAATAGTAAGCATGCTAATCTTGAGCTTGCAAAGCAATAAGGTAATTGTGAAGACATGATTTTGTCAGGAGTCATACACTTAGACATATGTTTCTTTAAAAAATGATACTAGGGGCGCCGTGTGTGTTAATTAAAATTGGAGACACATTTCATTATTGTAGCCAAAAAGATGCATCTATGCTTTCTAGAACAGTTCCCAGAACAACAGATAGATGATAGATAGATAGATAGATAGATAGATAGATGATAGATAGATAGATAAGAGAGAGAGAGAGAGAGAGAGATGATGATGATGATAGATAGACAGATGATAGATAGATAGATGATAGATAGATAGATAGATAGATAGATAGATAGTAGATAATGCTCACAGGCATGCCCTAGAGGTGGTGGCCCCATGCTTGGAGAATTCCCTTTGACTAGTTTATCGGTTTTTAACTGGGTCTTGAAAACCATTTCATTTCAATCCTACTTTTAGTTATAGGTGCTGTGCTGGATCTTTATATGTATATACAGTTGCTGTCTTTGCTTTAAAATGTTTCAAATTGTTTTAATGGAGTTGTGCTGGACTATAGAATGCTTCACACTGTACTTTAGCTTTATAATCACCCCCCTAAGAATGCACTTTTTACTTGTAATGATTTAAAAATAATAATAATAAATTCACATTAGAAATTAGCGAACCCCAGGCTAGCTTCCAGTAATATGAAGCAAAAAATAGATGTTGACAGCTGTTGCCTCATTTACAGCAAAATGTAGGGAAATGAAAACTGGATCTATCATGCCTGCAATACAACCAATCAGGTCCAACATAGTAAACCATACACCACTTAATGCCTGCCATTATAAAAGAAAAACTGCATGATTACAAATGGTACAATTAGTATCATGTCCAGTTAGTCCCTCAGCTTCCAACCTCTGTTTCAGATATAGGCTGCTTCTACACCATGAACACATGTTGGGTTTATATCACATCTACTACCATAGCTTCCTGCAAAAATTCCTGGGAACGTGTATTTTGGTGGGGTTGTTACCTCTGCCTACTGTCTCAGATTCCTAATTCTCAGCTTTCCTTGGGAAGCTGAGAATTAGAAATAACAGCAAAAGCACATTAGGCTCCTCCATAGTCTTGCCCATGCATCTTCCTGGGCTTGCTTGCAACACCAGCACAATGCACTGAGGCAGCATGATGTTTCATTCCTGACTTGTCATTGTGTAAGGTTCCCACCCTGTCGACTTGCTTGCTGGCATAGTAAGCCACAGGATCAAGCTATATGCTATTTGGTGCAGCCACAATTTATTCCATGTGAATTCAGGCTGTCATCCTTCTGTTCGCCTACCCTTTAGGGAAGAATCAGAGTACCTGTTACCCTTCTTCTCCTCTTCTTCATTTTTTAAGCTTCACCTTATTCCTTCCAGTGCTTGGAATTGTATCAGTGAATTCAACAAAAGCTTCTCATCCAAGGCCAGCTCAAATTATTTTTCTGCCTGGGGTAAAAGACAAGATCACACCCTCTCTTTCCTTGAAATTCTGTGCCATAGCTGACCAGACTGACAGCATAATCTTACTTCAATTCCTGCATCAGGACAGTATCAGACTGGTGGCAGAGATGGATGAATATGTCAGTTTTGGTTTGACTCATTTCTTATTTTCCCGATCTTTAAATTCAGTTCTCCACATTAGGTTACACTTCTTTTTTTTAAAGGCCTCCTGAGAATTCCCCAGCGTCTTAGTGCAAATTTCCTCTAGTGTACATGTTTTTGCACAACACATTTCCTGGGGTGTGATGCATTTTGCGTGTTATTTTCACTAATATTTTAGTCTATGCTTTTTGGAAATTTTCCTTGGCTGGAGAGGTGCATTGCAAAATTCGGAAAAGCGTGACTTTTGACGGATGGCTGTGTTTCGGTTCGTATCTTGTTTGGGAAAGCGTGAGTTGGGTTTGTTCGCCTTTAAATGCAAGCTGACTATAATTTCTCCCATGCCCCTCATTGGGAGGGCTCAGGTGTCAGCCATCAGCCTCGCTGACACCCTGTCTTGACTCCTCTTGGTACCAGTGAACGGGGGCACCACCGTAGCCCTGAGGGCAGAACCACATTTCACACACCATGAAGGAAAAATAGCAAGCTTGGGTTGAAGGCACAAGGCAGTCTTTGCAGCACACATAGCTCTGCCCCCTTCCCCACTCATCAGCACCTGCCATCTGAGGTGGCTTCCTTACTCTGCGTAATGGTAGAGCTGTTCCCGACAGCTTCATAGATTTCCCTTGAATACTTACGGAACAAGCAAGACAGCGCTAACAGTTTCAGAGTCTACTGAGTCCTTGCATGTCTCCCGTCAAGTAATCTGCATTGTCTTTAAATTGAATATGATTCATATCCAGATATGAGTTGGAGAGAGAGAAAGAGGAAGCTCTGCTCGTTCTCTACAGCATTTGTTAAAACAGTTTCTGTCTGGGCACCTGTAAATTGCAACAAATGCTATTTTCTAGCAGACTGGGAATGAGTTTCTCTTAATTTGTCAATTATGCCTGGAATAGCTCTCTCTTGCCACATTATAAAGGAGTTTGGAAGTTATCAAGTCACCGCACACCAATGAATCAGGCAGTAACAACTCTCATTTAATTTGTCATCCTGCGACCACTTGAGGGTGTGTGGAGATTTTTGCGGTTGTTTTTAATCTTATGATTTGTGATGTCTGGGAAGTATTTTTTGAAGGGAGAAATGTGCCATCCTCCCTCCTGCTGTGACACAGGACGGGGAAACATAGAGCCCACCAGGTATTGTTGACTGCAAATCCCATCAGCCTCATCCAACATGTGCAGCGCTCAGGGAAGGTGGGAGTTGTATTCCAGCGACATTTGGAGGGCCACAGGTTCCCATCTCTGGTTTATAAGGACATTAGGAGAGCACTTCTGCATCAGACTAAAGATCGATCTGGTCTAGGAATAGAGAACCCTTGTCAGACTGAGGGTGACATTTGCTTCTAGGCAACTTGTCAGTGGTGAGCATGTCTAGAAACAAAAGTGGGTAGAGCAATGAATGTAAAATCACTCAAAGAATGTGCAGAGCAGGGCTGCTGTGGCTGTGGCTTGTGGGGAGGACTTGCTAGAGTGGCCTGGGGGCCTGCATTTAATCCCTGGGTCTGAGGCCCCCCACTTCTGAATTCACCCAATATTTAATTTCCTGCCATAGTCAACCAGATATGTACAGGTAAGCTCATAAACTATAAAATGACATTATTATTATTATTATTAATAATAATAATAATAAAATAAAATTTATTTATACCCTGCCCTCCCCAGCCAAGACAGGGCTCAGGGTGGCTAACACCAAATATAAAAACAATTGAATGAAATACAGCTTAAAAAACAAGATTAAAATACAACATTAAAACATTAAAGTGCAGCCACATTTCAGTGGAAACTCAATCAAAAACTTTTTTGGGGATAAAAACATCAAGTCTTCACCAAGGTTAACTATCCAGACTGGTCCTACATGGGCCAGAAAAAAGCCAGGGAAGTCCCTAAATAGGAGTTCCAACACAGAAGGAGAAAGGAGAAAAGAAAGAGGGGGAGGGGATCAAGTTGATTCCAAGCCAAAGGCCAGGCGGAACAACTCTGTCTTACAGGCCCTGCGGAAAGAAATCAGATCCTGCAGGGCCCTGGTCTCATGAGACAGAGCATTCCACCAGGCCGGAGCCAGTATTGAAAAGGCCCTGGCTCTGGTTGAGGCTAATCTGACTTCCTTAGGGCCCGGGACCTCTAGGGTGTTGCTGTTTATGGACCTTAAGGTCCTCCATGGGGCATATCGGGAGAGGAGGTCCTCCCCTGGTATTATAGAATCATAGAGTTGGAAGGGACCCCAAGGGTCATCAAATCAAACCCACTGCAATGCAGGAAGCTTAGCTAAAGCATCCAAGACAGATGGCCATCCAACCTCTGCTTAAAAATCTCCAAGGAAGGAGAGTCCACAACCCCTTGAGGGAGACTGTGTCACTGTCGAACAGCTCTTACTGCCAGAAATTTCTTCCAGAGGTTTAGTCAGTATCTCCTTTCTTGTAACTTGAAGCCATTGGTCCAAATCCTCCCCTCCAGAGCAGGAGAAAACAAGCTTATTCCCTCTTCCAGGTGAAATCTCTTGAGATATTTGAAGATGGCTTCATCACCTCTCACTCTCCAGGCTAAACATACCCAGCTCCTTCAACCGCTCCTCATAAGGCTTGGTTTGGACCCTTGATCTCCTCTGCACCCGTTCCAGCTTGTCAACATCCTTCTTAAATTGTGATGCTCAGAACTGGACACAGTATTCCAGGTGTGGTCTGACCAGAACAGAGTGGGAACCAAATTATGCTTCATGGTTTCTTGGTAAAATGGGGATTTTTAATGGGAATGTAGTGCACGGGGGGGGGGGGGGCATTTGTCTCTTACACCCCTAATACAACTGGAACTAAAATCTGTTCCAATTCTTCTATCCATTACTTTTTTCACCTGTTACCTCTGTCATAAGAGATTAAGTGGCTTGGTGCCACTGACCACTTCACCATGTGGGGAACTGCCTAACTGCAGCAGCTCAGAAAAGAACATTCCAGATCTTTCCTGGTTCCATCCACTCAGGCTAGCCAAGCTCCGGGGCAGGAATAAGTATAGCAGACTTGAGCCATTTGACTGCTTCTGATGTACACATAAAGGTAAAGGGACCCCTCACCATTAGGTCCAGTCATGGCCGACTCTGGGGTTGTGGCGCTCATCTTGCTTTATTGGCCAAGGGAGCCAGCTTACAGCTTCCGGGTCATGTGGCCAGCATGACTAAGCCGCTTCTGGCGAACCAGAGCAGTGCACGGAAATGCCGTTTACCTTCCCGCTGGAGTGGTACCTATTTATCTACTTGCACTTTGACATGCTTTCAAACTGCTAGGTTGGCAGGAGCAGGGACCGAGCAATGGGAGCTCACCCCGTGGCAGGGATTCAAACCACTGACCTTCTGATTGGCAAGCCCTAGGCTCTGTGGTTTAACCCACAGCGCCACCCGCGTCCCTATGATGTACATATATACTTCATTAAAACCTTATAGTATGAAAATTGCAAAAAATGCTAGTCACTGAAAAATGCAGATATTGAGAATATTGGCATGGTGGTGAGTGGGGAGAGAGACACTAAACATTTCACAATTTTTCCTTTCTCCAGTAACATAGTTTCACTCACACTATGATATAGTGCTGTCACTTTATGTTCCCCCTTCCAACCAGTGCCAGCCAATGATAAGAGAAGCAAAACTACATGTTAATAGGATGCACGTCTTTCATGATGTTGGTCCTAAGATAACCAAGGCCTAACTGGTAGATTTCTCTCTGTGTACAGAAAGAAGGGTGAGTTGGAGATTTCAGAGCTGCAGTGGGGAACCTCAGATGTAAGGGCTGCATAAGGCCCTCCAGGCAACTCTGACAATTGAAACTTTCTTCAGGCCACAGTACTCATTGACCCTGCTTCGCATCTCCAGGATGTTTTCCTTACTCAAATGTGTCCTTAAACTCTAATACTTCCTCTTGATTGTCTGGAGAGGACTGTGGGGATGGATGTAGAAACATTTCTTCTTCTGCCACTTTCTGCCTCCAGCCCTGCCCACCACTGACACATGACCCTCAGAAGATGGTACAAAAGGTATTATGACCCTCGGGCTGAAAGTATTTCCCCACTTTTCCTGTTTTTAGAGGGCAGACAAAGCAATTGAGCCCTAAGCCCCTGTTGGATAGAAATCAAAGGTCCCCTTGTCACTTCAGGAACATTGTGAGAAAGATATATGCAGTTAAATTACCTCCCACCCCCCATCCTAGTTTTTAAAGAGGGAAGTGGAGGAAGCTAATACATTGCAGAAAAATGAAATGTGAAATGCCTGAGCAATTGTTTTGTTTTGTTCTGGCATTAAACAAGCCCTTTCTGGCTCTGTAGAAGAAGGGGGCACATCAGTGGGAAAACAGATTCTTACCAGCATATTGACCCAGGAGCAGTGTGTTAATGAATAGGGATATTTTGTTTGGCGAACTGAACAGCAGATAAATATTCTAGATGCTTTCCCAATAGCGTTGAAGCATGCTGTTGCATTTCTTTCAAAGAAAGATGATGCTTTGTAGATCTGACATTGTTAACCGGGAGCCTGTTTTACTATCAAACAACAACAGCCCCCGGTGGGGCAGTGAAACTCAATCAGGTGTGTGGCAAAGCAGGTGTGCAAAAGTTTTATGTGCCAGGTAAATCTATCAGAAGAATTTTATTTTTTTGACGGAGGAAGGAGTTGCATAACCACCTTGGTAAGAGACCTGTGGTGAGAGATATTATGGATAGCTGCTTTATGTTATTGTTCTGATTTATTATTTGGATGAACTGGGAATAGTTCTATTTTTTTAATAAAAAAAAACCTGTTGTTTTTGAATGTTAGCTATCTTGAATTTCTTCCAAAACATAAGAAAGATACATGTATTTAAAATAAGATAAATAGTAAGTGACCCATTGCAAATAAGAATACAACAACAAAAAGAAAAGCTCTTCACAACGATCCATTAGTAGCAGTTATTTGGAGTAAGTTCATTAGTAGCAAAAGAACCTGCTACTGAATAGTCTTGGGTGTACCTGAAACAGGTACCTTGCTGAAGCCAAGCAGTCCGGCTCTGTTGCCTTGATGGAAGACCACCTGAGATTCCCATGCACACCATCTTGAGTTCCATTATTGAAGAAAGGTGGGGTATTATAAATGCACCAAATAAAGATAAATAGTATCTGTGCACATCACACAGCAGTCACAAGATAAGGAATGGTTTGCAAGATGGTACCTGTGATGCAAGAATTGTAATGTCTAGAGTGATTTTTTTTTTTTTTTTTAAAAGAAAGCTTTCATTTGTGCACAGACAAGGATGGGCAAATCTGTTAATTTCGTTTTTTCTCAGTTTTTTCATTTTCCCCGTCTTAAGTTCAGTTTTTCACATTGCACATAGGAAAAGGAATGTGCAAGAAGGAAGCCATAATGTACACCTATGCACTCTGTCTTTTGTGCCAGAGCTGTGTGAAAATCTTACAGGGGTGGTTACCTGTTTTTGGATTGCAAACGTGTAGTCATGACAAACTAGATTCGCACATATGATCTATTAACCCTAAATGGATTTCTCTCCATGCCAAAAGAAGTCACTTGTGAAGTCACCCTGATGTTTATTCTCATTCCTGGCTCTTTTTGAGGATATCTAATGGGCCAAGAATCCAGATCTTATTATTCTAAGTCTTTCATGACTATATCCCAATACAGCATGTTAAATTTAAAAGTTCCAGCTGCGGGGACCATGCCTTGTATGAGCATTTCAACAGCATTACTGCTGTAGGGAACTCTTCTGCTTGACGTGCTTCAGAATGTCTTTCTATCCATTGTGGCCTCCGCTGGGGGTTCAGACTCTTGGAAAATGCAAGCAGAGAAGCAGAAGTCTACTCATAAATGATGCATTTTTTCCTGCAGGTGTTAAAAGATGAGGAACAGTGGTAGCTTATGCGTTTATGCAACCGCATTTTGGAACGTGTTGGTCTTGACAACTGAAGTGTGTAACATCTTGAATTATTTCAAGATTCAAAACTATTCCACCACAAAACTAGTGGAATACAGATTTCACAGTGGCTGCTGGCACCGCCAACTGAGATGCACCTACTGTTGTAAAAGTTGGCATTCCTCAAGTAGTTGTTCAGCGTCAAATTTAGGTTAGTTCTGAGCATTGAAAGGGTACTTTTATTCCATGCACTCCTTCATCCACAGTGCCCACGCTAATTTCATTCGGAGACATAGACGGCTGGCATGCAAACACTGCATGAGAAGAACCTCAAAGAATCCCACACAGGTAAATTTTGTGTGTCTGTGTGCTGCACATGGATGCTACCTCTATTGTAAGATGGATTGTCTTGTTTTTTTACTGTCATTCATAGATAGATAGATAGATAGATACAGGTAGGTAGCCGTGTTGGTCTGACCCAGTCGAAATAAATAAAAAAATAAAAAAAATTGTCCAGTAGCACCTTAGAGACCAACTATGTTTGTTCTAGGTATAAGCTTTCGTGTCCATGGTATCTGAAGAAATGTGCATGCACACGAAAGCTGAAGAACAAACTTAGTCTAAGGTGCTACTGGACATTTTTTTTATTTAAATAGATAGAGATAGATAGATGATTGATAGATAGATAGAAAGATAGATAGATGATAGATAGATAGATAGATAGATAGATAGATAGATAGATAGATATAGATGATAGATATAGATAGATGATAGATAGATAGATAGATAGATAGATGATAGATAGATATGGATAGATAGATGACAGATAGATATAGATAGATAGATTATGATAGATAGATAGATGATAGATAGATAGATAGATAGATAGATAGATAGATAGATAGATGATAGATAGATGATAGATAGATAGATAGATGATAGATAGATAGATAGATAGATAGATAGATAGATGATAGATAGATGATAGATAGATAGATGATAGATATTTACTTGCAGTAAGGAAGTCAAACTGAAGCAATGAATCTGTGGCCTTACAGATGTTGCTGACTACAACTCCTATCACCCCTGAGCATTGGTCATGATGTCTGAGGTTGATGGGAGTTGTAGTTCAACATCTGGAGAGCTGCACATTAGCTGGTGTAAGAGTGCCTGACTGCCTCCTTTTTTCTGCATTAGGAGGGGAAAAATAGATTTGTTGTATTGCTATGGAACTCAAACAGTTTGGTCACCAATTGCAAATGAGATAATGTTCGATGCAACCCAGGAGCGGAGTCAGTGAACAAAGGCATGGGAGAATGGAGTTTTTAAAAACAGACTCACCTAAATAATATCTGCTTTCCTTTGATGCCTTCTGCTTGTCACTCCACGCTGGTCCCAACGTTGCTTAGACTGAGTTGACAATGTGAATTATGGTACCTACCCCAGCATTTACTTCTTATCACCCCGTCTATTGGGTTCAGTGCTTGGCCATTGTGGAATCCATTCCATAGCCAAGGTTCTCCAGGGTTCCTATGGATCGAAAGGAAATAGTCTCTATGTCAGTTCAATCTTTGCTACTGGGGGAGATGCCAAAACAGAATAAAGGCATCTGAGCAAGGTGAAAGTCAGCATCTGTCATACGACATGCAAACTCCTCTTTTGTCAGTGCGCTATGCAAATTCCTGTTTTTCCCATTGCCCTGCACAGATTGGAGAGAAGCAGCTTGGCAATGAAAATATATTCCTTTTCCATAAGCCTGATTTGCTTGTCTACATGCGGCACCCTGTTTTTGCATAGGAAAACTTGCTTGGTGCAGTGAAGCTCTATGCAATGCAAGTTGAGGAAGCAAAAATGTCTTATAACTGAAACAACAACTGCCTTGGCATGCTTAAGGCTCCTTTGGCAGGTCTCGTTTTTATTCAATAGAACATAGCCTATTCATATATCAGGCGTGCTTTTAATTAAAAATGTGATAATTTGCCTTGGGATGCATATTATTTTTTTCTGGGTGGTTCCCAGTTGTTTGCAACATGCAAAATATCTGCAGAGCATTTCTTCTCTGGCTTGTATATGCTCAGAGCGTTCCTGTGGATCACAAAGCTGTGACACAGCTGGCCCACCGGCAAACCAAACAGAGCCTTTAGGGGCTATTTGACACTAGTGTCTGGGAACACCTGAAGAACATAAGAAGAATCTTGCTGGATTAGACCAAAGACCCAGCTAGTTCAATATCTTGTTCTCACAGTGGCCAACCACATCCCACTGAGTAGGATGCAATCAGGAGTTGAGCATAATAGCAGGAAGCCAACAGGAAGGAAGAAAAGGGCAATCTCAAGAGGTGTTGGACTCTGCAAAAAATGAGGTTGAGGGTTCCTGCATGTGTCCTACTGTGTGGCGCTGTGGTCTAAACCACCGAGCCTCTTGGGCTTGCCAATCAGAAGGTCGGCGGTTTCTAATCCCCATGACGGGGTGAGCTCCCATTGCTCTGTCCCAGCTCCTGCCAACCTAGCAGTTCGAAAGCACACCAGTGCAAGTAGGTAAATAGGTACCACTGTGGCGGGAAGGTAAGCAGCGTTTCTGTGTGCTCTGGTTTCCATCACAGTGTCCTGTTGCCCCAGAAGCAGTTTAGTCATGCTGTCCACATGACCTGGAAAGCTGTCTGTGGACAAACGCTGGATCCCTCGGCCTGAAAGGGAGATGAGCGGCGCAACCCCAGAGTTGCCTTTGACTGGACTTAACCGTCCAGGGACCCTTTTCCTTTACTTTTACCTACTGTAATGTTTCTATCCATGACATTACTCCACAGGCTATGCCACAAGGTAGACATTTGGAATGTCTGAGGCAGTCCACCCAATGGTTTGCTTGACTGCCTGTCTCCTTATCAGGTTGACCACCCTGCCTGGCCAGTGACATTCTCAGAGCCTCTTCTCTTTAAAGTCATGCCTTATTGTTGTGTCTGATAATTCAAAAGGTTAGACATGGCCCATCCGAAGTTTAGAACACTAAATCTCTGATTATTTTTTTTAATTTCTCATCCGAAGATCACAGGGCAGTTTACAAATATTTAACCAGGTTCTGAACTGCCCCTTTAATAATCAATAGAACTTCTTAAAAGAGTTCAGTTTGTCAGGTTTGTCAGGTTTGTGCTTATTGTATATGCAGTGTGAGCAACCAACTAACTATATGCCTGTTGGATTTTACTCATTGCAGTTTTGGAGCAGCCACCAGCTTCCTAGTTCACTGTTTTCACCAATAGATGTCAGTATTAAGCTATTAACTTTATTGGAAGTGCTGAAGCTACGGATCACAATTCGACTTTGTTAAATGTCTGTATCCTTCTCTATTACCTCATCAAACTCTTCAGATTTAGTCAATCATTTATTGTTAGCTGGGACTGAGAAAGTTTTGCTTATCCGGGATCATGAAAAGAGTTTCTTCCAGGATAGCTTTATTATCTTTCACACACACAAACTCACCAGATCTGTCTGTCTGTCTTTCTCCCCCCCACCCTGCCGGAAAATCTTCTTCATGGTCGAAGCAACTGTTTCTGCTTTCATTAATAATTTGGATGTGTCCTACCCTCTCATCAAGCCTTGCCCCGAATCTGGGCACCATATTTCTGGTGGATATTATTTTCAATAATATGGCTGAGGCAATGTTCTGATAGGCATTTTCAACACTATTGATGGCTAGTAGTGATGACAAGAGAAACAACAATTCACAAAACCACAAAACTGAAAGGTTTATTGGCCCTGCGACACTTACACCCCCCCCCCACTCACCCATATGCTAAATCATTTCAGTCTGTCCCAGCATACCCCAGGCCCTGCCCTGTCATATCTGAAGTTCGGGGAATATTCCAGAGGAGGCAACTATGCATTCCAGAGGATGCATAGTTAGGTGGGTTGAACTACTGCATACACAAACTGGTTTGAGACATGCACATAGTTTTTGGCTACTTGGCCTACATTTGTGCAAAATTGTCAGAATTGTTTCGGTTCCTCTGTTCTAAATCCGAGGTTATACTCAAACTGTGAACAGTAGCCTGGGATTTCTGTGTGACCTATAGCTAAAGTGAAATGGGAACTTGAAATTTTGTAAAAAAACACCTGTTGTTGGCATCCATCTGTCTTGAAAGATAATGGAAGAGTGTCTCATCAGGGTAAAGTCAAACCATTGGAGAGTTACAGTGCCTGCTGTAGATGTAGAGACCAATGTGAGAGAGACATGTTTTGTTGCATCTGGGGCAGATGAAGGCAGATGAAGATTTGCCATGGCATTTCTTCTCTCTGCTGTCCTCCCTGTGGTCATTTCTTCACTGGTCACTTCTGTGGATACACAAGCTGACTGTCTCTAGGCACTGTGGTTGTCTGCAAGGGATTCCCACACGGTGGGGTTAGTGTTGCCAGCCTTCATGTCATGTTTGCAGACATCTTTATAACACAAAGTTGGTCTGCCAAGCACATCCTTGGGGATCCTGCCATCTTCCATTCTGTGTACATGACCAAGCCAGCATAGACATCGCTGAGACAGAAGTGTGAACATGGGTTTGGAAGAGCACATCTTTGTTTGAGACTCTGTCCTGCTATGTGAAGTCCCAAATCTCCCTGGCACAGCACATATGGAAGGCATTGAGGCATCACACCTGGTGGGTATAAGTTGCCCATGCTCACTTCCATAAAGCAGCATACTCAACGTGCATGCCTGGTAGACCTTCGTCTTGGTATTGGTCTTTAGCATCCCATTCTCCCATGTCCTTTTGGAGAGGCAAGCCATTGCTGTAGCTGCCGTACCAATACACTTGTCCAGCTCAGAACCAATGGAAAGGTTGCTGGTTAATTGTGGCCACTAATGTTGATGCATGGAGTGCTGGTGATGTCCTGACCCAGGATGCTGGTCTTTGTCAGATCGTTGGTGAGGCCAAACTCCATGTTGGGCAAAACAGTTGATGAGTCTTTGTAGAGCTTCCTCAGAGTGCACTGTTGGGGGAAGTGTCCCATTACAATCCATGGGACTAACTTGTGAGTAGTGCTCAGATGAATTTTCTCCAAAATTCTCTGTGAATTTTGATGCTGAATATTTTCTAGATATTCTCAGGCTTTTTGAATAGCTCTTGAATACTCAAATGGTAAATGTTTCATATCTGCATTCGACATTCCTCCTTCAAGTTCAGTATCTGAAATTTGATACCACCGTATTTGAAAGACACAGAAATGTTGTTTAGTTTTGTATCATTTAATCACTGATGTGTAATGGAATGTAGAATCTGACAGCATTTGATAGACTTCAGGTAACAGTGCTAATATCTGACAGTATTTAGTAAATATTAACATGAAATGGTATTTAATATTACAGGTGCCATCTTTTGAGATTTGGTAATTGGTGCTTGCCAATAAAATGATGCCAATAGGCTTTTATGAAAATCCTCCATTTTTAGATGCCGTTGTAATATTTAACCTTCAAAATGTGATGTTGCATTTTGAAGGTGAGATTTCATATTCAAAAAGCATGATGGAAATTGAAAATTCTGTGAATTTTGAGTATTTGTGACCCCCCCCCAAATATTTTTATGGGTAAACATAATTTGGACTCCACATTTAAACTCACATTTGCATCAGTGGGATCCATATTGCACACTTTTTCAGTCTGACTGCTGAGTTGCAAGGATATTATTAGTCATGGGTGGAAAGGCTTATGGCATCTTGGATCTACTTCGTTTGTTTAGTAGAACCCCAAAATCTACTACCAAGTTAGAGGGAGGTGCAAAAAGCCTCACAGTGAGAATTGATGCATAGAGTGAATCTGAGCATATTTTGAGCCTAGAAATTTGTTTTCCATTCAGAGCTAAACTGAGCCTACAGTCTGTTTACTGAAAACTGGATAGCTTCGTTCATTTCAAAAGTCTAATTTAGGTGCCTGGTTGGAATCATTCTGTTATTGCTATTGTTAAAACAACTGGGAGTCTGAAATGCTTGCCAATCTACTGCAAATCACCCAGAGATCTACAAATAAATCCTGATGTGCCCGTCTGCCCAACACTGTAACATAAAAGCCACTCGTAACAATTCTCTGCTGCTTTTGCTTCTTTGCATTCTCCATGGGTGCGAGAGCCATGCGCGACTCATGTTTATCTCCATTGGTGTGCTCTGTGATTCCACCCTAGAAAGTAAACAAGCTTTCAGTGCTCCATAATTCAAACAAACCAGGTACAAGGACACGGCACTGTGACTGGGATATGAGGATTCATATCACTTGCGATGGGCTCTTCCCCTTTTAGCCTTATGCCGTATCTTGAATAATTTGAACATGATCAATTGTCTTTCTCTTTGTCTGTCTTTCCTTCCATTCCTCCCTTTCTCTGAGTCCTGATTCTGATTATTTGGATATATATATATGTAGAGAGAGAGAGAGAGAGAGAGAGAAGAGACAGAGAATCTTTCTTTTATGTAACTACTTAGGGATGCCAAAATCATCAGCAAGATGGAATAGTTCGGCGCACTACCCAAATCCCAGCCTGGAAAGAATAGCTGTTCTGCTCCAGAAGATCCCTTTCATCGGCATCTCAGAGCAGGAAGGTTCTAAAACCTAATAACAGATTCAAAGGCAAATAACTCCACGAGGCCTAATTTACAGCCAAATCTTTCAGAACAAGTAAGGAAACTGATGCTAATTGCAGGTTCCCATGAATTATTCAGAGAGGTCTAATGAATATTCAAAAAAACCAAGAGCAACCAGTGCATTAGTAAAGTATTGTTCTGAGAATCTCCGGGCCCTAAGTGGGTAGGGGAGAATTTAAGAAACGTTAACGTCCCAGCCCATTGTTTGCTTCTCAAGACTAGGTTTAGCAACTTGCAGGCATATGCATAGAAAAGCAGTATCCTTTTTGAAAAGAAACCTTAAGTGGCAGGGTGCCACATACTGTGTTTAATTTATTAGCTGGGGTCCTACTTCACAATATTCCGAGCATGCTCAGGAATGAGGAGATGTTCAAAAACTTTTGACACCTGCTGTGGTTTCTCTAGGCTCTTAATTTACATGTTATGAATAAGAAAAATGTCAGCGCAGTGCGATTTTTGCCTCCTCCTGTTTTCCCCTCTTTTAAATACAGATTCTTCATGAGCGCATTTAAATGGGTTCTGATGGTCAATTGCTAAGAGGGCACTGGCATACTACTTAGTAAGGGAGCAAATACTGTAGGATTGAAGCCATGGTGTGCAAGACTGTACAGGAACGTCCCATTGTGTTCAATGTGGGTACTGTTAGCAGCTGAAGTGACCATGATTCTGTTTCCTGTATTTTTCCACAATGACTTGAAATGCCCAAACAAAATGTATTGTGGCCACTTGAATGGCTTTTAACACCCTACGGGACTGCCTCTCCTGGTATGTCCCACGGAAGACCTTACAGTCTTCAAACAAAAACATCGTGGAGGTCCCAGGCCACAGAGAGGTTAGGCTGGCCTCAACCAGAGCCAGAGCTTTTTTGGCTGTGGCTCCAATCTGGTGGAACACTCTGTCACAAGAGACTAGGGCCCTGCGCGACTTGACATCTTTCCACAGGGCCTGCAAGACAGAGCTGTTCCACCAGGCCTTTGGCCAGGGCACAGCCTGACCCCCTCCTTTGGCAATCCTCACAGAACTCTAGCCCAATGGTTGCCATTAATCTGATTTGAACTGATTTTATAATGAAATGATTTTAGAATGTTGTATCATTTTACTGTTGTTAGCCACTCTGAGCCCGGCTTCGGCTGGGGAGGGCGGGATATAAAGAAAATTTTATTATTATTATTATAACAGTGCTTTTTTCTGAGGGGTATACAGGGGTATGTATACATTTTGTGAATCTAACGGAAGAAGAAACTAACAATTTTATTTTATTTTTTAGTTTCTTATCTAGCACGGTGAATCGTCAGTTCCGTTGCAACCCCCAATGGCAGCCTCATTTCCTGTCATGGTGTTTCCTGAGTCTCAGATGGAAGTGAGCATTCAATGTGTGAAGTAGGAGTTGGAATCTAGCACAAAGATTGGTCAGTTTTGTTGTTACCACCCCTGATGGCGAGTGTTTAATGTGTGAAGCAGTGTGGAATGTGGATGTGTGGTGTTTTACTGATGAAAGTTTGGCTTCATTGAGGGGCAGTATTTCAATATGAGTAGGAAAATGACAAACTATTTTTCATCATCACAGCCAGCAAAGAGGTGTAAAGTTAAGGATGACTCTGTAAAAACAAAAGATGGGACAATGGTGTTGTGCGTGTTCTTTGTCCATTTGTCCATTTAGTGTATTTATTTTCCCCACTTGAATTAGAAAATTGTGCTTTTCTTGAGTCAAAATGTGAGTACCCCTATACATTTTTTAAACAAAAAAAAGCACTGGCTTTTAATGGGATTTTTCTGTGTAAGGAAGTGAATCTCTCCAACCTGCTTAATCGAGAAATGTCCATATTAAACACACGTACAAAAGAAAGCTAAACTCTGGTGAAGAGACTTCTTCATCTGCATAAAGCAGTGATGGCCAAATTTGGCCCTCCAGCTGTTTTGGGACTACAACTCCCATCATCCCTAGCTAACAGGCCGGTGGTCAGCGATGATGGGAACTGTAGTCCCAAAACAGCTGGAGGGCCAAGTTTGGCCATCACTGGCATAAACCAACTGACAAGTGTAGCTAAAGATGATGATGATATTGAAGAATATACCCCCCCCCCTTTTTTTGATGAGGAGCTATAGATTTATGGGATATGGCAAATGTGATTGGAAGGCAATATGCAACCTTAGCTAGGCCTGGAAAATCCTGCCGGGATTCAAGTATAGCTGCCAAAGGTCTTGGCCTCATCTCTTCCACTTTGCACCTAAGTATCAATGCCTCTTTACAAATATCTCAAAATTATGAAAACAGTAGGTGTGAATGTAAGCTTGCTCTCGAGCCCTTATTCATATTCATTCCAGACTTAGGAGAAAAAATTGAGCTCCCTGTCCTCCCCACTCCACTTGAAAAAGGAAATAATTCAAATTGATTCTCATGGCTTGGCTTCCCCCATACGTGTTAAAGAGTTTCAACTGTAACCTTATACCCTTGTATGTCTATGCTTGCAAATCACCTTTTTTATTAATTGAATCCTGCAGATAACATCTTATCCTAGCCCAGGTTGTGTCTACAGAATTTACTCATTGCATCTCCCCAAGCCTGTCTTTATCGGGAAAATCAATAGAACGCCTAAAACAGGTATTAGCCCGTCACTTCGCTGTAGTGACCTCATTTCAATTTGAATGCCAACTCTGTGGTTTCCCTTTGTTTGACAACGGTAATTTAGAACTGGGGAGCAGGGAAGGTTATTTAGGCCGTGTCTCTGGATTAGAAGACATAAATGTAGTTGAATCACCCTTCGATGGATCCTGAAAGTGTTTGTTTCTCTGGACTGTTGCAGGCATTTATTTGAATGATGACTGTGTGCTCTCTCTGAAGAAAGGGGTCTTCCCTTAATTGCATCACCGTAAGATTCAAATCTTGGTAGTGCTGTGGCTGTTTGTGGTTTGAGGACCCGATCCCCGCTTTGTGAAATGAAGACACACGGACACAGTGTATAAGGTTAATGGGCAAGAAAAGGCCACAACTTTATTGATTACAGCAAGTGAGAAGGTATTGGCTTAGGCATTGGACCACGACAGATTGACTCCACCCACTCGGAGAGGGGTGAGCCTAAAGGGGGGTTTATTCACCAGTAGGTGGAGCCTGTTGATGCTAATACAACTATAAGCTCTCCCCTGATGTCACAGAGGGTTGTGCCATGGCCCCCCGCCACACAGGCATTGGACAGGATCCACAACTGCTGGATTCCTTTAACGGAATACCCAAATTTGAAGGGGTAGGCGATGGCCACACCTACCCTTCCACACAGCAACAACACATTCCAATGCCTAACTATCAAATACCAAGAAAGTTGTGACGATTGCTACTAGGTAGGCGAAAAAACCAAAAAGCCTAATGCTGATTGGAAAAATTCCTACCAGGCCCCCTGGGCAACCTGGGCGACCAACCAAAGGTCCATAGAAAGGTCAAGCAAAAAGCTAAGCCCTAAGCCCTAAGGGAGTGGTGGGTGACTCGCAACTAGAAGGTGAAAAGTGAGGCGGAATGGCTGGCACTGCGGTACCTTAAACCGCAAAGCATGCCCCCTCCAAGCCACCCGGTTGGGCACTTACCTGTGGGCGTGGTGTGCCAGCCAGGTGAGTGGGGCAGGGGGCATAACGCCCCCTATGTGACGCAGAAATTGTGTCCCGCCCACAACACCTCCCCTCTGGGAGGAGGAAAGGCTTTCTAACAGAGGGGAGGACTAGAGTTCAGGAGTGGAGCATCTGCTTCTCAATCAGGTCCCAGGTTCAGTCCCTGGCTTCTCCAGGAATGGTTGGAAAGATCCCCTTTCTGAAACCAGGGAGATGCTGCCAGTCAGTGTAAACAGTACTGAGCTAGATGGACCAATGATCTGATTACATATGAGGCAGCTTCCTGTGTATTCTGTGTAGCTGCTGATAATAATAATAATAATAATAATAATAATAATAATAATAATAATAATATATTATTTATACCCCGCCCATCTGGCTAGGTTTCCCCAGCCACTCCGGGTGGCTTCCAACAAAATATTAAAATACAATAGTCTGTTAATCATTAAAAGCTTCCCTAAACAGGGCTGCCTTCAGATGTCTTCTAAAAGTCTGGCAATTGTTTTTCTCTTTGATATCTGATGGGAGGGCGTTCCACAGGGCAGGTGCCACTACCAAGAAGGCCCTCTGCCTGATTCACTGTAACTTGGCTTCTCGCAGAAGCGCCCAGAAGGCCCTCGGCACTGAATCTCAGTGTCCGGGCAGAATGATGGGGGTGGAGACGCTCCTTCAGGTATACTGGACCGAGGCTGCTTACGGCTTTAAAGGTCAGCACCAACACTTTGAATTGTGGTCGGAAACGTACTGGGAGCCAAGTATGGTAGCCAAGTATGTTGCTCTATAGCCTCCTCAATCCTGAGAAGCTAGAATGGAATGTAACATTTACTTTTGGATATATACTTAGTAATGGGCCTCATTTCTCACTGGCTCTTGCAGCGGTTGACTGTTTTCTGTCTACCATTGAGGATCCATTGAGTTCAAGGCTTGTCTGAGATATCTTGAATATCCAAATGCCACTTCTTCCTGGCTATCAAGTGGAGCACAATCCTCAGGTCTATTCTTCTATCCCAGATGCATCCTATGCTTTCATTCATTTCATTGGGGCTTGCCTAGGAAACTCCCCAAGCAGATTGTGCCCGTGGGACAGATCTCCTGACTTCCAGTCTGCCTCGTTTAATATATTCAAACCTTTCCACCTGGCCCTCTCTCCTCACCACCCTCCAAAGAGGATCCCTTTGATTTGGTGGTGAAGTGCAAGATAATCAGACATGGTACAAGCCGCATAAAGTCCCATCCTGCTTTGTAAACTATATAGGGTAGACCTTCCTTACGTGGGCTAAAATGACCAGATAGGTGTGATGGAGTCAGGCTGAAGCATATTTAGGGTTCATTGATTTCTCTGGGAGAGTTAAGCCCATGCTTATGTCATTCTATATGCTATTCATGGGGGCATCTTATTAATGGGAGACACATAGTATTCTGCTGGAGGTATCTCTGTGACCGAATGCCTCTGAGAATCCATGATGAAGAGCCTCCACAATATTCTTCCTTGTGAATGGTGTGCAGAAAGGAAGGGGCTCCCTTTGTCTCCTAATCAGGTATGCCAATTGAATAAAATATAGGGGGGGGGCAGGTAGAAAAAGGTAAAAAAGGCAAACAAAGTTAAGTCCAGTCAAAGGTGACTATGGGGTTGTGGTGCTCATCCTGCTTTCAGGCTGAGGGAGTCAGCGCTTGTCCACAGACAGCTTTCTGGGTCATGTGGCCAGCATGACTAAACTGCTTCTGGTGCAAACACTGTGATGGAAGTCAGAGCGCACAGAAAGGCCGTTTACCTTTCTGCCACAGTGGTACCTATTTATCTACTCACACTGGCGTGCTTTCAAACTGCTAGGTTGGCAGGAGCTGGGACAGAGCAACGGGAGCTCACCCCATCACAGGGATTCGAATCAGCAACCTTCTGATTGGCAAGCCCAAGAGGCTCAATGGTTTAGACCACAGCCCCACGCTGCATAATTGGTCACATGATGTGGCACATACCATTTAAGTGGCAGTGCCCATCAACACGGGGGACCTGGCCCCCTCAGATATTTTATGAGGAGGGGGTAAAGGTACCTCAGCCCCCAGGAGTTGGCTCCTATGCTCCTAGTTGAGTTCAGTCACTGAGAATCAGGCCTATTTCCTTATCAGTCAATCAATTATCTATCTGTCTATCTTTATATCTATCTGTTCATCAATCCATCTACTCATTTATTAGATAAGGATGATGATGATGATGATGATTTTTTTATTTATACCCTGCCCATCTGGCTGGGATGCCCCAGCCACTCTGGGTGGTTACCAACACGTTTAAAAACATAATGAGACATCAAATATTAAAAACTTCCTGATACAGGGCTACCTTCAGATGTCTTCTTAAATTTGTGTAGTTCTTTACCTTTAACTGACATCTGATGGGAGGGTGTTCCACAAGGAGGGCACCACTGCTGAGAAAGCCCTCTGCCTGGTTCCCTGTAGCTTGACTTCTCACAGTGAGGGAACTGCCAGAAAGCCCTCAGTTCTGGACCTCAGTTTCTGGGCTGAATGATGGGGGTGAAGACACTGCTTCAGGTATACTGGGCTGAGGCCATTAGGGCTTTAAAAGTCAGCACCAACACTTTGAATTGTGCTCCATCCTCAGTGTTATTAGAACTCTGTCCCTCAGTGTCTAGTGTAAAAATCCAGATGAAGGGAAAAAGAGAAACTAAATAATAGCTAAATAATTTTAAGACTAACCTATGCCGAACAGACACCCACAACCATCTAGGCACACAGGATACAAGAGATCAATTCAATTTCTGGCCTGGAGGGCTCCATAGTGGTTCAGCAGCAGGGCAATACGAAATTTCCAATTTAGCAGGTAGCATTTCCATGTGGAGTCTACGGAATCAATTTGTATACAGAGCACACAGAGTAAAATAAAGTTCATGGCCAGATGTGAACATTGTGAATTATTGTCTGAAGGCATTATGCATAGGCCTGTCAAGATCAACATCCACTAAGACTATCTAATGGATGGTGCACTGAAGGTTAAGCTGCAGCTTCCATTACAAAAACATATTCTTAGGGAGTTAACAGCTTTGTAACATAATATCTTTCAGGTTAAGTCACATTCTCCCCCTTGCCTGCAAAAAAGGACTTCAGAAGATAAAAATCAGGGAAGGTAACTGTTTTATAGTGCCATGAGAAGAGCTTTCAAATAAATGTTGGGCTTGATCTCCCCTCACATTTCACATGGCGCAATATTAACACACCAAATGCAAATCTGTGGTATGCTGAGTACAGGTCACAAAGACGGTACCATTCTTGATGCACATTTAATGCCTATACTTTGCTGTTTCAGAGCTGGATCTGTTCCAAAGATTTGCTGCTATGAGAAGATCTTTTGGATTAAGACAATGACACGAAGTTCTTTGTTGTATCACTTGCTTCCCTTTAATAAGCTCAGAGTGGCTTACGAGGGAGCTTTCCGTGGATTCTGTCTGCTCCTACTTAATGTCACCATTAAGGTGATCCCAAAGGAACCCAGCTCAAGCTACTTTGCTGCCCGAGGCAAAAATTAACTGCCTTCTATGCATCTTGTTATTCATGGTGGTGGTACATATGAAACTGCAATTCTCTCACCTGGGTTTTCCTAACTGTAGCCCTTGCTCCATAGAACTGGGGTGAAGGAGAAAAAGACTAAAATTGGGGAAATGGTTAGAAATAAATACATTCTATGTATTTATTGGGGTGGGGTGGGGTTGTTCCCCCTGTAGGATTTTCCAGATTAATATTGATTTCTGGAATTCTGTCATAGAAGGCATGTGCATTTAATAATGACATCAGGTGATTGACAGGTAAGCAAACCCCAGCCTGTCTAAGTGGGAAAAGGGGGAACCTGGCTGTCAAACTGAAAATGTTCCCTACCTCTGACTTTGGGTCAGCTCTGCCATCATAAGACTTTATTTTAATAAACACATCTAAGGCAAACCCTGAGTCCTTAAAGTGTAGCTATAAAAGAGGGATGAACAAATATATATATATTTTCCCCCCAAGGGACATCAAAGTCACAATTAGATATGGCGTACAAACAAAACTCATTGCCCAAAATAAATGGTGTCATTCAGTGTTATCATATCATACTTGCCTCCCTGCCTCTGCTTTTATCTTAACTTTCTTCCTGCAGTAGTTCCCATGGCATTGACCTGCTGTGGTCTCAGTTACACATAACAGTTATCTTTGGGAAACATACAGACGCTAATGGTTGCCAGTGAAATGTTTGCTTGTTTTCATTATAGAAACGGATGCTGCCAGCAATGCCAAATGAGAGAGCTGAAGCGGGGTTTCCTGGAGGAGCCTCCTCTTTATACTAAAGGACACCTGCTAAAATAAACACACACAGGCATATACACAGAGGCTTCCTGCTGGCATGTAGCAGGATGAAACATGCTGCTCTGGTGATACTGTGAGGGAGGACGGTGAAGGCAGGAACTGGTATCTGATTGGTGCAGACAATTCACCATGTGGTCGGCGCTCCTATCACAAACCCTGATGTCCCTAACGACTGAATCATCCACTGCCAGGATCAACTTACAGTGGGTAGCTGTCACCTTGAGAGTAAGATACAGCTTCTTCTTCTTCTTTGGTGATCACTCATAGCCGAGTGAGATCGTCTTCCATAAACACGGTTTTAAAAGTAAGTCCATAAGTGGCTATGGAGGCAAATTCTGGATCCACACATCCTTCCACAGTGGGGATGCAGGTTTCCAGGCGGGAGTTGATCATGGTGAGGGTTTGCCAAGCGTGCCTTCCTCTTAGCGCATTTCTCCCTTTTGTCCTGAATTCAAGTGTCTTCAGAACCCATGACACCTTTGGTAAAGGCTGCTCTCCAATTGGAGCGCTTGCAGGCCAGTGTTTCCCAGTTGCCGGTGTTTATACTACATTTTTTAAGATTTGCCTTGAGAGAGTCTTTGAACTCCTTTCGTTGACCACCAGCAATACGCTATCCATTTTAAAGTTCAGAATAGAGTAGTGTCTGCAGACCTCATTCACCAAGCTCTCTGCCTCTCTCAGTTTGTCCCTGTCAGGCACAAGCTTATTCCCTGAGGGCCAGGAGCACATACCGTACTTTTCCATGTATAAGACGAGGTATTTTTACTCTAAAAGAATGTTAAAAATTGGGGGTCATCTTATACATAGATATTTCAAAGGGGCTGCTTGCCTTGAGCGGGCAGCTGCTGGGTGGCTTTGGCGATGCGTGAAATTGGCAGAGTTTGGGGGCAGTCATCTTCCCCCAATTTCTTAAATTGTAGTTCCCCAAAATAGGGGTTGTCTTATACACGGGGGGGGGGGGGGGGGTTATACACGGAAAAATATGGTAATTTCTGCTCAGCAGGCATAGCTGTCAACTTTTCCCTTTTCTTGTGAGGAATCCTATTCGGAATAAGGGAATTTCCCTTTAAAAAAGGGGAAACGCTGACAGCTATGTCAGCAGGCAGACAGACAGCAGGCAACATTCTGTACAACACACTTGATATCCCACACATCCCTGCTGGTTTTATACCTGCATATCCATTTTCATAACTTATTAATTTACCTGGGAGCTTAGAATTTGTTAGGTCACTGAAGGAAGGGGCAGAATACTTCTTTTTCCTTACTGCTTAACTCTCACTTGTTAAGAACACTTGGAAAAAAACACCTTAGCAACTTATTGGAATTCTTAAAAATGTATGGTTCCAAGGCAAATCTTGGGGCATGTGACACTCTTAGTATAGGGAGTCTTCCCCAACTTTGCATTTTATCCTCACAACAAACCTATGAGGTAGACTAGACTCAGACCGCTGGTTACAGGTTAGGTAAAGGTAAAGGGACCCCTGACCATTTGGTCCAGTCGCGGATGACTCTGGAGTTGTGGCACTCATCTCGCTTTACTGGCCAAGGGAGCCAGCATACAGCTTCCGGGTCTTGTGGCCAGCACGACTAAGCCGCTTCTGGCGAACCAGAGCAGCACAAGGAAACGCCGTTTACCTTCCCTCTGGGGTGGTACCTATTTATCTACTTGCACTTTGATGTGCTTTCGAACTGCTATGTTGGCAGGAGCTGGGACTGAGCAACAGGAGCTCACCCCGTCGTGGGGATTCGAACTGCCGATCTTTGGATCAGCAAGCCCTAGGCTCTGTGGTTTAACCCACAGCACCAAATCAGAACAGGATTGCAAATTTAGATAAGTATTTGGGATGCCTAGATTTATTTTTCCGTATTTGGACACAATCCAACCACAATTAAGTGCTTTTAAGGATGAAGTCCTATGCACACTTATCTGGGAGTAAGCCCCACTGAAGAAGAATAGTGTATTTCCGAGTATACAGGAATATGATTGTGTTACACAGCACTGTTGCATGGCTAATGCAGCTAAGTCCTAAAGGAGATGGGAACTGAATAGAAATGAAACTAAATGTCCTGGTCTGCAAAAAATAACAATCACATGTCTATGTGCCTCCTCCTCTTTGTATCATCTAGCCATTTGGCTCTCTGAACATTGCTAAACTATAACTTCCATCATTGCAGCCCTGTTTAGGGAAGTTTTTAATGTGTGACATTTTAATGTATTTTTAATCTTTGTTGGAAGCCGCCCAGAGTGGCTGGGGAAGCCCAGACAGATGGGCGGAGTACAAATATATTATTATTATTATTATATATTTTTTATTATTATTGGCCATGCTTGCTGGGACTGATGGGAGTTTTAGTTTTAACAATATCTGGAGGGCCAAAGATTCCCCATACCTGATCTCGAGTAACTTCTCTCAGGGAAATGTTGAACGACACGGTGCCAGGACGTGCTCTGCTATACTTTATAGAGGGGTGTGTGGTGTTCGATGTGCAACAGTCCCCTTAGTGACAGCTGTTATTTAGAATTTGCTCCGGAGTTAAGCAGTGCTGTGATTTCCTTTCCCTCCCCATTCACTTTGTAAGTGGCCGTGATCATATGATGAATGATTCTAAAGAGCAACTTCTGAAGGGATGCAGGGCAAATAACAAATTGTACTCTTCAGGTGAAATGTTGCATGCCCAACGTTGCAAAGATTTAGGACTTTGGTGTCAATGTTTTTTTGTTTTTGTTTTCATTACAGTAAATATGAATGTATGCTAATTTGGGAAGCTCGATAGCTCAACATTGCTCTTTCCTATTCCCTCGATGCGTCACGGCCTACTTTAGAACCGCATCATGTTCTCAGAGCCTACCACAAAGGTGAATCTACTTTGCGTTGCTTAATAGCTTTCGCTCAATGATGGTGTTTCTGCCACTTTCTAAACAATCCTTTTTGCATTCTAAAAGCCCTTTAGTGGCTGACATTTTGCTGCATCTGTTCTGCTAGGTGACCCATTAACGTCTCACAGAAATCATTAGTATGCTTGCTTGTATCGGGACCATTCAAATTGTGCTATAAGGAGGCTCCCCCCCTCCCTCGTGGGTGCCATTACATCCTTGGAGCTCAAAGCGAAAGGCACATGGAGGCAATTGGGTCTTATTTCTTTACTCACAAATCCCTCTAAAAATCTGTTGCCGCTCTTAAATTAGAAACAGACATGTGTTCACTACTTGTTAAGTTTAAATACATGTTTACAATGAAAATGCTGGTTTTTTTCTGATTCTATGCAGTGTAAGTCCCCCTGGGTTCAATAGAATTTCGATGCATTTATTCTATGCAGTGTACATAAGTTGCAGGATGTTGATGTGTGTAACTGAAGCCAAAAAGCTAAGATTTGATGTCTCTATTGCCTTTCAATTATATCCTGCATTTCTTTTTTTCTTATTATTAATCATCTTTATTGAATTAAATAAAAATATATATACATACATAAAGATAAAAAAGGAAAAATTAAGACAAGAAAAGAAAGGGAGAAAACACACACATAGAAAACAAGAATTTGCATTATTACACAATCGTTCATTGAATTTCTAAATAAAAGACTTCCAGTTCTTCTCATTATACAGTGGTACCTCTGGTTACATACTTAATTCGTTCTTAACCTGAAACTGCGTTCTTAACCTGAAACTGTTCTTAACCTGAAGCACCACTTTAGCTGATGGGGCCTCCTGCTGCCACTGCACCGCCGCCGCACAATTTCTGTTCTCATCCTGAAGCAAAGTTCTTAACCCGAGGTAATATTTCTGGGTTAGCGGAGTCTGTAACCTGAAGCGTATGTAACCTGAAGTGTATGTAACCCGAGGTACCACTGTAATTGTATTGTTATTTACATTTAACACACAGTCTTCTATTACTCTAATTTGTTTTTGTATACTCTAACAAATTAACACTTGCACATTGTATTTTACAAGGATCAGTTTAATTCCGCAAGGAGATTGTTATTTGGACAATATGTTTTTAGGTAATCTTTGAATATTTTCCATTCTTTGTATACTTTCTGGTTTGAGAAACCAGAAACTATATCCTGCATTTCAAGCCAGCTTACATGTGGTTTCAACACAGTCACCCATCCAGGCACTGACCAAACCAAGACCTGCTTAACCTTTTGGTGGCAAGGTGGTGGTTTCTTGTAACTCCTGGGCTTTGAGGGATCAGGCAAAAGACCCCTACATAGAATCCAGCTGTGAACTCTGGAGGGCCTGTTATTTCCACACTTGGTTTGGCAGGAGGCTCATTTCACACACACCCCTATTCAGGCCAGCCTTGGCCCTGGAACCAAAATGGCGGCAAATCATGGAGAGGCATCCGATTTTGGCCCAGAGACTATCGGAAAGTTGGGTGTGAAGACTGAGAAGCAGGACTCAGTGGAAATTGAGCCAGGAAAGAACCTCGTGGCACCCAGCCTGAGGGTGCCAAGGGATTCTGGGAAGGCGCCGCACTGGGACATGTCAAAGTGGAGCCCGATGCCTGGCAAGCAGTGCTCTTCAGAGAGGTGGGACAGAGATGCTTTGCATCTGATCACCAGCCGCAATTACCCCAGGGGGTTGTTGGGGGGGGGGGTTTCAAGAAATGTGACCCTCCCTCCCATAAAATCAGAATGCATTATGCACAACTAAAGGGAAATATGGACTTGATTTGTGGAAGTTTTTAATGTTTGATGTTTTATCGCTTTATTATTATTATTATTATTATTATTAGCTGCCCAGAGTGGCTGGGGAAGCCCAGCCAGATGGGCGGTGTGTGTGTGTTTGTGTGTGTATAATTATTATTATTACTCCAGACCACACCACTCTACCAAAATAGAACCTTCAGCCCTCTACCAACCGCCTTAAAAAAAGTATGTTCAAACAGAAAGGTCTTGCAAAGAGGCATGGACAATCCTCTCTATTTCAGTTTCTTTCAGTTGCTCATTCGTCCACCCCTCATCTTAAGTTCAGTTCTTCACATTTCCACATCAGTTTGTGTGTGTTTTGGTGCGTTTTTAAAAATTCCACTCGAAAATTCGCCAGCATTTTACTGTGAATTTCTCTGAATAATAAGCATGTTTGTATGCAATTTTGCACCATTTGCACATTTTTGCAAAGCGATTTCCCCTTCATAAAATGCAATATGGTATGTTATTTTCACCAATACATGTATTTTCATGCAAGCTCCCCCCCCCCCCCGGTGCATATATTTTTGAACACATTACATAGCTGGAGAGCTGCATTGCAAAATTCAGAGAAGTGAGAATTTCAGAGAAGGGTGACTGTGTTTTGGTTCATATATTGTTCTGGAAAGTGAACATTAGGTAGGTTTGCCTTTAGTTCATAGAATCATAGAGTTGGAAGAGACCACAAGGGCCATCGAGTCCAACCCCCTGCCAAGCAGGAAACAAGTTGCAAACTGAATCAAATTTATTCCCCATTCCTACTTAAAAGTTGCAATATATTGGAAAGGGCCCAAATCTCCAAATCTACGAAATTTCCAAAGTCTGCAGAGTCAAGGAACACCTCTCTCTCTGCCTTTGAGAGGCCAGGGAACTTGGAGAAGGGCATCTTAGGATGGTAAGGAACTGTCTTAAGAAAAAACACACCTATCTAATCTGTACCAACAGAGATGGGGATTCATTATGAGAGCCATATGGAACTTCCAACTTCAGATTCATTATACCTTTAAGTCTTAGGAAACAGATACATTAGAGAACTTCTTCCCATAGGCACCTGGTTGGTCACTTTGGGAAACAGAATGTTGAGCTAGTTAGACTTCTATTCTGACCTAGCTTGGCTCTTCCTTCATTAAATTCTTCTGCTCTTGGTATGCAGTCCTTTCAAATACCACAGACAAATGGATGACTGATTTCGTGCATTATACACTTGCATATTTCACATTCGAACAGACTTGCTCAGGAGCCTGAATTTCAAAGTACAAGGTCCAATTCAGAGCAAGCCTCGAAAATATTTGTGCATTGTGGAAAAATCCAAGCCGATGTATCTCCAAAGTGATCTCACATCTGCTCAAACCAAGCATAACTACTGAATGAATGATGAATGAATAATGCCTGCCATAGGATGGGTCAAAGCAGGCCACTTTCTAAGCATTGGTAGTTCTTCCCCTTGCCAATAATTTGCAATTAGGCAAATGCAAGGTAAACACAACTCTAAATATAGCTTATGTGTTCTGTATCCAAATCCTTCTATTTGGATATAGCTTGACCTCCATATTCGGAGCATTTTTTCGCCCACCACTCCTGCTTTACATAAACCTGTTGACAAACATACAAGAAGCATATGTCAAAACAATTCAATAACCTTGCAGGCTGAAAATACGTCTTTGGGAGAAGGACAGTTTATTGATTGTGACAAGCCAACCTTGAAAGTATCAAAGGCAGAAAGACCGAAGGAGCATTCTAAACAGCTGGCAGATGTGGGTGTCTGAACGGACAAAGAAGAACCTTCCTAGTTGTAAGCCAAGGAAGCACTTGGATCCAGGTTGATTTATAACCCGATGCATTGCCAAATTAAAGATTACAGCAAGAATTATATGAACAATTGCACCATTGCAGTAGCACAAACTCAGATGCTATGCCAACATTGCATGGGTGCTACTTTGGTGCATAAAAGGGTAAAAGGTAATGGTACCCCTGCCCGTACGGGCCAGTCTTGACAGACTCTAGGGTTGTGCGCTCATCTCACTCTAGAGGCCGGGAGCCAGCGCTGTCTGCAGACACTTCCGGGTCACGTGGCCAGTGTGACAAGCTGCATCTGGCGAGCCAGCGCAGCACACGGAACGCCGTTTACCTTCCCGCTAGTAAGTGGTCCCTATTTATCTACTTGCACCCGGGGGTGCTTTCGAACTGCTAGGTTGGCAGGCGCTGGGACCAAGCGACGGGAGCGCACCCCGCTGCGGGGATTCGAACTGCCAACCTTTCGATCGGCAAGTCCTAGGCGCTGAGGCTTTTATCCACAGTGCCACCCGGGTCCCTTTGGTGCATACTGTATATAATCTCTCTCTCTCTCTCTTTTCTTAGATACATATCCATTTTTTCCCTCCATCATGGAACACAAAGGGGATGTATAGGTGGTTCCCAAGTAGTCAGCTATTCAGGCACCCAGGCTTGCTTAATTTCAGCATGGTGATGACCACATGTGCCTTCAGATCATGCTCTGATCTAGGTACAATTTCACAAACAAATGATAGGACAAAATAAGTGGCAATCCATGTCAATTCCAACTTAAAGTAGTGTCTGCATTAGGTCACAGGATCAACTGGAAGCTGCTGCTTGCATGGCAGCCGGATACCAGGTATGCAGGAATTCCATTTGGGAAAACTGCTGCCTTCACAAAGGAATTTGCATGATTGGTGGCGAGCTTCCAATCTGAATCTCAAGATGATAATGTTCACGCTTTAGTCCTGGGGTTTCCCATGTGGCATTCATGGGCACCATGGTGCCCTAAGACATTCTCCCTTGGTGCCCTTCCCAACTATTTACTTTTTATTTTTTTAATTAGTTGGTTCGGATGAGGGGGTTGACAACTTCTTTTTGTCTTTATCTTTGTTTTGGAATATGTGTAGCAGTTTTGCCTATTTGGAATTTTGGGGAGAGGAGGCTATGTGTCTGAGAATCTCCATTTTTCTATACAGTCATACTTCATGTTACGTTTGCTTCATGTTACGTTCTTTCAGGTTATGTCCTGGAGCAACCCAGAAGTACCAGAAAGGGTTACTTCTGGGTTTCACCGCTCGCGCATGCGCAGAAGAGCTAAATTGTGCTTCACGCTGTGCACCTGCGCCGATACAGTGCTTCAGGTTGCGCTCTTTTCATGTTGCAAACGGGCCTCTGGAACGGATACCATTCGCAACCAGAGGTACCACTGTATATATATTTAAAAATATTAAGAAATCAATTTTATCAAGACCCTAATAAAAGCACAAGAAATACTTCCACTGCCACACCACACAAAGGATTCATGGCCCACTAAGTGAACGAACCCTACTATTGTTTTTTCTGCAACTACATGTTCAAAATGATCTCATGGTACAGTTGCACCCCTTCCAGCTGTAAGTGGGAGGTACTATTTGAATGCACCCTCATTTCAGCGCTACTCCACATATAGAAAACCAGACTGTAAGGTGGGAGATTCAGCTAGAATTCTTCTACGTAATGAACAAGTTGTCAGGGTCAGGCCTGCCAGGGCCAGGCACAGTGAGGCACCTGCTTCCAGCAGCAGCTGCTGGGGTGTGTTGGGCAGTGGCTTCAGCACTTCTGAGTATTCTTTTTGAGCCCCACTAAGCCTTGCCTTACCTTTTGGAGATCAAAGCTCTGTATGTCAATTGGCCAGATCTGTGTTGCCTGGGCTAGCCTGCTTCCCTTAATTGTGGTGAAGAATGCCATCCCAAATGCCAACCCAGTGGAACTGGGGTGAGCATCTTATTGTCTTTTGCCTCAGTCAGCAAAATGTTTTGGGTCTGCCTTGGTAGCTCCCCCTACCCCAACTTTATAGCTGGAGCTTGTGACAATTTCTCTGAACTTGATGCACCTTTGGGACCATATATGTGTTGGGGGAGATGATCAGTAGCACAGCACACACACACCCCTCATAATTTTGGAACAGTTTCAGAAAAGAATATTTTTCAGTTATTTCAATTTTCATTTCCTTTTTTGGGATGACCCTGTTCTGAATTAAGAGAGCAATGCTACTTTTACTGGCTGAGGGAGGTGTACTAGGAGAAGGTTTGAAAATCTCTACCTTAAACAAATTCATTTTCATTGATAAGCTCTTTGCAAACCACATGAGCCATTTGGGTAATTTGCTAATTCCAGCACAGAGTGTATACATTATGCGGTTCAAATGTTAATGGTGAATATTCATTAGGAGTTCTCCCTCCCCCTTCCATTGCTGCAGAATTTTCAGCCCACCAATGGGCACTTTTTGATTGTAAATGAGATTCTCTCTCCTTTGTCTAGCCTAACCCCTAAAATGAACAAGTGAGGCTGGCTGACTTAGCTCAGTGAACCGGTGCCCTCAGTGCGTCAGAAATTTTACGCCGCAAGAATTTTCAATGGCCCTTCAGACACTATAGCGCATCATCTTGAAAAGTACATAAAGATGACATCCCACCAATTGCTAACCTTTGGTCTTGTAATTAACAGTTATTGTGTTGGCAGCTTCAGGCATGGGAAAAGTAATTTGTACAGAATGTCTGGTAATTGCCTCGGATCTTAGGAATCCAATTTGTATACAGTTATTTATTTCTTATGGTTCCAGCCCACTCTTTCCTCAAGGAGTTCTGAGTGCAACATTAGCTTCTCAGAAAGAACACTCTAGATTAAAAATAAATAAACAAAATACTTTTCAGGCAGTTATTCAGTAACTGTGCTGGAGGTGTGGGTCTGCACTCATTTCTACCACACACCTCATGACAAGAGTGACGTGGACACTGAGCAGAAGACTAGTTGTCAAATTCTTTCCTTTTCAAAAATGGACGTGTTGCCCCAGAGTGGTTCACAATGACTCCTGTTCTTGTTGGACACAAAGTTCTGTTTTCCCAAATCCCTGCTCTGATATTATCTGACAGATTGCCATCAAGCCAACCGACTACCACTAAAAGTCAGTGGATGCCAGTGATTTTTCCCTAGCCAGAACTTGCCGGAACTCAGTTCTGGCACTTCTCAAGTGGGCGCCCTTGCCATAGCACTGGTTAAGGCCTTTTCATGAGGCACCATTCATAGAGAATGGAGGGGAACAGATTGTTCCTTTCATTTGATACTTCTGAGGGGCCATTTTACATAAAAGCTGTGAGATCTTTGCTGTTCTTTTAAAGATGTGAGGAGCTGACATGGGTTCTCAAGAGGAACCTTGCAATGGGCCAAGGGGTCTTTGCCCCCCAATAAAATATTTGATGGGGCCGCCCCCCCCCCCAAAGTTGATTGGCACTGCCATTCAATTGGTGTGCATGTGCCATATCATGTGATCAGTTATGTGGGGTGCATCTTACCTGGGTCCTCCCAATATTTTATTCAAGTTGAAATCCCTGGCATTGCTCATGGCAGATAATTTCCCATTCACCTTGTACCAGTGGCAACTGTTTCATATATATATATATATATATATATATATATATATATATATATATAAATATAAAATGTTCTGGGTGGAGAGGGATGGTTTAGAATGGCTAGTTTATATCACTCCTGTTTCATTCCCTGAAGCTGGTTGGTTTATTTAAGCCAGTAGTTTTTACTGCCACTCTTTGACATTGCATGAATCTGGATTTTATTTTTTAAATGCAGTACAAGAATTAAGATTTGCATGGGAATGTGCCTCCGAGGTTTGAGCAATGCACTGCATTGCGTTGTGACATGCCACCGCGGTTCAGCAAGATGTAACTCCAGAGAGTCCTTTGAGGAAAGTAGCCACAAAAACTGCTTAGGCAAATCCACTATCCATATCAAAGCAGCTGTGCCTCTGGAGTAGCTAGGAAGCAGTCCATCTGTAGAAGGGCTGACTTAAAGAATTTGAATGCTTATTCTTGGGCTTCCTTAAAAGGACGAGGCTATCAATTGCTGCTAGTCATACTGGCTATATCAAAGGCAGCATGACTCTGAATGCCAGTTTGTGGAGAACGATAGCAGGAGAGGGCTATTGCCCTCATGTGCTGCCTATAGGCTTCCCTTAGGGACGCGGGTGGCGCTGTGGTCTAAACCACTGAGCCTCTTGGGCTTGCCTATCAGAAGGTTGGCGGTTTGAATCCCCATGATGGGGTGGGCTCCCATTGCTCTGTCCCAGCTCCTGCCAACCTAGCAGTTCAAAAGCACGCAAGTGTAAACAGCATTTCCATGCACTCTGGTTTCTGTCATGGTGTTCTGTTGCACCAGAAATGGTTTAGTCATGCTGGCCACATGACCCATAAAGCTGTCTGTGGACAAACACCGGCTCCCTCGCCGTGAAAGCAAGATGAGTGCCACACCTCATAGTCGCCTTTGACTGGACTTAACTGTCCAGGGGTCCTTTATCTTTTATATGGGCTTCCCAAGGCATCTGATTACAGGGTTTGCACTGTGATTCTCCCACTGTTTTCATGGATTTTACCAAATGATGAAATTTGGGGCAGTGTTCTGGCATACAGTGCTTATTTGCTGTTTTAATGGGTGAAGCAGGAAGAAGGGAGATGACATGTCCACTCTTTTGTCACACCATGCCCACTGTGTGAATGAAATTTAATGGGACATTAGAGCATTTTGCCAGCCAGAACCTCTCTGGTGGGCGCAATTACCATTCTAAGAGAACAAGAGAGGTGTTCATGGTGAGTTCCGGCACCTGTTTTTCTAGAAAAATAGCACTGTGTGAATTGCTAGCATTATAACCAGGAAAACTAATACAATAATCCCTGCACCTGAATGACCTCCTACTTTCTAAGCTTATCAGGTTGAAGCATGCCTTCTTCTGCAGTAATGTGGTCACCTTAATAGCAAGAGAAGCCTTACTTTTGAACAGTAGTGATATCATCAAAGAGAGGTGGGTGATAATTTAAGTGATTTCCAAGCCACCTCTGAAAACACCCAACAGGTCTTCTAGATATAGCGATTTTACACAATTATTTAAGAAAAACAGTGCTTTCATGTTTTACAATAACATCCTATTCAGCAATAAACCCATTAAACATGACTTGTGTGCTGCTTCTTAATATATTTTAATCTTATTCATGATTTCTAATACTGTGTCTCTACTTAGGTTAATCTAGGTATACCCAATCAAGTGAAACAATAAATATAATTATGGATTCAAAATTAAAATGAGTGGGAATTAATTATATTCATGTATTCCTACCCGCCACCATATGACAAGCAATTAACAACACATTACCATACACAGTGAGCTCAAGGAAGGCAAAAAGGAGTAGCACAGAGTTCAGCATGCATATTCAAGGCAGGGATGTGACTTGGGTTTTTCCTCTTCCCAAAGTCAGAAGCAGTAGGAAGAACTTTGACAACCAGACCCAAATCTCTGGATCACGATGGTGGTTTGCCAGAAAAGGAACTCTTTGGCCTGTTTACTATGATCGGTGCTATCAAGGTAGCTGGCTAGAAGAATGTACTGCAGCTTGACATTGTTTTCTTTATCTGAGTTTATTTCAGCCAGGAAGAAACACCCAAGGAAGGGTGTAAAGCTAGGCCAGTGAGAGAAGTGGCCTGGGGGGGGGGGAGTGTGTGTGTGGCCTGGGCACTGTCATGAGAGTCAGATAGAGCATCTTTGGTGGCTGTATTCATCTCCTTGGCCTGAGGTTCCCTACCCCTAAATTCTACTCAATATTGATCCAGAGCAGATTCCAATGTGTAGCAGAGTAACAGCTTAAACACATTGCAGGATTCCCCCAAAATAGATCCGAGGCAATTAATATTTCAATCAGCAGAGCTATACTGAAGGCAAATGAGCATAATGGTCACAAATCCAATACATTCAGGATTGGCACCATCCATAAGAAATCCAGTTGCAGTAGACTTAACTTAAACTTACAGTAACTTATAATAAGTCTAAAGCTTAACACTAGGCATACTATGTACAGAACACCACACCAGAAGGAAAAGAGATAGAAAGAGAAAGTGAAACCCAGGCTCCTTCTGGCCTTACTTTTATAGTCAGCATGACCTTGATAGAAAGAGATAACAGAGCCAGTTTAAACCAGCTGCACTCAGCTTCTCTGAAGGAATAACCCAAACATCATGAACCTCCTGCTTGCTTCTTTCACATAGAAAAGCTTCCAGAAGCCTCTTGAATTAAGTGGAGTAGGAAAGATCTCTACACATCAGATCAATACTTTTGGCACTAAGAAATGCAAACTGACAATCTTGAGAGTCTTGTGTGATCCCTCAACAAACACACAAGCGTTTCATTTTGGCCTTTAGTGAACTTGGAGGTTCCATTGACACAAGTTGATCAAACTCATGCTCACAGACGTCCAAGTGTCCCTTTTCCAGGAACAGCCCCAGATTTATAGAAGCAACCCTAGTTTCTGATTTGATCTTGGAATGTCCCACTTTTCCTTAGGTAAAGGTAAAGGGATCCCTGACCATTAGGTCCAGTTGTGACCGACTCTGGGGTTGTGGCACTCATCTCGCTTTATTGGCTGAGGGAGCCGGCGCACAGCTTCCGGGTCATGTGGCCAGCATGAATAAGCCACTTCTGGCGAACCAGAGCAGTGCATGGAATTGCCATTTACCTTCCCACCGGAGTGGTACCTATTTATCTACTTGCACTTTGCCGTGCTTTCGAACTGCTAGGTTGGCAGGAGCAGGGACCGAGCAATGGGAGCTCACCCCGTTGCGGGGATTCGAACCGCCGACCTTCTGATCGGCAAGTCCTAGGCTCTGTGGTTTAACCCACAGCGCCACCTGCGTCCCCACTTTTCCTTAGGATGCCCCTATTTTCACTGGAGAAATGTTGAAGGGTATGGTAGGGCATCCCTATTTTCATCGGAGAAATGTTGGAGGGTCTGTGCTCACCAGTTTGGCTATGAAGGGGTGGTTGGATGGTATACTTTAATCAGTAGATACTGGGCACAGGGAATGCATGTGAAACCCGCCCTCCTCTTCCATCTCTACTCCCGCTGATCCACAACTTTTATTCACCGCTCAAGCGTGACTCATACCGGTGAGCTGGCAAGGGAGAAAACTTCAAAGCAGTGAGCATGGCAAGGTAAGGTGGACAGGGGAGCAGATTTCATTTTTACCCTTCCCCACACACTCCATTTAATAATAAAAAAGTAGCCCACTCCACTTTATAGTGAAACACTTAACAGCATGGTTAGCAGATATGAACATCTGGCTTGCCTACCTCTTTTATTTTTATCTCTCTGTTCTACCATGAAGTGTTTACTTGATTTCATGAATTTATTTAGAAAATGTATCAGTCTCCTTTCTGACAATGGGTGCACTCAGGATTGTATTACGAAATGATAAAAATAGGAAACCAGCAAAGAAAAAACCAATTATGTATTTAAATTAGTGTTCTTCTAAATATATATATATATATCCATAATGCTCTTCAGCAGTCTGAATTCAGAGTGGCTCATCATCATCATTATCCTATTTTAAATTGCAAACCTAACCGAAAAATACTAGGCCAAAATGGGAGGAAGAAATTAGGGAACTGACACTTGTCTATGTGCTTAAGACCAAGACGCAGACAATGAACAGTTTTATTTCTCTACTTATTTAGAATAAGGATGGCACTGGGACTGATTGGCAAACAAACGGAAATACTGTGAACTGAAGGCTAAACAGAAGACAAGCTGGACAAATCCTTCAGTTGGTCTGAATTGATTTAGTTTCAGTTTGATTCAGAGCTGTTTTGATTCAATTAGGATTTGGTCTGAATTGGCCCAATTTGGTTTGGGATTTGGCCAAATCAGTTGCTCAGCCTCGCTGACATGTACTAAATAAATACATTAATGGGCCATCAATAGTTACCCCTAACACCTTGAACCAATCCCAGAAGCATGAAGGTATCCATTGCAAAGAAACCCCCAGTGATTAAGAGACTCCATTCTCCGCCTCTCATCTTCAAGCAATGCAGTAATCAATAATGATTAGATACTGAATGAACAAACACCAGTTGTCACATGGGGTAGACTTAGAGAGATCATTGCCACAAGCTTAGGATTTCTCTTAGTCAGAAACTGAATGAACTTTTCAGTTGCTTTTTTGGCAGCATCCACTACTCCATATCGTAATTGTAAGAGACGGATCATTTTTCTGACTTTTGTGTGACAGTATTCATGCATCTAACTATTAATAACACGTCTGTGCTGGCTTTATTTAGTAATGTTGTGCTTGTTTCCTGTCCCCCCATTATCTTTCACACTTCGTGGTGGGAATCTCACGGGAACACAAGCGAGCCTGGCTTACTTCTTTAAATCTTGTTTTCTCTCACTAACAGTCATACATTTTACATGATAGATCTCACAACACTGGTGGAGGAATTCAGTCAGCAGCATAGCTTCCACAGTCCAAAAAATTATTCTAACTTCACCTTTGCATCATATCTCTCACCTGAGTTTCTCTTGACTCTAGTTATTCATTCAGCAGTTCTTGGAAGTAAGAGCCAGATGGTTAGAAATAGTTGGCCTTCCAAGTTTTGCTATTGGGGCATATTGTTTTTGTAAAAGGAAAAAAGGTCCTGCGACAAATCATGCTTTTCAATACATTGATTTCAACAGGATGAAGTATATTTAGTTTGGAGGCTATGGCCCTTTAGTGAAAAGAACTGTAATTCTAATGTCTTTGAAATAACTGTAGTTTTAATGCATGTTTAACTGCACTAAGGATACAAAAAGCAGAGAATGAGAAGGCAAAAAGTAGAGATTAAAAAAACCCCCAGTCCATATATCTACAGTATTTGCAATTGCTTTTACATATGCAATTGTTATGTGTGTGCATATTATAGTTTTGTAAAATTGCTTTGAGATGCTTCATAGTAAGCAATTCAATATTAAGAATATGGATATGAATATGAACTATCGGAAAATCAAATTTGACTCTTAACATTTTTTACCTGAAGTGTTGGTGGTGGGAGAATTGTTTTTCTTTTGTTTCCTTGTGAAATAATTTTTGGAAAGCTGAAGTAAAAAGAGAAGAAGCCCCTAATTACACTAGTCTAGTAAAGCGGGTGGCGCTATGGTCTAAACCACTGAGCCTTGGGCTTGCCGATCGGAAGGTTGGCGGTTTGAATCCCCATGACGGGGTGAGCTCCCATTGCTCTGTCCCAGCTCCTGCCAACCTAGCAGTTCAAAAGCACATCAAAGTACATGTCGATATATAGGTACCGCTCCGGCGGGAAGGTAAACGGCGTTTCCGTGTGCTGCTCTGGTTTTGCCAGAAGCGGCTTAGTCATGCTGGCCACATGACCCAGAAAAACTGTCTGTGGACAAACATCGGCTCCCTCGGCCGGTAAAGCGAGATGAGCGCTGCAACCCCAGAGTCGTTTGCGACTGGACCTAACTGTCAGGGGTCCTTTACCTTTACCTTTAGTGAAATGAAGGGTTTGAGTGACTGTAGTCTCGATCTGAAGCCCCTATGCCAGAGGCGTAGTTGTAAACACACACTCTTAGATTTGACTTTCAGCCAACCACCTTTTCATGCTGATCTGGTGAAAATTATTAGCAAATTGCTACCTGTTCATAACACTTTATCTGCAACAGCAGAAGGCATCAATTTAGATCGCTCACCTGAGTTAGCCAGTATGGGCTATTTCACTTTGGGAGTGGAAAGCGACAGCTGCTTGAAGCACTGCTACTAAATGTGTTGTGAGCACCCGTGTGTTCGTTTCTTTGTTTTGAACATGTTTAGGTTCAGATGGGTTAAGACAGTTGGATTTAGGCACTATACAATGTAAATGAATACAATGAGATAAAATACGTTTGAAAATCTCTGGGACTTGCTAATACAAGGTAAAGGTAAAGGTACCCCTGCCCGTACGGGCCAGTCGTGACCGACTCTAGGGTTGCACACTCATCTCGCTCAAGAGGCCGGGAGCCAGCGCCGTCCAAAGACACTTCCGGGTCACGTGGGCAGCGTGACGAAGCTGCAACTGGCGAGCCAGCACCAGTGCCGCACACGGAAACGCCGTTTACCTTCCTGCTATAAAGCGGTACCTATTTATCTACTTGCACTTAGGGGTGCTTTCGAACTGCTAGGTGGGCAGGAGCTGGGACCGAACGACAGGAGCTCACCCTGTCGTGGGGATTCGAACCGCTGACCTTACGACCAGCAAGTCCTAGGCACTGAGGTTTTACCCACAGCGCCACCCACGTCCCTGCTAATACAAGAGGCCGTCACTATGTCAAGAAAACCACAGACTAAACCTAACTTCCTTATGTATTATTATTAGAATCACAGAGTTGTGGAGCTGAGAAGGACCCTGGGGTCATCTAGTACAACCCCCAGGAATGCAGGAATCTCAACTAAAGCATCCATGACAGATGGCCACCCAACCTCTGCTTATAAACCTCCAAGGAAGGGGAGTCCACTCCCTTCCAAGGGAGTCCATTCCACTGTTGAACAGCTCTTACTGGCAGAAAGTTATTCTTATTGTTATTTACTGTATTTTAAAACTACTCTTCAGCTGAAGTTCTCAGGGCAAAATACAAAGAACACAGTAAAATCCAAAACATGGCTCTGCCACACTTCTGATTGTCCCACCACTTGACCCCTGGGAAAACCTGCTCTTTATTGCTGTATTGGAGCAAATGTTGATTGTGCTTTCTGTGGATTGATGTTTGCTCTGATTCAGCAGTAAAGAGAGGAGATCACAGAGATAAGAAAAGACGAGTCATTCCACTATCTGGAGAGGTCACTTCCTGGTTTGCATGGATAAGTCATTTTCAATAGAGCCCAGTGATGGAATCATGCGGCTGAACTGAGGCAGCACTGGGTGCTGAAATTTTTTGCCCCATAACAATTTTGTGTGCTGGGCAACCACCCCTGTGCTCCCTTGTCACGCCACTGGTTATGTCTCAGGCCTCATGGAAGAACTCATGGAAAGGGGAGTTAAGGGGAGTGAGAGAGATGCTACCATGTAAACGTGGCTCTTTTCCAAACCCTATGCTATTTGTGCAATATCTTGGACTATCTCATTATGGATCAGGGTTTTTTTATTCATTGCTAGCAACATCCCCAAGTATTTCTGGTACATGAAACCACCCTTTTCACATACTGGATGCAGAAAACCAGTATCTATCTATGTTATAATCCAGCACGGAGATAAATGACTCCCTGGGCTCACTTAAACGGAGAGTTCAAACAGAATCTACTGTCATCATCAGCAGTCAAATGCACAACATTCCTTGGGGTGGTTTACTCACAGCCCAAGAAGTGAATTGTCTTGCTTTTTTCATATTGAGTGGAGTTTGATGTTTCTGTCTGGAGAGAGTTTGAGTGATTGGGTGGCCTCTAGTTAATGAGAGATTAGATAATACAACACTCTATTTAAAGGAAGAGTGGAACTGCCTCTCTTATTCAATGAACTTTATTGTTCTGTATCTGAACACCTGTGCACTGGCTAAAATTTTCAGTAACCCACCAGTAGGCTATTTCAGACCCTTCAGGTTTCCATGTTTTCCAGGGACAGTCCTGGATTTACAGAAGCCATCTTGGTTTCTGATTTGATCCTAGATTGTCCCACTTCTTCCTTAGGACGTCCCTGTTTGCATCAGAGAAATGTTGAAGGGTGTTGACTTATCTGACCTCTGGGTCATCTGAAGGCAGCTCTGTATAAGGAAGGTTTTCTTTTGATGTTTAATGTTTTTTTATGATTTTATATATGTTGGAAGCAACCATGAGTGACTGGGGCAACTCAGTCAGATGGGTGAGGTATAAATAGTAAAATTATTGTTGTTATTGAATAGGATGTCCTTATTTTCATCGGAGAAATGTTGGAGGGTATGTTATTTCAGTTTGAAATATTAGGATTTTGTGAACACAAGGATTTTGTGGGTGGCTATCTATGATTGCGGGACGCGGGTGGCGCTGTGGGTAAAAGCCTCAGCGCCTAGGGCTTGCCGATCGAAAGGTCGGTGGTTCGAATCCCCGCGGCGGGGTGCGCTCCCGTTGCTCGATCCCAGAGCCTGCCAACCTAGCAGTTCGAAAGCACCCCTGGGTGCAAGTAGATAAATAGGGGCCGCTTACTAGCGGGAAGGTAAACGGCATTTCCGTGTGCTGCGCTGGCTTGCCAGAGCAGCGATGTCACGCTGGCCACGTGATCCGGAAGTGTCTCCAGACAGCGCTGGCCCCCGGCCTCTTTGAGTGAGATGGGCGCACAACCCTAGAGTCTGTCAAGACTGGCCCATACGGGCAGGGGTACCTTTACCTTTTTATCTATGATTGCATCTGGAAAGGTGGGAGATGCTGAAGTAGTGGTGCTGTGCAAAAATAATGGAGGTGGAAAGGTGGGGAGCAAACCAGATATATTGCTCTTTTTGGCAATGGCTGTGCCTCTGTTGAAATATTGAGTTTGGCCCAGGGTGTTACCATATTCAGGGCAGGGGTGCCAACTCACCCTCTGGATTGTGGGTGCCCACCGCCACAATGTGACATCACACACCTGCACGTAGTGCGTGTGATGTCACAAGCACTACTTGTAGGTGTGCGTCTGTGTGACACAACCACATTGCAGTGGCTGGTGGCAGTGGCTCCTCTTCCTCCTCCACTCAAGGCACCCCTTTCTGTGGGGAGGGACTCAGAGGCAGAGGGACTCTGCCTCTGTGTCCAAGACCCCCCTCCCCCATTTTTTTGCCTCATTTTCTGGCTGCGGTGGGCAGAGCTGATCTGCTTTTCTCTTTGAGGCAGAAACCGCTGCTCCTGCCAGCTTTTCTCACTGACTTTGTGGGTGCCTGGTCCCCACAATTATATTATTGTGGGTGCCCAAGTACCCACGGCCCCCTGGAGTTGGCTCCTATAGTTCAGGGTACAGAATACCTGTTATGTACTGAGCTTGGATCCTAGAACAATAGGTAGGTAGGATCCCAGAAGGCAGCAACCTGATTGGTCTGAAGGAGCTGCCCAATCCGGCTCCAGGAGGAAGTGAATCAGCAACCTGATTGGCCTGCAGGAACAGTCCAATCAGGCTCCAGGAGGAGAACTGAATCAGCCAATCACATGGGACCCATTGTGTAAATAATGTATATATAGCCAGAGGTTTTGGGGGAAAGCACTCACTCACTGTTTACCATGAGGTGAAAGAAAGAGCATGAAATCAACACTCTGAGTATATTTCAATACCCATGCGCTGTAAAAAAAACCCCCAAAACTGAGAATATAACACCCCCCTGGCTTCTCAGCAGATTTTATTTTGTGTGTGGATGTGATAGTACTGTAAGTCTTCTGGGCACTGCAACCATTTTATAAGCTGCATCGATAATGTACACAAATTATCATTCCTGTGAATGGCTTCTTTTCACTTCAATTGCTTTTATAAAGGGGGGGTGGGATGCAATTTCTGTGCAGTACTGTTGATTTTACCAGTCATGCTTATTATTAAATCCTGTCATTGCTGAATTATTGAATAAAAACCCATGTTTAATATTTTAAGAATTGCCTTGCGCTACAAGATATCCCTACCAGACTCCCTGCAGCAAAAGGCTGAGTAATTGACACATGTTGACTCTGGGACTGGAGGCATGACTTGAATGGTAAATATTTGAAGATGGGGAGCTCTCCCTCCCTGCTGCCAATTCTCTGTAGACAGCATATTCAGCAAACAGCTTAATTTGAAAACTAGAATGACAGCTTTCGCATGGTCTCGGTGCTTAATTCTCCCTTTCAGTTTTAGCATTTCCCCTTTATTTTCCAACAGCGCAGCATAACTATATCATCAGGCCTCTGATCAACAATAGACCATCCACTTGATTCAGTTACATCGAATGAATGGAAAGTCATTTCCTGCCATTCTTGTAACATACATTTCTTTTAATACTCCTAGTTACTGACGAGTTCCTTTTTAAAACACACTCACTCACGCACAAATGAGAAAAGGAATGAGATGAGAACTAGTTGCTTTCAAGGACATATCAGCTGCTGGAATATTTTCTGTTTAAAAAGAAAGAGAAATAGATGACCATATTTGGTTATGCATATGGAAAGAAGGGATGAGAATCCATCAGTGTATTAAGGTGGGACAAGCTATCAATTTCCGTTTCTTCTTTTTCTGATCTTAAATGGTCTGCCCAATTTCTGCATCGGTTTGTACATTTTGTAAAATTCTGCACAAAAATTCATATGTGTTTCAATTGCTTTTGTGTGTCTGCAGTCTTGCATAATAGACACATTTTTGAATGCAGTTGCTGCAATATGATGTATGTGCATATTATTTTAACCAAGATGTGCATTTTTGTGCTCAGATTGCTCTAATGTATGCATTTTTGGTTAGAATATTGCTTCATAGGATTCAGGGGAGTGTGAATTTTGAAGAATAACTGTTTGGTGTGTGTATTGGTTTGGGAAGTGTGAATTAAGGTACGTTTGAATTAAATTATGACATCCCCCCCAAAAAATCCGTTGGATCCAGTAATTGTTATTTTGAGATGCTGTATTTTAATTAAAGGTTTAAGGGTCACAAATATATTGAAAATTAGAGCACAAAGTTTTAAGCTTGCTGGGAATACAAATATAGCTGATACGACAACTCACGTGAGAGCAGTCTACTTTCATCATGACTGAGTCTGCCAAAGTTATCCTTATATTGCTCTGGAAATGTCTTCTGAGGGAAAATAAAACAAAACATTTTTTGTGCAATATAAGCCAAGGAGTCTCTATCCTCCCTCCAGATTTATTTACCTTCCCAAAAGTACAATCTATACATTCTTCAACTCAGAAGAAAATACTGCTGTCTTCAGTAGGACTTACTCCAACTCTCTAGGAGTGCAGCCAAAATGTGGTTGATCCCTTTACCCATCCCTTACATAGCTAGTCAATCAAATCCACTCCACTTCCCAGTGGGGAGCAGTTGCAGCGGACCACATGGCCACCCACTCCCCTCTGGGGCAGGGTACAAAGTCCCATATCACCCAGAGGTTCCCAGCCACGTCATTCGCCAGCCAGCCTACCCGCTGGCTGAGGGGCCTGGTAGGATTTTTTTCCACTTGGCAAATTGGCATGGGCCATTTGGTTTTCACCTACCCCATAGCAATCATCACAACTTTGTAAGGTTTGGCGGTTAGGCATTGGTTGATCTTATGATGGGGGAGGTGAGGTGTGGCCATCACCTGCCCCTCCAAGCTTAAGGGTATTCCGTTAAAGGAATTCAGGGGTGTGGATCTTGTCCGAAGCCCAGGGCGGGGCTAGCACCATGCCACGACCCAGTTGGGAATCCAGGGGGAGCTTGAGCTGGTTTGCATCGATGGGGCTCCCACTACTGGTGGTTGATCCTTACAGGACTCCCTGAATGACGGGTAGGAGTCAAATATAGTCGGGTCAATTCCAATGCCTAAGCCAATGCCACTCACATTCTGTAACCAATAAAGTTGTGGCCTAAATTTGCCCAATAACATTAACCTAATATCCGTGTCCTTGTGTCTTATTCATCAGTGAGGAGGTGGTCTCAGGCTCTCAACATGCAATCAATCATTTTCCTTTATTGGCATAGAAATGTAGCTAGTCAAAGAACTTAGAGTAGAAAATGACTCTGCATTTGTTCCATGTGGGCCAATTCATTGGGACATATGCTAATGTCCAGGCTGTGTATAAAACCCAAAACTATTTTACTCCAGCCATCTATATGGTAGCAAGATAGCATGGATTCCATATCTAAGTGACATCTAGCGTGATAAACCAGGGAGGCCAAAAAGTCAAACTCATGAGTGACACAGTGCTCATCAATCAGACGCAAAGGGGAAATCAATACTTTCAATAGGCTACTACCTCAGTGATAGACTGACGAGCACCTCTTGCTTTATATGAGAAGTTGTCCCCCCAAAGTAGTGATTTTTTTTCCTTCCAGAAGAGTGAACGCTAGAAATTCGGTTGTGTGGAAGAAAGGATCTCCAGGACAGCTGCTTACAGACACAGGGTCATCATGGCTGTAGCTCATCACACATCTTTGGACATTGAGGAATTCTAAGGGTACAGTGATTACCTAGATTTGGTTCTCTTTTGAAGGAGGTGACTAGAGGTTTATTGGTGCTTGGGAATACTGCATTTATTTACAAATACACAAGCTGAGTGTAGGTGGACATGTAGCTTAAACACTCCAACAGACAGCCAAAGTCTACTGTTCTCACATCAGATTTCCAGCAATGCAGCGAGCATCTTAAGTTGCTTGCAAAGCCTGAACTCAGTCTCTTCCTCCGAGTCAAACTGCAGTCTCACATACAAACATCTGGATTACCTCAACCTTAGCTGGAAAGAAAGTCTTCCCCTTTCTCTGTTTTTTGCATATTCAGAACCATCCCAAAATGATCCTGTATCAAGAAGCAATTGTGTAAATATTTAGTCCCATGGCGACATTTCACTTATGCTGAAACTTCCTCTTCTCTGCATAAAAAAAAAAAAGGTTGAGCATGAATATTTTTACATCTAGCACATCTCAAAAATATTTGGTGCCTCTCCAAATAAATGAGGGCCATCTGGCACCTCTCAGGCAGGTCTGTTTTGCCCCTACAAAAATGTGTTTACATTGTAAGAAATAGAGATTTCCTTACTTTAATTTGACATCTCTTGTTGCATGTGAGATGCAAATATACATATTTGTATCGAAACCATTATGCTGCATGCATGCGCTCTAAAATCTTGAGGCCCTTATTATGAAATTGTGCTCCGTGTATTAGTAGCATCTGACTGCAGAGTGAACCCAAGACAGTTACAAAGCTGCTCCCCATTCATGCATTGGTTGAAGCTAAGCACTGAAGACTTCACAATGTGATCATCAGCAGGTTAACTTGGACACCATTCCACGGGAATGGTGAAGTTCCACTCATGTAAGCCATTTGAGGCGATGTCCCTCTGCTCCCGCCAAGATGTTCTCAAACGGATGGAAGTCGAAGGGAGAATATTTATTTAAAGCCAGATGGCAAAATCTGGCTGGGCATCCTTGAACTCATTGAAGGTAAAAGAGCGTGATCTCCTTCTGAGAGCAGAACAGCCATGAGGTCTGCCGTGGAGTAAGTCTAAGTAAAGGTTGGACCTCAGGAAGCGTGGGTAACAGTCTTGCTCCATCAGGGCATAGATTTTGGTCTGCGCAGCATCGAATGTGTTGAGTGTCGGGTGACTCATGCTCTGATGGGTGCATGTTTTGGTGTTAAAGTCAAGGTTGACCTAGAAAGAAAGAAACAAGAAAGGGGGGAAAACACCACATGTGGCAAAGCAAATATTATTGATGGTGTTTCTCAAGCTTCTCTCTTAATGAGTGCATGGCTTACCCTAAAAGTTCACATTCAAGTCCTAAGCATACAGGAATCATGTGCAAGCTGACGTGATTTTCCACACATGACCAAGGAACAGATGTTGTTGAACTCCAACTCCCATAATCTGTGACCGTTGGTCTTGCTGGCTGGGGCTGATGGGAATTTAACAACATTTGAAGGGCCACAGGTTCTCTATCCCTGCAACAGATGCTTGACTACACATAGGCTTGTGAAATTGTTTCTTTTGGATCAAGGATACACATGTTCTAGACCCTTTTAGACCATGAAGTTCATTAGGCGACTAAGGGAAAAATCTGGTACTCTGCTTCAAGACCTTAAGATTGTACAGAAGTGGGGAGGGAAGAAAAAATATTGTTAACAAGTGAGTCACATGGTTTTGTGGCATTTTATGTGTAAATCCGCAGGATGCGGGTGGCGCCTAGGGCTTGCCGATCGAAAGGTCGGCGGTTCGAATCCCTGCGGCGGGGTGCGCTCCCGTCGCTCGGTCCCAGCGCCTGCCAACCTAGCAGTTCGAAAGCACTCCCGGGTGTAAGTAGATAAATAGGGACCGCTTACTAGCGGGAAGGTAAACGGCGTTTCCGTGTGCGGCTCTGGCTCGCCAGAGCAGCGATGTCACACTGGCCACGTGACCTGGAAGTGTCTCCGGACAGCGCTGGCCCCCGGCCTCTTGAGTAAGATGGGCGCACAACCCTAGAGTCTGTCAAGACTGGCCCGTACGGGCAGGGGTACCTTTACCTTTACTTTAACAAGCCAAGGGCTTGAGCAGGAAAAAAAAATGTGTAAATTATTTCATTCTACCAGGGCCGTCTTAAGCATATCCGGCGCCTTGGTGCAAAGATCCCTCTGGTGCCCCTCCTGGCAACTCCAAAACAAGGGAGGGGGTGGTGGAAAATGTCCTCTGCCTCCCCCACAGCCCCGGCGTGGTGGCAGCGATCAAGCAGGAAAATGTGCTGGCGGACATGCTCTCCAGCGCCTGGGTGCCCAAGAAGGCAGACTGGGAAGGCTGCGTGCTGCATTTTGCCAGGAAGCAGGAGGAGGACAATGACCAGGAGCAGGGCCATCTTTAGCAGAGGCTTGGAAGGGATGCTGCGAGCAGCTTCCATCCTAAGCCTCTGCGGGGATTGCTCTCCTCCTGAGGAGGCTTGGGAAGAAAGCTGCACACCCGCCAGCCATATGAGAGGCACAGGGACAGTGGTGGGGCACAGCTGGTGGGCATGCAGGGAAAGGGGAGGCTGCCGGCAAAGCCGTGCACCTCCCCCACTCTCTAGGATGCCCCTGAGAGACCGGCGCCCTGGCGCAATGCGCCACTAAGACCAATGGGAAACACGGCTCTGCATTCTACCGTGGACTGTCAAAAGCGTATTGGAAACAAGATGTCGTACATTACTTCTGGAAGATGACCAGGCTTGGGTTTCAGTGAGCCTTCATGAGAAGAAGATGTCAATGGGGTTGAAAATCTCTTTTCCCCAATCCTGTTGGGCCAAGAAACTTCCTGCTTTATTGTACCAGTCATGGTAGTACATACGGATGGAGGTTATCTCCTATAATAATATATGCTAATATGCAGGTCTTCCCTACTTGACATGATGGGCATTTGGCTAGTAACATACAATTGAGAACCTGGACTGAAACATCAACTGTGTGTATATTTGTTTACATGTGATATGTCACTAATACACCACCATTAGTACCGCCTTTTGGAATAAATCTGTAATCAATCTTTTTAGACTATGATTATTACTTCAATGCTGTGTTTAAGCTGGTGATTTGTTTTATTCATTTGGCTTATTATATAAAATCTTGGCAATGTAATAGGAATGGTTTGTATGTAATACTAATTACATCTATAATTATGGGTTTAGCAGACAGATGAAAAGTAATTCTAATGTATTAGCATCAAATATAGGCAGATACATATGGGCACATAAACTAATATTTGTACTTCAAATTGATGTTGTTGTGGTAGCATGTGCTATAATTTTCCTGACATGTTTTCAAACTGTGGCCTCAATGCAGACAAGGTTAAGCACTGTGCAGCAAATGCATTTTTACTCAGAAATAGGTTCTACTGTGTTCAATGGGGCTGACATCCTAGCAAGTTGGTTTGGGGTTTCATCTTGGTCAGTCTATTTGTCCACCTTGCCTGCTATTGTTTTCTCTTCCAGGCAGAGGTTTTTCCTATCACCTGTTGCCTGAATATTTTTAAACTTATGCAAGACAGATTGCGCCAAAAGGATCGTTTTCACTATACCTCTTTCGGAGCTTCTTTTTCTATGAAGGTCTCATAAATGGTCTTTGCTTTGAGTGAAAGTTGGGAAGCTTCTGTGTTCTTCTTGTAATCTTCACAGGCCATCCAAAATTCAATGTTCTCTTCACTAAACTCACTTTTCAGGAACCTTGTGAATGCATCTAATCCACCTATGAAAGAAAAGAGATTCAAAGCAAGGCATGTTAAGTAATAAAACATAATTACATTTCTTCAATCACAGTTGAAACAGAAACACCTTTTTCAGTATTATTATTATTATTATTATTATTATTATTATTATTTATTGCTTATACCTCACCCATCTGGCCAGGCCTCCTCAGCCACTCTGGGCGGCTTCCAACAGAATATTAAAAACACAATAAAACATCAATCATTAAAAACTTCCCTAAACTGGGCTGCGTTCAGATGTCTTCTAAAGGTCAGATAGTTGTTTATTTCCTTGACATCTGGTAGGAGGGCATTCCACATAGCAAGAGAGGTCAAAGGCCAGGCTAGTTATCTCCCTGATAACTAGGTTTTCTATAATTTTGTTTTCTTTTGAAAAATGCCCAGTTACAAAATCAATTGTCTGTTGTGATTTAGCTCAGACACATATTCAGAACCTCAGTGAAAACTTGAGTAATCGCTAGAGATTATAAGACCTAAATGGGGTTATGGGAATAAATGTTTAGAAAATAGAAGGCCCCACATCCCTTTTCTATGTTCAATGTGACAAAAATGTTATAGGGTGTGTGTGGAAAACACGTCCCCTTTCTTTCCCTGTCTTGCCAAATGATCAGTGAAATTATATCGATTCTATTATAGGGATATTGACACCTGAGTTTTTCTTATTCCTGCATGGCCATATCTGCACCATACATATAAGTACTATAATACCACTTTAACAGTCATGGGTTCCGCCAAAGACCACTGGGAACTGTAGTTTGTTAAGGATGTGTAGAGTGGTAAGGAGATTGCTATTCCCCTTACAAAGCTACAATTCTCATAATCAAACCCTATTCCCAAGAAACTCAGGGATGGGAATAGGTGTTTCCTAACAACTCTCAGCACCCTTAACCAATGGCAGTTCCTGGGATTCTTAGTCAGAAGCCATGACTGTTAAAGGGATAGCATTGTGCTTTAAATGTGTGGTGTAGAAGTGAGCAATGTTGAAATTTACATGCATGGACTCTTGTCCAACTTTGTAGAGTGGTACCTTGGTTCTCAAACGCCTTAGTACTCAAACAACTTGGAACTCAAACACTGCAAACCCAAAAGTAAGTGTTCCGGTTTGTGAACTGTTTTTGGAAGCCGAACGTGCTCTGTTTTGAGTATTATGCTTCCAATTTGAGTGCCACACTTCCATTCTGAGTGTTACGCTGAGGTCTATCTGTTTTTGCTATTTATTTTGTGTTTTTGTTTCTGTGGCTCTTTTTTTGTGACTGTGTGGAACCCAGTTCAGCTACTGATTGATTGATTGATTGTGTGACTGCAGTACATTGTTTATTGCTTTCATTTTATGGATCAATGGCCTCGTTAGATAGTAAAATTCATGTTAAATTGCTGTTTTAGGGGTTGCTTTTAAACGCCTGGAACAGATTAATCCATTTTGCATTACCTTCTAGGGGAAAGCGCAGCTTGTTTTTGGAACGCTTTGGTTTTGGAACAGACAGTTTAAGTTTGAAAACCAAGATACCACTGTCCATGCACAGCAATAGGTATCAGTTGTCTGATCAATCAAATTCAGCATTAGTTGATAAACAGATTGTGCTAAGCTGATTTGCATCCCTACTTTTAAATGTTACATTTTATGAGGTTCCTAAGACCAGCAAAAAAGTTTTAGGGCAGCATGAGTGGACCCATTGAAAACAATGAATTTAAGTTGGTCATGCCCGTGGATTTAAACAGTTTACTCTGAGTATGGGGGGAAAACCCATGTGCAAATGCAAAACCACCATAGATCACAATGTACTTGGCTTTTAACCTTACAATGATCAAGCCTTTTCCTTACTGTAATTCCTAATGGTGTATGACATTTGAAGAGTCTTTTTGATATGAAAGATTTCTACTTTCAACAAATAACGATTTACAATTCTCTGTAAATATATAATGTACAAGTAACTTAACCCTCAACTGTCTACGAGGATTCCTCACATCACCTTTGAGCAATGTGGCCCGCTGAATAATTGTCTCCTCTGGAGAAGCTCAGCCACTTCTAAGTTTCCTCAGGTCTGTTTTCTGATCAAAATTCAAGGCCACGCTCCACAGGAATCCATTTGTTGTTGGAAGTCGGACTTAATAGACTTCCTCTGTTTACACATGGCTAGTCCTCCACCACAGAAGAATAATCACAAATGAGACATTTCAGCATGAAATATAGTTTTGAGCCTACTTTCAAAATGAAAGAAGGTATGTGTGGAGGGGGACCTTTTATGCATCATAATTCCAGCTGAAAACCCTAACACAAACCTTTCTGTGAAATCAGTTCATCAAAAGATTCGCCCCACTTCTTCACAGTTTCAGGGGTTTCACTGCGAGAGACCAAAGAGAGAGAGAGTGGGGTAAGAAAAATAGTTATGCATTTTCAGTAATTTGGAGGCTTTCCTCTAACATTATCTCCTATTGCTGTCAGTTTGCCATATTTTACACAGTGTTGAATCAGATTACTTTGCAAAGGGGAGCTCTTTCCCTCAAGCCTTCAAAAACTGTTTCTCTAATTTTGCTGACATTTCTCCCACTATTGAATTGTGCAGATTCCCCCCCCCCCCAATCTTCAAAGTGTTGAGGGGAAAAAAAAGTACCATACTTTTCCATGTATAAGACTAGGCTTTCCCCCTTAAAAATCATGCTGAAAAGTGGGGGTTGTCCTATACGTCGGTAGTGAATAGAGCGGATGTTTGATTCGCTGCTGCCACAGCTGTCAGTGGCTATTGTGCACGTTATTGGTTGCTGCGTCAATGGGTGGTGTCGATTGGCTGATGCTGTGGCAATTGGGAGGGTGATTGGCAGCTTCCGCCAGCGAGGGGACAGATGGGAGGCAGATTTTGTGACGCATGCGGGTGAGCGATAGTCAGCATTGCCCCCTAAAAAAAGCTTTATTGTCCTTATCCCATACAGAACAACGAAATTGTAAAAAATCTACATCAGACATTCAAAAACCAACAAGCCTGCTATCCCAGCTATCCCAGCCTGGTTAGCCCCCTAAAACTCTGATACCCCATAATTAAATACAATATAAATAATAACAAAGACTCCTCTCCAGGGAGCAATCAGCCGCAGCATCTGCAAGCGCCGCCATCTTTAGAATTTTTCTCCCTCCATTTTCTGACATTTCAGTCCCCCCAGAATAGTAAAGGTAAAGGGACCCCTGACCATTAGATCCAGCCGTGACCGACTCTGGGGTTGCGGCGCTCATCTCACTTTATTGGCCGAGGGAGCCGGCGTACAGCTTCCGGGTCATGTGGCCAGCATGACTAAGCCGCCTCTGGCAAATAAGAGCAGCGCACAGAAACGCTGTTTACATTCCTGCTGGAGCGGTACCTATTTATCTACTTATTTATCTATTTATCTGCTCGCACTTTGACGTGCTTTCGAACTGCTAGGTTGGCAGGAGCAGGGACCGAGCAATGGGAGCTCATCCCATCATGGGGATTCGAACCACCGACCTTCTGATCGGCAAGTCCTAGGCTCTGTGGTTTAACCCACAGCGCCACCCACGTCCCTAAATAGGGGGCATCTTATCCATGGGGGCGTCTTATAGACGGAAAAGTAAGGTACTTTCCCACAGATATTATTTTGTTGTGTCCCTGGTCTTTAAATAAATAATAAAAAGCCCAACCATTCTCTATGGTAAAGATCATAAGACAATGGGGTCAGCTGTCTTTTCGAAATGGTGAGGAGAAAAGCACAAAAGCTAAAATGAACCGCTTTCACTGAGATGGGGTTTCAAATGCAGCCTGTCTAAGAATCTGTGACCACAGGCTATTTTTAACAGTTCGCAGGAAGCTCTATGGTTTATGGGAACAAAGATGCATACGCAGTGGCCCCGTAACAATTTTAACACACGAAGCCTGTCGTTTTTTCAACAGCAAAATAACATTTTTCAAATGTCATGCTATTTCTGAAGCACCGGGTTTTATTTTATTTTATTCTGGTGGCAGCGAACGGGCAAGGACAGTGTATTTTTTTTAAAAAAAAAAAATCAAATATGGCAGACTGTGAATTTTGTTTATTGATCTCTGGTTCTGTTGTTCACAGAAAGGTAAGTAGAGATCTCATTCGTTCTCCCTGTGAAAAGGTTTGGGGAATGACCTTTTGTAATATTTGCTTAGCTGCCCTTTAGGGCTGTAGGACATATGATTAAGGCAAATTATTACACAGCACTTCATAGAGTAATGTAAGCTGAAAGAAAGGCTGCAGTTCCCAAGGAGGTTACAATATAAATTTTAGATAGCTTGGGTAGGGATAGACAACAGAGAGAGGGGGAAGCAGGGCAGGCAGGCAAATTCAATGACAGCAAAACGAGGAAAAATGAGAGAAAGAGAATGAGAGAGATCAGGAGGGGATAGGTGAGTTATTAAGAGGCTCAGACAACCATGTGATTTTAGTACAGTCAGGGGGTGAAGCTCACAGAAAATCTCTGTTTATAGGAAATATATTGCTGTTGTATGTTCTTATTTATTTATTTATTTATTTATTTATTTATTTATTTATTTATTTATTAAACTGAATAGTTACTTGTAACCTGAAGGTTTCTAACTGACTTACAGCAAAGAAATCTATATACACATACATAATACCATGGCGGAGGCAGGAGGGAGATCTTATATTCCATTAATACTTTGCATAACATAACAAAAACAACAACAACACAACAGCTGTATAAATATTAGCAAACAAAACCCCACCTTTCTTTTCTCCCAACCTTATACTCTATACAACATTAAAGTTTCACAGTGAATATAACTGATCTGTAGAAAGGACTTTATGATCTGAAAAAAATTAGACCACGCATGTACTTTTGTAACCCAGGAAAAAGAGGAAGAAGAAGAAGAAGAAGAAGAAGAAGAAGAAGAAGAAGAAGAAGAAGAAGAAGAAGAAGAAGAAGAAGAAGAAGAAGAAGTTGGCTGCTGAACCAATGCAATTAAAGAATTTAAAGTGGATTGTCTACATTTTCCTTCAAAATTATAAATGCAAAATGCTTTGTATGTCAGCATCACAAAAGAAATAGCAACACTCACATAATAAACAAAGCAATATCCACACCCACCAATTAGCATATAAACAAAACCTCAACCGCCTCGCCTGAAGTTCATATTGTTTCATTATTGACTGCACCCCTCCCCCTCGTTTTCTGTCATCCTTCCTTCCAAACAGAAGTGATGGCATCAGACTGTACATTGCTGAGGTTACACTATCTACATCATATGGCCCCCATTCTGAGTGTATTCATATTTCCACACATCTTGAATCTCCTCGCACAGCAGGCAGAGTTGGGAGCTTTCTCCAAGTTGGTGAACTTTAAAAGCAAGTCCCCATTTTGGCTGAGCTCTGTGTCCTGCAGCAACATTGACTAGGCCAATCGAGGCCAGCTTAGAATATCACACGCTCCTTTGGCTTAATGGGAAGTTGAGTATGGGTAGCAAGGCTATTTTGAAAGAGTCCAAAACAGAAAAGGAGAAACAGTTTGAATTATAGTGCCTGCTTGCTGCTACTTTTGGGGAACTGAAGCTTGCTGAGGATTAATCAGTTTGTTTGTGCATGTCCTCAGTTCTCAGCTGCTCAGCCTGTACTCTTGCAGATAAGCAGTTATTCCAAAATTACCACGCAATTCTCGTAATCTTTGCTCACAAGGAAACGGACTCCATGAAGGTCCTGATCACTTGGAGAGGTGAAGAGTGTTAAACTACGTATATAGATAAAAGGCACAGGTCTCATGCTGGAGAGCTTCAGGAATTGGACATGGATACTGCCTGGTATAGGGACGCGGTTGGCACTGTGGGTTAAACCACAGAGCCTAGGACTTGCCGATCAGAAGGTTAAACCACAGAGCCTAGGACTTGCCGTGACGGGGGGAGCTCCCGTTGTTCGGTCCCAGCTCCTGCCAACCTAGCAGTTCGAAAGCACGTCAAAATGCAAGTAGATCAATAGGTACCGCTCCAGCAGGAAGGTGAATGGGGTTTCCGTGCGCTGCTCTGGTTCGCCAGAAGCGGCGTAGTCATGCTGGCCCCATGACCTGGAAGCTGTACGCTGGCCCCCTTGGCCAATAAAGTGAGATCAGCGCCACAACCCCAGAGTCGGTCACGACTGGACCTAACGGTCAGGGGTCCGTTTACCTTTACCTTACTGCCTGGTATTATTGCCCCCCCACTCACCTTGAAGCCATTGCCAATTTCTCAAATTTGTGAAGCTGGGCATCTGGGTGCAATTCAGACTTCTGCAACAGGAGACTCAACCGGTTATTCTTTTCCCGATTCCTGCAAGAGAATTTGAGCCACTACATATCACCACTGCAAGAGATTTTCAAAGGCTTCCCCTTTGCTAACGCACAACGTTTCTGAAAAGCTGATCATTTCCCTCTCACATGCCATTGCACTAATGTTGATATTATTTCTCCCATGTTTGCTATAGAGAATAACAAATTTCTCACTTACACCTTTGCATACATTTACATGTTGAATCACCTGCAAAGGGTAAATGAAAGTCTTTTCATCTTAACACTCCGATTTAGCTTGTAGGTAGCTTGTAGGAAGGGATGTGGATTTAATTGTAGTGAGCAAAGAGAGAGGGTCAAGGTCTTCTGGTGCTATTAAAAAAACCTACTAAAATAGGGAAATGTAGCACAAATTGCAGCTTTAAAACTGTTAACTACAAATTAGGTAAGAACTACAGCAGACATCTGTCTGTCACCAAAAAGAGCTCCCCCGAATTTCTCCTTCTCTCCCCTCATAATACGTAGTATTACACAGGAATGGATAGATTGATTTTATTTGTGGTCCATACCAATTTCATATGTATCTATTCATAAGTCTGTTCCATCACATTCTTGCATTAATGTGTGATTTGGTAATTTTTGTATTTAATATTTTATTACAAGTTAGGTATTTAAATATGAGTGAAATCCAATTAAGTCATCAAGTAGACCCACTGAAATCAAGAGACTTTAGTCCAATGAATTCAATGGGTCTCCTATGAGTCTGTCAAGCATTGGATGACACCCTATGTGTTTTATCTCAGTGTATGCATTCCTAAGCATATTGAATCCCAAAATGTGCAATGTGCTACAATGTTCTGCACAATGTCTTTGCAATGTCTCTGCAACTGTAGTGAAAAATTCAGAGATGTGCAAAATCCAAAGGATAATTAACATTCCAGTTCATGCATTAGTCTGGGAGGTGCAAATTAGGTCAGTTCACTTAAAAATGTGGATAGAACTACATTCTCATTCATCCCTACTAAGAAAAATAAATTTGTTATGCGGTGCCATCACACTTTGAGCTCCCCTGTCCCACTCCAATTCATCGATTGCCATTTGTTGAGGTGAGGAAACTCAGAGTGTAATAGCATTATATCAGATGTTATTAGGAAGAGAGAGATTTGTGGGGCTGGAGTTTTCGACAACAGCCAGAACATCTAGTTCCAGCCTTAGCTGAGACATTAGCAAAGGCCTGTTTTAATTACCAGGTTTATTATTTGAAAACAATCAATGTAATGCAATTAAGTCTCTGTACATAATTCTCACCCTGGCAGTTCCTAATTTACAAACTCCACTAAAAATGACCCTGGAAAGTTGGAACTAAGACCTTGCCATACTCTTAGGGAGCCTTGCATGCTTGGAAAATGCCCAGTTGTCACGCATTGTTTCTAACTGGGTTGGCAAATAAGAAGTAACATAACATAATAGCAGCAGCAAATTATATGTACACCAGTTAAAAATTGTTGTAATTAAGAAGTATATAAATCAAACGTTGACAAAAGGAAAGCAACAACCCAAGCTCCCTATAACCTGATAACTAGCTTTTTTAAGGAAACAGAAACAATATATCTATTCTTTTCCTCCCCTGGGATGCTATATGGCTTATCATTAAAGCAAAAGAGTTTAGGTATTTGTTAGCAAATTGATACGTCAGCACTTGAAACTTCACAAGGGAGTGTTTTTCACCCTATTGGCAGTGTAAGTCTTGCTTTATAATTCAGGGTATTATTTTTGGAGGTATTGAAGGGCTTGTGCACCATGTCTTTTGTGGTCCCTTTTCCTATGTGAGTCCTCCTCTTCTTCTCCATTGTCACCACTACAGCTTCACCTGCCCTCTTCCTCTGGGCCTAATCCAGAGAGAGAGAGAGAGAGAGAGAGAGAGAGAGAGAGAGAGAGAGAAGTGATGGTTGCCACCCCTGTCACTGTCCTTGACTCTGTCACCTCCCAGATTTGGGGGCAGTTAAGCTCTACTGATTCCAGTGTCATGCAGGTCAACCCAACTCCCTAAAAATAAATAATGTAGAGTAGCACATAAAGTTTCCAGACTGCACTGTGCTTCTGACACTGTAGGCTCCAGTCAATTGAAGTTTATGTCGCAATACATCTGCTAACCTTTCAGATACTAGCAGGGACTGCCGTTTTTGCTGTTACACATTTGCAAAGCTTTGGGAATGTTCAGAGTAGTTGAGTAAAGCTTGTACCGGAGAATCAAGGTCATGGTCCCTTTTCCTTGGAGCTGCAGCCACATGCAGGAGAATATTGGAATATTTTCCCCTCCCTCCCTAGAGGGCTGTTGTCTGTGCCTTGCAACAGAAGGCAATCACCAACCACTCCCTTGTGCAGACAACAAAACATTCATCCTACAAAGGCAAACACCACAGCCTCTTACCTGCTTTTTGTGTCTGGCTTTGAGCCCTCTTTATGCATGGATTTCATTACTTTATACAGCGATTTCACTCTTGAAGTAGGATTTAGCTGAGGGGATAAAAGCAATGGATTCTCCATTTTTCTCTTGCCAGGTTCCTCTGAATATACTTCACTCTTCTCTTTTTCAGTTTTCATGTGACACCTCCTCAGTGTTGGTTTCCTATAAGCAGTTTCTCATGCGGTCTCAGTCTTGATTTGGTATTGGTTAGAGGCCCGTAGAGTTTGTGGGAGGAAGCTCCCCCCCCCCCCACCAATCGGCCTAGCTTGAACATCGAGTACATCAGATCTTTCAGTGCTCTCTTCTTCAGCTGCTGTTTCTTTTTTTCAGGCCTGATTACTAACGGGCCAACATTTTGCAAGTCATAAAGATAAACAAAGGCTTTCCCTCGGATGTAGCTTGCGGTTAGTGTATGTGGAACATGATCGACTGTCAGACACATTTGGCAGAATGTGTACTGAAACCAAACAGAGAGTCAAGGATTTTGACGAGAGAGAGAGAGAGAAATGTATTTCCAAGTTATTTGTGTGCCATTCTTCATTTAGAAAATTCATACTGCCTTATGTGGATTCTCAGCAGTAACAAGAGTCACCTTACGCAACACTATCAAACCAATAGTTACGTAAATTCACCTTTTGCAAGTACTGCTTCTTGAAGTTGTTACGTTTGACACTGGTATTTGCTAAGACATACGTGGAACACAAAAAGCTTCTATTTGGACATTATGTTTAGAAAAACTGATTCATTTGTACATACTTGGAACACAAAAGCTTCTATATGGACATTATGTATATAAGAACTGATCTATTTCCTGTTCTAAATGTTGGTCCTTATTTGTCTCTACTCAACTAGATAATGTGAAAAGAGTTATGCTTATATGATGTCTAAAGAATTTATATAGTTAAACACAACCAGTTATGTTGTGGGTATATTTGTAACGAGAGTCACAGCAATGCTCTAGCATCATATGCTTCCAAACCATTCTTGTTATTTGTATATAGAACTTCATAGAATCATAGAAACTTAGAGTTGGAAGGGACCCCAAGGGTTTTTCAGTCCAACCCTACGATGCAGGAATCTCAGCTAAAACATCTATGAGAGGTGACCATCCAACCTCTGCTTAAAATCCTCCATGGAAGGAAAGAGTCCACAACCTCCTGCGGGAGACCGTTCTACCTTCCTCCAAAACAATGAAGGCTGGTGTGGAGAAATGTTGAGTCTGTCCATTTATGCTTTGAATAAGGTTTGTGTGACCTACTGGATGTAAGGGGGCAACGATCAGAGATGGAGACCTTATGCTACTGCCTTGTAGTAACTTAAGGTTACCAGATTTTTTTCAAAGAATCCGGGGACACTTTTTTTTTTATAAAAAAAAAGAGGGAATATTTTTTCTAAAAATTATTATTATTATTATTTTAAAAAGAAGTAATATCTTCTCTTCTGTTGTCTCCTCTGTCACACGGCCTTCCTCTGGGGCTCAGCCTGATCTCTTGGAGCACTTGCTGCCATGGAGTAGGCTCGGGTCAGGCCTGGGCTCAGCCATGTGTCCTTGCCTTCCCGGTGCTCTCCCACATCTCCTCCTTGGCGGTGGCAGCGTGGCAAGGTCAGGGCTCCTCTCTTTTTTTCTCCTTCCTCTTTCTCTCTCTTCCTCCTCCTCCTCCTCTCCTCCTCACTGTGTCAGCTCTGGGGGTTTTACTGGCCCCGGAGCACTGCCGGGCCATTGGCTGGGTAGCCAGGCGCTCTCTCCCCCAGCTTGATTTGGGTTGTGGGTGGGGTCAGCAGTTCCCCCAGTTGACATGCCAGGTGTCCCTGGTTCCCCCTCAGCAGTGGCAGTGGCAGTGGTAGCACAGTTGGCTCTGGCTGGCTTCAGGAGCTGCTCACTGCCGTTGCGCCCACCATTTTGCCTTGCCGGAAGTCCCCATATGATGTGTCTTGTGCCGTTGAACCAATCACACAACATTCATTCCCTGCTAATAAATCTGCAACACTTAAAATATAAATCCGGGTACATTAAATGAAATTCGGGGACATTCCGGGGACAGTTTTTGTCCGGGGATAGATTTGTAAATCCAGGGGCTGTCCCCGGGAAATGGGGACGTCTGCTAACCATATAGTAACTGCTTGGTGACAGGCTCTGAAAAGGGAGGGGGGAGGGTAGCCTTTAATATTTATGACTGGTGCCTGGACCAGGTTGCAGGTTCTGGTTAGTGAAGAATGGGTACTTAACTTTCAGTTGACGAGGGATGTGTGAGGCAAAGACTAAGAGAAAGAAGAGGAGGAAGACAGTTGCTGAGGCATGAATATTCACCGCCAGTGTGTCAACAATATAACTTTGGTGAAGATGAAAAGGGAACTGGAGGCCATGTTAGGCAATGAGGCTGCCCTGGGTAAAAGCTCTTACCAGAAAAAGGTCACATAAACAGGCTTTTAAAATTAGCTAATTTGTCCATGTAACCAGAAGTTAACAAATGGGCAGAGTTTAGCTGTAGGCAATTTAGGCTGAGGTAAAAGCGACATCATCTTGCGAGTCCTTACAAACTGTCATCAGGCACATGCAAGACCCCCAAGTAAAGATAGATAAGTATTTCCTTAATACGAAATAAAAGAAATTTCATCCCTTAAATGAAATATCCCCTTAATAAATATTCTTAACAAATTATCCTGTCTCCAGCTCTGGTGTCAAAGTCACTCCTAAGCCAACAATGCTAAGCTACTTGGAAGTTTTTAAAGCATGCTAAGGGAATAGCTGGCAGAAGGAAAGGGCGATGGTGAGGAACTCCAGATTGCAGTGGCAGGGATTCCCTAGACCCTGAAATATAAATATTGATGATGCAGAAATACTTAGACTTGTATTTATAAAAAGTGGTCCTGAGGCAACCACTTTCTTCATGACTGGATTATGCCGTTTTCTACATATAGGACCCCTGTGATGTTAATTAGGCTGAGGGAGCACACAGTAAAGGTAAAGGGTAAAGGGACCCCTGACCATTAGGTCCAGTCGTGACCGACTCTGGGCTTGCGGCGCTCATCTCGCTTTACTGGCCGAGGGAGACGGCGTACAGCTTCTGCGTCATGTGGCCAGCATGACTAAGCCGCTTCTGGCGAACCAGAGCAGTGCACGGAAACGCCGTTTACCTTCCCGCCGGTACCTATTTCTCTACTTGCACTTTGACATGCTGTCGAACTGCTAGGTTGGCAGGAGCAGGGACCGAACAACGGGAGCTCACCCCATTGCGGGGATTAGAACTGCCAACCTTCTGATCGGCAAGTCCTAGGCTCTGTGGTTTAACCCACAGTGCCACCCGTGGAGGGAGCACACAACTGGCCCTCTATTGATGAGCTTCATGTCTGATAGTGGATTGAACCTATATCCCCAGTAAAAGCCCAGCACTCTCTTCCCTACTCCCAACTGACATTTCCTTTTAAGACTCTGCTGCAAAGCAGGGACATCCATCAACTTGACACTCACTGCACAAACTCCCATGTATGCCAGAGTTGCGTACGCAATCCAGAACAGTGGGTTTCAGAAGCAATCCCCTTGTATAATTAGCATCTACAGTTGTTTACGATAATTGAATAATGAGATGGGCTCGAAACTATCCAGTATACGTGCATATGTGTGAAGTAGCTCTGTAAGTTTACCCTTGGTTTTCAGTCTTGGTCTCTGCATCTGTTTCACATCCTGAAACTCGAGTCTAACCACAAACACATTTAGTAATAACTTCTGCATTTTAAAGAAAAAAAGACAGCTTCCTTTTCTTTCTGGATCCCCCCCTCTTCGTTGCATGTTGTCACTTGCTGCCTGGGTATGATCTCTTTCAAACATTTCACATGAATTACTACTTAATAAAGATAAAATGGTACTTCTTCATAAAGATAAAATTTACACAGTAGAGCTTATGTGCTCCTGCATGCTTGGTTTTGAACTCCTTCCCCCTTCTTTTCTTTTCTTAGCATTTTTTGTTTTTTAAAATATGCCTGTCCAATATTCTCTCAGTTGCTGAGCTTCATTTTAGGATGCAAGATTAGGATTTCTTTTCAATTGGCATATGTGACAATCAGGGTTAAAAGTCAGGGCCGGGCAGTGGCTATTACTAATTAATTGCCTTAGCATCATCTCCCTACAAAGCACTTTACAAAAGTAACATAAACAATGCCTAGATCTTTGCCCTAAGTGCAGTGCCGGATTTACGTATAAGCTAAACAAGCTATAGCTTAGGGCCCCACTCTCTTGGGGGCCCCCAAAAAAAATTAAAGGGGAAAAAAACTGGATGTACACTTCCAAAATATAAGATAAAAATAATAATAAAATGAAACTTACATACAGCAACAGTGTTTTGTTATGAATAAAAAATCATTTTAAGTTGGAGCTTAATAATTATTTCACTATTAATATACTTTTTCTTAATTGTATTTCACTATTAACATACTTCTTAATTGTATTTCAGTACAACAATTACTTTGATGAAATGCATATTTTCTTATGTGCAAATGATTTTAGATACCTATTAGGTCCATAAATTACCATATAGCATATACTCAACACAAAAAACAGCGACAATGTGTTGTTGACAACGGACAGCTGGACATACAAAGGGCCCCATTATTTTCAGTAGCTGAGTGCCTCATCAAACCTAAATCCAGCCTTGCCTAAGTGTATTAGTCTTTGGCTGTGTTCAATTGGTAAAACATGAGACTCTTAATCTCAGGGTTGTGGATTCGAATCCCACATTGGGCAAAAGTTCCCTGCATTGCAGGGGGTTGGACTAGATTGCCCTCATGATACCTTCTAATTCTACAATTCTATGTTTCAGTACTCTGCAACCAGTGTGCTCCCACTGCTGGTTTGGGAAGTGGTGTTTACACAAGTCAGCCGCATTATGTATCTACCATGTCCCCCCAATACTGCATTTTGTTGTGCAGACCAACATTGATCCAAACTGAGGAAAAAGAGCAACCTAGCTACGTTTTAAGATGGTATTGTGCACAGCAGGCAGTAGTGAGGGTGGCCAGAGAGATAGGAATGGAGGAGGGTAGTATACAGACAAATCATATATGAGAAATAGCATGGTATGTTTCACCCAAGGATGGAAGAGGCAAGGATGACTAAATAGCAGAGGAAGCCCGCAAATATAGGGAAAGAGAAAGGTAAATATGAACAAATCCCAGCGTATGGTCTGAATGTTTATTAGGCTACTGCCTTGCTGAAATTTATGAGATCTGAATCTTATCAGATCTGATCAGAATCTGATCAGTGCCTGCCCAGGAATCCACCTTAACCACATGTAGAAGTTCTTGGGTTCAATTCCATGTCAGGAATATAAATACATATAATATAATATAATATACATATAATATACAAATATTTATAATAACATCATTATTTAATAGGTTTCGATACCACCCTTCTCCTGAAGATCACAAAAATACATACCATAATAACAAAAACAATACCACCACCCTGTTTAAAAGGCCATAGATTGTTTAATTAGCCAAAGGACTGGTTGAAGAGGAATGTTTTCGTCTGGCACCTAAAGGTGTATAATTCAGGTACCAGGTGAACCTCCCTGTGGAGAACATTCCACAAACAGGGGGCCACTGCAGAAAAGGCCCACTCTCATGTTGCCACCCTCTGGACCTCTCAGGGAGGAGGCACACCCTCAGATGATGCTCACAGGTCCTGGTCAATTCATATAGTGAAATGTAAGAAAATGAAACAAACAGATACAGTTGCACAGCATTTCTCTAGAGAATAGGTCCACTTTGCCCTAATTTAGGGTAAATTTGCCACACCACTTTCTGTTAACTCTCCTGAACCTCTAAAGTTGACTTTGTACTGTCTGCCCTTCCCATTAGCGTCATTATTTTGTATGCAGTGGTGTGTGTTCTCCTTTCCAAGCCTCTAATTTCCTCTGAATGAAGCTAACCTAATTTCAATAACCTTTTCTGACTGTCACCCTTGAATTGTGATATCAGCTTCCCTCTTCTGATATCCTCTTATATTATTTCTAGACTTAGTTCAATCCTAAACATGTCTACTCAGACCTAATGAATTCAGCAGGGCTTACCCTGCTAGGATGGCAGCCTAAGATGCCTTTGTGCCATCTTGCTTAAATAAAGCAATGCTAGAACTAAAAATGAAGAAAGTGTTAATTCATTCCTGAACATGCAGCACTAATAATACTTGATAGATCCAGGCAGCCTGCCTGTTTGTCTTGTTTCCTATTACTTTCTGGTTTTGAATGAGGGAAAACTTAGATTAGAAGGGCATGTTTTGTTTTGTTTTGTACACACACACACACACACACACATTGTTCAGGTGGTAATAGCCTCTCACATGCTCATTTCTCTCAGTTGAGGAGGGAATCTTACTGAGATATGATCCATAGCCAAAAATAAATAAATAAGTCATCTGTGCTTTCCCACACATGCAGAATCAATTACCAGATTTGAGATTGATTTCTTGTCAGCATTTTGGGAGTTAAGTGAGAAGTAAGTGGTGCCTCTTTAGCCCTGGTGCACAGGGAGAGGATATTGTAAAACGCGTCTTATCTTCGAACCAGCCTCGCTCCCTGACAAAGGTGATACACAATCAGCAAGCTGGGAGATGGGAGAAAATTTGGAGATGGGCTTGTTGTAATTACACCCACAAAGGAAAAGGCAAGCTGTTTCAACTGAAGCAGTTAAACTGGCCCTACACATAATCTTTTGAGAATAATCTGGCCGAGATTGTCAGAGGGATGGCCCCATAGGATACTAAATCTTGTTGGATAGTAATATCCCAAACAAAGCAAAAATCACCGAGAACCACTACTTACATTTTGAAAGATATGATTTCCTCTTGGACTGCAGTTCCCTGGAGATATAGTATAACCACGTAGCTACCACTATGACCTCTAACTAATAAAATGGGTCTGTAATTAATAAGATTTCTCTCTCTAACAATCTATCTCCCTTGCTACCTCTCTCTCCCCTCCTCACTACCTCTCTTTTTTCCTTCTTACTCCACTCAAAGACTCACACTTTGACAAGTCCTCCGTTAAGTTATCCAATGATGAAATGTATTACAATGGAGGGTATGATGACACCACTACTTTAGCAACCTTGCTAAACAATTTCCATTGTTCCTCTTAATACAGTGGAACCTTGGTTGTCAAACACCTCGGTAGTCAAACGTTTCTGCTTTCAAACGTTGAAAACCTGGAAGTAACTGCTCCAGTTTTCGAACAATTTTTGGAAACCAAACATGCTACGTGTCTTCCGTTTTGAGTTTCCCTATTGTATTGAGGCTTCCATATTGAGTTTTCTGTTTTTGAACATTTTGGAAGTCGAACGGTCTTCCGGAATGGATTACGTTCGAAAACCGAGGTTCCACTGTATTATCTTTTATAGCTTCCAATGGGTTAAACATTTTTTATTAGAAGTTTTTTAGATCACCCTTCATTGGACGGATTCCAGAGCAGTATGCAATCCTAAGAATACACTGTAATACAGGGGTCAGCAAAATTTTTCAGCAGGGGGCCAGTCCACTGTCCCTCGGACCTTGTGGGGGGCGGCAGACTATATTTTGCCAAAAAAATATGAACGAATTCCTATGGCCCACAAATAACCCAGAGATGCATTTTAAATAAAAGTACACATTCTACTCATGTAAAAACATGCTGATTCCCAGACTGTCCATGGGCCGGATTTAGAAGGTGATTGGGCCAGATCTGGCCCCTGGGCCTTAGTTTGCCTACCCATGTTGTAACAGAACAATATAGTATCTTTCTATGGACAACAACATTGTCCAAAAATACAAAACTATTGAATCATGCGGGGAAAACTGGTTGGAAACTTGGCTTCTTGGAGGCAAGGTTTTCAGGTTCCTTCCAGCTAAGTGATTAATCATCCCTCAGCCTTTCTCTGAAAGGAAGGAGATGGGTGGAGAACACTTCACAAAAGCTGAGATTATCATTGTCCTCATCTGCAGTTTAAGCGTTGGGGGGTTAGCTGCTTTCTCTTCACCCTCACCAGAAGAGAGCATCACAACTCTCCATAGCGTTTCCTTGCACGGCAAAATGTCTCATGGGTGAAGTTACTTCATGATGCCTTCTTCTGGGTGTGGGCATGCGCCTGGGAAGACAATAAAGAGCACACTACTGGCGGGATGATTTGTGGAATGCAAGAAAGGATGCTCACAAACACTTCTAAACGGCCTCGGTCCAGTATACCTGAAGGAAGCTGTACGCCGGCTCCCTCGGCCAATAAAGCGAGATGAGCGCCGCAACCCCAGAGTCGGTCACGACTGGACCTAATGGTCAGGGGTCCCTTTACCTTTACCTTATGCCTTCAAACTGAGGGCTTATCCATGGTTACATTTCCTCTGCTTTTCCCAAGCAGTCTGTATTTTAAAGCTCCATGTCTGAGCACCCTTCCCCCCACCCTTTGCTCCAGAGTTCCCCCCAGAAAACCTGTTCTTTGAAACCGAATTGAAGCAAACGTCAACCTGCAAAAAGCCCAAAGTGACATTTGCTGCAGTTCAGCTTTAAAGAGGAGGTTTCATGGGGAAGGTTTGGGGCAAAAACCCCAAAACAGATGATTGGGCACAGAGGGTTGAAGCACAGACCTCTGCCTGGAAAGAGCAGGGCAAAAAGGCAAGTGGGGATAAGCCCTGACTTTACGCCGAGACTCCATTTCTGAAGCTTTCCAAAGGTTACGCTGGAGTGCCTGAATTCTCTTTCAATCCTATTACAGTTATTGTGTGAAGATTACTAAATCACTCTTAGCAAAGGAGTTCAGAGTCACTGCATAAAGCTGATTTCAATGAATACAAATTATGCATTCGGTCATTGCACAGTCAAATCCATTTAAAACAACACATGCTGTTTGGAGGAGAGAAAAAAACCCTAAGACAGAAGTGAAAACTCATCTGTATTTCCCCCACTCTTGATAATGGTATCATGAATTTGTTTCTGAGAGGGAGTGCTGAAGGCTCTTATGGAATGAGTCCATTCCTTATACTTCAAGGGCTGTATCAGACCACACCTGGAGTATAGTGTCCAGTTCTGGGTGCTACAATTTAAGAAGGATATTGGCAAGCTGGAATGTGTGCAGAGGATGTCAACCAAGATGATCAAGGGTCTGGAAACCAAGCCTTATGAGGAATGGTTGAGGGAGTTGGGTATTTTTATCTTGGAAAAGAGGAGACCGAGGCTGGATCTCGACACATCAACGAAGTGGTTCAGTTTAAATGGCCTCGGTCCTGTATACCTGAAGGACAGTCTCCACCCCCATTGTTCAGCCCAGACACTGAGCACTGAGGGTCTTCTGGCAGTTCCCTCATTGCGAAAAGTGAGGTTACAGGGAACCAGACAGAGGGCCTTCTCGGTAGTGGTGCCCACCCTGTGGAACCACCTCCCAACAGATGTCAAGACAATAAGCAACTATCTTACTTTTAAAAGACATCTGAAGGCAGCCCTGTTTAGGGAAGTTTTTAAATGTTTAATGCTGTATTGTGTTTTTAATAATTGGTTGGAAGCCGCCCAGAGTGGCTGGGGAAACCCAGCCAGATGGGTGGGGTATTATATATATGTGTGTGTGTGTGTGTGTGTGTGTGGCGCATTGTAAGTCTAAACAGGGAAAACAGGTAGAGAAAAACAGGACTCCACATAGCCATCTGGTGGCACAAATGTTATATCACACATACAATGTGTATAAATCACTTTTTCTTTACTAGTCTAGCTGAGTCCTGGTAGGAGATATTATATCCATCTTCCAATATCTAAAGGGCTCTCATATGGAAGATGGAACAAGCTTGTTTCTCCTGCTCTGGAGGGTAGGACCCAAACCAATGGATTCAAGTTAAAAGAAAGGAGATTCCAGCTAAACATCAGGAAGAACTTTCTGACATTAAGAAGGTTAGACAGTGGAACAGACTGCCTCAGGAGGTGGTGGACTCTCCTCTCTTGGTGATTTTTAAGCAGAGGTTGGATGGAAGATTTCATTGAGATTGCAGGGGGTTGGATTAAATGAACCTCAGTGTCCTTTACAACTCTACAATTTTGTAATTCTATGTGTGTGCATTTAGCAAACAGGTTTTGAATAAATGTGCAAAGTTTCTAAAACCTCAAAAGCCTATGTGACCAGAGGTGACAGTAGCAAAAAAAGGAATGAGTGTGCTCACCAATGGGAAGTGATGCTTTTCTCAAACTTATTTTAAAGCATTCCATCTCTCTCTCTCTCCCCCCCCCTCTCTCTCTTGCACATAGGGATGTCACAAATGTGTGAGCCAGGGTGCCTGGCAAGGCCAACATCCCTCACACTGTTTAATGTGTAAGTTGCACTTCCGCACACCCTCCCTTCTGTTACTCAGTGCTGAAGTATAGAATGGCTGAAATGAGAAATGAACAACAACTGAATGCATTATTCCATGAAAACAAAATGAGTACAATTCTTCCTCCAACCTTCGTGCACAACTAATGACAATCTTCCACTGACCTACCAGGCTTATGATGATTGGCCACTACACCAGTGTGGTGTAGTGGTTAAGAGTGGTGGACCTGTAATCTGGTGAACCGGGTTCGTGTCTCCACTCCTCCACATGCAGCTACTGGGTGACCTTGGGCTAGTCACACTTCTCTGAAATCTCTCAACCTCACTCACCCCACAGAGTGTTTGTGGTGGGGGAGGAAGGGAAAGGAGAATGTTAGCCGCTTTGAGACTCGTTTGGGTAGTGATAAAACGGGATATCAAATTCAAACTCCTCCTCCTCCTCCTCCTCCTCCTCCTCCTCCTCCTCCTCCTCTTCTTCTTCTTCTTCACTGTGAGGGCTAGTGCTAGAGAAGATACTCTCACTTTGTTAGTAATCTAGCATTTTATCCATTAATCAGGCCTTTCATCCCCATGTTAATCTGTTTGCCACCCTGCGGACTTGTGACTTCAACCTCATCTATGGTTCTGCATTAATTCCATTGGTTATCAGTGCAGCTAACTTGCCAGTTATATTGGTTCTGATGAGTAGCTATTAAGTTGCAAGCACTGAGGTTTTATTGCATTTCAGCCACTCTAGAGACACATGCTCAAAATGCCAGCATTTCATGCTTATCATTTCACAAACACAGCATACAATAATGCTTCAGTCCTGAACGGAAATGCACTGTGGGGTTTCCCATAAGCACAGGAGCTTGTCTTTATCAATATATTTGCAGGATTGGAGTGCAGTCACACCAACATCGCCTTGAGATGATTCTTGTGATTACTAAATCAACATTGATGCTAGTAATAATAAGCATTTGATTCTAAGATGTATGCTAAAATACAAGAAGTACAGTGAAGGGACTCACAATCTTCATTTTTTTATCCCGTTCCTCCCCATGTTTATTTAGAGCAGCCTTGCCCAATTTGGTGTGCTCTACCTGTTTTGGAACTACAGTTCCCTTTAACCCCAGCATGCACAGTCAATTGTCAAGAGTGATGGTATTTTAAATCCAAACATCTGGAGAACACAAGCCTAGGGATGGTTAACATGGAGCTATTGATTCCAGGTTATTTCCCCTTACACGTTACTCATGTGAAGAAGTAAAGCATGCAGGAAGAAGCTGCTGCTCTGCATGTTTGGCCCCACTCCTGATGACAAATGGCTCCTTTCAGAGCCATCTGTTTCTGCACTTCAGCATAGACATCTCAGTTGGGGGAATCCTTCAAGCCTTCCTCACATCTTAGAACCCAACCTGGGCTTCATCTGCACAATACATTCCAAGCAGTGTCATGCCACTTTAAACAGTACCCAGGATCATTTGGGAGAAGCCATAGAAGCAATGTGGCTTCCATGGCTGATGCATTTGATGCAGTTTCCTCCTCCAAAGAGAGAAGAGACAAAATTCACAAGCCAATTCCCCACTAGGAACCCCTCAAGTTCAATAAATATTGTGGTCTTGAGTTCCAATACAGTAGAGGTCAGTCCGTATCATTCAGAAACAAATGTGTTTTGCTTGGCTCCCTGACCAAAATTTGTCTGGATGTATCACATGCAGGCTGTTGGTGAAAGTCTAAATGAATATATGCAGCTACTCACAGCTACTATTTTAAAAAGATATCCGCAATGCACAGTTAACAAAATGTGATGTAATATTTGAGATCCACACATCCCACCCAAAGCAAATGTTCCAAATACATTTCATTAAATTTTGAGTTGCCTCGGCGAGGACACAGACCTCTCATCAACTCATCAAGCAGCTTCATTTAGGGATGTTATGAAGGAGGAGAATCTAGATTTCTTTTCTTTCTTTCTTTTTGCCCCCTTCTCCTTCTTACTGCAGTGGGAGTTGAAGAGTTGGAAATTAAAACTGCATATTTTGAATGCATTTGCATGTGAAAATTAATTTGGCGGCTTGCAAGAAACATTTCCACAATTTATCAAAATCAGATGAATATTTATGATGAGTTTGCTCACTCTTGGAAGGAACTGTAATTGGACCAACCATTTTGTAATGATACGATAAGCAATGAACTGCCGACATATGGCTGTTTTATTTAATCTTCAGAGTAAACCCATTTCTACTTCACAGAGTGATGCCTGTTTGAAAAGGAATACATATATATATATTGGTATAGCCAAATGAGAGCAAGTCCATTTGGATCAAATTGCTTAGTCAATTTTTTGTGTTAAACTTCTGGGCTACTTGTTAATTATCTACTCCAACTTCTCTCTCTCTCCCTCTCCGCACCCTTGGTGTATGTGTGTGTGTGTGTGTGTGTGTGTGTTTAGCTGTACCCTTTGGAGGAATAGGTAGGCTTTATGCTGTTAAGAGCATCCACCAAAAATAGGGTGGCCATCTATTCTACTTTACAAAGGATTGTCCTCTATTTGAAAAATTCTCAAATGTCAGTCTTCTGTTTGAACCAGGTCTCTATTTATTGGGCTGCCTGGCTTAGTTTATAGAACCAAAAGAATGGAAAGAAAGGGTCTTGAAGTTGCCCATAAACTGTGAGCACTTGGAGAATAGATTGAGCAGATACCATCTGCCGTAGTCTTCACCCCCTAACCCCAAAGACTCCTTCCCAAGCCCTAGATACAGACCAGATTTATTTTATTATAAGAACTGGTAGCTTTAATTTGGCTTCCTTTAGCAGTGCCCTTGGGAGCTTCACAATGTCTAACCCTATAATGTGGAATTCCTTTTGCAGCTTTCAAGGCCCAAAATCCATCAGAGTATACAAGCATTGTTCACATTATTACAGATAAACAAAACAGCAGTGTTTTTGATAGCTATCATTTTAAACAAAGTCATTATGGATGACTGATGTGAAAGCCGTGGTTATGTTTCGGTGTATAGTTAAATATAGCTTTCATTGGCAGCAAGCAGCCTTTTATTGGAGAATTTCACAGTCAGTGCTCTGTTGCTATGCGGCCCACCAGTGTTTCTACATGTAAGCTGGGCTGATTAGAGCAGTCAACTCAAAATTCCCAAGTCCCTTCTTCTTTGAAGAAAAAGTTCTGCAAAACATTAGAAAATATATTTACAGAACATTGGTCACTTGTTCAGATGCTACAGAAGTATAGCCTGGTCTGGAATATTGAAAGTAATTCCTCCAGTGGTGTATTGGAGCGGGAATGCAGGGAAGGGGGCAGAAGTACAGCTCCAAAATGCTTGTCATGGCATCACCACCACCACCACCATCATCATCATCACCATCATCCCACCATTTTCTAAGAGCAGGAAGGTAGGAATGATGTTGGAATGATGCTTAATGGACCCACCTCACTCTACCAAATGAATAGGCGATAAAGATTTCTTCTGTAAATCCCAGATGTCCTTCTCAGAGCAGTACAATTGGCTAATATGCCGTCAGTTACAGATCAATGCATTGTTGAACCTGTGCAGTCAAAAATCAGCAGCCCCACTCAATTCCACTGAGGTCTCAGAATTCACCTATAGATTAGGGTTACCAGATGTCCCCAGTTCCCGGGGACAGTCCCCGGATTTGCCAATCTGTCCCTCGACAAATTACGTCCCCGGAATGTCCCCAGATTTGCAAATCTGTCCCCGGGAAATGTGGCAGCGGCAGCCTCAGCAGCCTGGAGCCAGCCTGGTAGCACAGTTGGCTCTGGCTGGCTTCAGGAGCTGCTCGCTGCCGTGGCGCCTGCCATTTTTCCTCGCTGGAAGTCCCCATATGATGTGTCTTGAGTGCATATGACGTGTCTTGTGCGATCTCCTGCTCCCTTCCCCCTTTGTTTTGACTGATCGGGGGAGGCTCGGGAGTCACGGGCGGGCGGCTGTTGCCCAGTTTTTTAAAAACTATGTGCATTTATGTTTCACTGAGTGCGAATGAAGGGCTTTGCACCTTTATGCAATATGCACGTATGCTTGGGCCCAGGGTCTTTTGCCTTATCATCCCCACTACTGACACCCTGTTGTTATTCAGCTTCAAAAAAAAAAGTGTACCTGGATTCATTGGGGGAAAAAATCTGGTACCCATACCATAGATCCTTCCATAGGATTGCACTCACACCAGATCAGGCGCATGGGTCCAGACAGATTCCAACATGCTCACTGCTCTATCACCCTTTTGTCAGCAGATCACAATGAATGCAGACCCGGTTCTTCCTGTTCAATTTGGCACCAGGGATTTGCCTTTCTGTCACCTGATGTGCTTGGGACAAAACTTGCCATGGGCCAGATATGGAGGCCTGGTGGGCCCAAATAGTCCTTGGGCTGGATGTTCCTGACAGCTCAGCCAGGTAGCATCTTTGTGTGCCTTCAAACCAAGCTGTGATTATTCATGCAAAGCACCACTTGTGAACCAGCTCTGAGATCCAAAAGAATGTGAAAATCTCACTCCGGATCTTTGTTTTTCAGTTCACTTTGCTTCAGGCATGAAATACAGATTACGTTTGCAGGGATGCATATGAATGTTTATATCAAGCTATCCTAAGCATGGATTGAAAAGCTATAAGCAGATTTGTGGATTTTTATTAGAGCTGAGTCAAATATTTGCAGTGAAGCTCATAGCCTTCTAATATATCACACTGTATTGTCCTCAATCCTTCTGGGAAAATCCTTTTTTTCTCTTTTGCATGCTTTGTAAGCACAATTCTCCTGGGTCTCTATTGAAAGTCAGCCAAACATACTAGATAACATGATCAATTGGCCAGATGAAATAACTAACTTACACCTGACAGAGAACAATTCCTGATTGGTTGATAAAATCAAGTGCTCCAACCATGTGATGCACTATGACATTTTGCCAGTAAACACATAAGGGAATTGGTTTATAAAGCACTCAAAATGCCTTAGCAAGGCAGAATGTGAGCCTAGAGATTTAATGGAAATGTTTTTAAAAGTCAGAAAATAAGATCTATCATCTATCTAATTTATCAACAGATACAACTCTTATTTGGCTAAGAAAATTGTGATAAATATGTTGAATACAAGTGTAGATTGGCTTAATTGGTAGATTAGGCAACCCAAACTTTATCTGATTAATCAAGGGAGGCCAATTTTAATCAGTGAAATAAATATTTTAATTTGTGATCTGTAAACTAAATACACATTTCTTTCAGAGATTATTTTGATTCTCTTGCTATAAGGAAAGCTAATATCAACAGTCTAATTTCTAACATGCATTTGCTCTAAAAATGAAATCAGCAACCTTAGATGATGAAATATCTTGATTATCTTGATTATGATAGTCATCAATATCTTTTGAAAAATAAAAGGTGCTATCATCAACATATTGCATAGTATCAAGCCTAAACAGCACTGGCTTCCTCAAAATGAAATGTTAATAAAATATACTGTAAAATATCAAATATTGACATGAAACATCATAGGATATAACTTATTTGAAATATTCAGAGAAACAATGAATATTTGACATCAGATTGCAAAGAGGAGAATTTTACAATCTGTCAGAGCAAGATCTCTTCTTTAGAGAGCTCCAAAATTCAATTCTAGGATGAATTAAGCAAACATGCAACTGGGAGATCCTTCTTGTTGTTGTTATTGATTAAATTTCTATACCGCTCTTCATCTGAAGATCACAGGATGGTTTACAATATAAAAATACATATCATAGTAACAAAATGTAAAACAGTACCCACCCCCCACAGTCATACACACAAACTGCACTGCTGTTTAGATTGATGTAGTATTATGACTTGCAATAATCAAGCCACAGACTTCATAGGCATTGCATTAGAGTAGATCTGGATAAGCAGCTGGTATTTTCTTTTCCTGTATTATAAATTTATCTTTTCCAATGAAAGCAGAACTTGGTTGATATATCCCAGTAAGGCCAGGGGTCTTTTTTTAAAAAAAAATAATAATACCCAAACTCTTTGTTCTTGCAGAAACATTTTAAGGTTGCACTGATTCACTGCACTCACAAATTACTGCCTACAGAATTCAATTGAAAATTAACCTTTTCTATTGCCCCAGGAAGCAGTATTGTATTGTGCTTAATTTATTCAGTTTTCTGTAGGTGAGGGTCACAAATAATAATAAAGGGTGCAGCTTCTGTATGCATGCTTGTGGGTTTTGTTTTGCTTTTGTTTTTTTAAAACAGTCTGACAAAACAGAGACATGATTAAAATGATTTAAGCTGCGTGATTCGCAGCTTCTGCATCCACTAGTAAGGCTCAGCTGCTGGATTTCAAAGTAGGCACTGACAATCAAGGCAGCAGTTCTGAAAATGTTGAGCATAGAGAGACTTCTCAGGAAAATGAAACCTGCCATGTAAAAACTATTAAGAGTGCATGATATACTGTACGTGGTAAAAATGAAATAAAACATAGACAAAAATGACACTACTTCCAAAGTTAAGACCATGCAGTGTCAGAGCAGCCTCATTATTACAGCAATGGCTAAAAGGATCAAAACTAAGGGGGCAAAATGAAAGAATTAGCACAACTCCATTATATTGTCTAGCTCATTATCCTTAAGGTCATTTGTGTACATTAAAAGGAAAAGCATTTTTTGAAAATAAGATCGACACACCTGCCATATTCACAGAAGTCACATCATTATGTGTACATAGCTGAAGTCCTCCTTCATGGATCACTGTCTTGTTGTGGCAAAGGGGCTTGAATAACTCAGATAAGCTATGAGCTATGCCGTGCAGGGCTACCCAAGACGGATAGGTCATAGTGGAGAGTTTTGACTAAACGTGATCCACTTGGAGCAGGAACCGGCAAGCCACTCCAGTATCCCTGCCAAGAAAACTCCATGGACAAAGAGAACAGACATATAAAAGTTATGACGCTGGAAGATGAGCCCCTCAGGTTGGAAGGTGTCCAACATGCTACTGAGGAAGAGCGGAGGACAAGTACAAGTAGATTCAGAGCTGATGAAGCGGCTGGGCAAAAGCCAAAAGGTTGCTCAGTTGTGGATATGCCTGGAAGCAAAAGGAAAGCCCAATGCTGTAAAGAAAAAAATTGCATAGGAACCTGGAATGCAAGAACCATGAACCTTGGTAAGTTGGATGTGGTCAAAGATGAGATGGCAAGAATAAATATTGGCATCCTGGGCATCAGTGAACTAAAATGGACAGGAATGGACGAATTCAGTTTGGATGATCATCATATCTACTACTGTGGGCAAGAATGACGTAAAAGAAATGGAGTGGCCCTCATAGTCAACAAAAGAGTGGCGAAAGCTGTACTGGGATGCAATCTCAAAAATGATAGAATGATCTCGATACGAATCCAAGGCAGACCTTTTAACATAACAATAATCCAAGTTTATGCACCAACTACCAGTGCTGAAGAAACTGAAATTGACATGTTCTATGAAGACTTACAATACCTTCTAGAAATGAAACAAAAGAAGGATGTTCTTCTCATTATAGGGGATTGGAATGCTAAAGTAGGGAGTTAAGACATAAAAGGAACAACTGGCAAGTTTGGCCTTGGAGTTCAAAATGAAGCAGGGCAAAGGCTCTCATGTATGATCAGATTCTTCTGTAGCCTACAGAGCTAAAAATGTTATCTGATCCAGTGCTCAAGCTATGTTTATATGAAGTAATAAAGTGAGAGGCTCATATCTAAGAGCAGAAATGCAAAGTCCTGGAGGCCAAGCCCTTTAGCTTTGGAGGGGACAATGTCCAAAAATTCAGCTTTCAGATGAGCTAGTTCCATTCATCTGATCCACTCAAGCTACAGGAGACCTGCACAGCATGCAAGGGGAACTTTCACTGTTCCACATGCCAGACCAGCTGTATTTTCTTATAGTTTTCTCTCCCTTTATGCATATGACCAGTTAGAACTGACCCTCCGCTCTTTCTTTTAGTGTACAAGGCTACATCAAATCTCAGACAAAATTGGCTGCCCACAGAATTAATGGGCAATGTTTAATGAAGTTTTGTTACTTAATGAGAAAAGAGGTTATCTATACAGTTGCAAATGGGGGAAAAAAGGATCTGAATTTCATTTCACCTATTTAAGGCAAGGGAAGACAATTAAAATAGAACCTGCCAGATGTAAAATCGGTGTTGGAATGGATTTTATGCTGCTCCACTTATAGCTAACTGTATAGATTCCTAGATCCTGAGAATTAGATATGTATGATTGTGGACTACAGTGATTTACAATTGGTAGTAAAAGTCTCTTGTGGGACTAGATTCTTCATCTACACTATTAAGACCAGCACCAGTACTATGGAAGGGTGCCATCTTTTGACCTTGGAGCTGCTCTTGTATCCTTAAAAACCTTGAAGACCTTGTAGAAGAGGAGCCCAGCTGCTAGTTTGCTGCAGCTTTTGAGTAGTAGAACTGGATGGACAATGGAAGATCATAGCAGAGATTGCTTCAACGTGGTTCAGGGAAGGGATTGGGTACTGGATATGCAACTACAAGAAACTTATAGACAGCAGTACCACATAGTAAGGGGAAGAAAAGAACATGGGGAGAGATGGGGATGGCTGTCTGGCCAGTGGATGAGAAGACTAGCATCTGCCTGCCATATTAATTCAGTATGTATTTGTTTGTGAACCTACCAAATTTGCACTTCCCAGTCCACACTAATACATGAATTGAAAGACAGTTGCCCAAAATTCGAACTTCTCCGAATTTTCAGGATTCAGTTGTCCAACCAAAGAATGTGAACAAAATTGCATGTACAATGGTACCTTGGTTCTCAAACGCCTTGGTTCCCAAATGCCAAAAGCCTGAAAGTAAGTGTTCCAGTTTTCGAACGTTTTTCAAAAGCCAAACGTCTGATCCGGCCATTGGCTATTGTTTCCGGGGCTTCTGCACCAATCAGAAGCTGAGCCTTGGTTTTCGAACATTTTGGAAGTCAAACAGACTTCTGGAATGGATTGAGTTTGGCACTTTTGCTTTTGCTATTTATTTTGCATTTTTTGTTTTTGAGGCTTTTTTGGTTAATTTGTTTTTGTGATTGTGTGGAATCCAGTTCAGCTACTGATTGATTGATTGATTGATCGATCGATCTGTTTTGGAACAGATTAATCCATTTTGCATTACTTTCTATGGGAAAGCACCCCTTGGTTTTGGAATGCTTTGGTTTTGGAACAGACTAAGTTTGAGAACCAAGGTACCATTGTATTAGTGAAAATAATGTACAAAATGCATATATTAGTGAAAATAATTAACAAAAATGCTTTCTATTGAGTGAAAATTGCTTGCAAAAATGATGTCTATACTAGGAAAAATTAAGACCACATCTTGTTCTCACTACTGGTTTTCTATTCCACTATTACTCTTTCACGTTGAGGGAAATGCACTTTCATCTGACCAACATTTAAGGCTTTATTAACGTCACCTTCCATACAAGATACCTTATATAGACTTTAAGCAAACATTTGAAAAAGAAGCATGCTTGCGATCCCTGAAAGGGTTATGCCAAAATAGTCACATTGGCTTTAGCAGTTTGACACAAGTGCAGCCCCAAATCTCACTTCTGAGCATAGGAAAATAGATTTCATTGACTTTCATGGATTTAACGTTTCTGAACACTAACCGTTCTGAAAAATGGGGCTTTCAATCAATTTCTTCCAGAATCCCTGCTGGAATGGCTACACGAAGCATTAGCTTGAGCCACTTTGGGAAATTTTAACTCTTTGAAACAGGAGTAGGCCCGAAAAGTCTCAGCAAACCCCATCTCCTTTTTAAGCAACGGGGGCCATATCGTTACGGCTGAGACTGAGTTGTGTAGGCAATCTAAAGGCAACACTAAACTCTGCTGGAGTAGGGCTATTATGTGATACTATTATCTTTGTTTCTATAGAAACTCTCTAAAATGTCAACTATTTTTAGCTGTGTAGCTGGAAAAGGCAGCGGATTGCCTATAAGGACTTGGAAATAAAAGGTTTGCAATGTACCACATTTCAACTGTCTGATTAACATCTCATGTATCGTGCCGCCCTCCTGAGCACATGAGGGGACACGGCTGGCTTAACATCCCATCGGCCCAGACTGCCCTGATTTGCTGGGGACAGCAGCTCTTTTCTTACACGCTTTGCTGCCCAAGGACAAGACGGGTCCTCCTGCCCCCCACCCCCTTCCACATACAGATGCTGATCAGACTGGGAGATGAATTTTGTTTCAGCACTGATGATGGGGCGGCGTTCTCCACCTTGTGAAAAGGCAGCAGAACTGCTGATGAGTGGGGAGGCGCAAGGCAAGTTGCGTGATGCTTTCCTCCATGACTGTCTGCCCCCAGCATCTGTTGCCTGAGGTGGTTGCTTCACCTTGCCCAATGGTCGGGCTGGCCCCAAGACTGTCTTTATGCTGCTGTTTGGGGAGATACATTTAAAGAACATGGCATGGCCATTCCTATTGTGCATTGCCTTCCTTCCAGAACACTCCTCCAGCTGCCTATCCAGAGAGGCAGTGTTTGCAAATATTTTTGAATCACAACCATTCTGCCTACAGTGGTGCCCCGCAAGACGAATGCCTCGCAAGACGGAAAACCCGCAAGACGAAAGGGTTTTCCGTTTGCAGAGGCGCTTCGCAAGACGAATTTCCCTATGGGCTTGCTTCGCAAGACGAAAAATGACGAAAAAAAATGAATTTTTTTTCCGCTCCAAAACCCCTTTTCCTGAAGCGCTAAGCTGCTAAAAGCATTTTAGCAGCAAAACCGCTAATCCCCCAAGCCTTAAAAAGCCGTTTTTAGCCCTTAAAGTGCCAATAGCGCTAATAGCGCTAATCCGTCAATGGGCTTGCTTCGCAAGACGAAAAGACCCGCGGAACGGATTCTTTTCGTCTTGCGAGGCATCACTGTATTAAATCCAGTCATGGTGAGATTAAACAGCCAGTTGAATTCCTTCTGCAGCATCTTTTCCAACAAAGTATGCCAGGACCCGGGAGTGATGAGCTCCTTATCTCAGAGGCAGTGCTCCAGAGTCACCAGCTAAGGAGACACCATATACAGGATTGCCTTCAGATGTCTTCTAAAGGTTATATAGTTACTTATCTCCTTGGCTCAGGGGTCACCTAACTCCATATCCTCCAACTTTTCTCTGGTGAAAACAGGGACATCCTAAGGAGACTCCAATACTTTGGCTACCTCATGAGAAGAGAAGACTCCCTGGAAAAGACCCCAATGTTGGGAAAGATGGAGGGCACAAGGAGAAGGGGAAGACAGAGGATAAGATGGTGGGATAGTGTTCTCAAAGCTACCACCATGAGTTTGACCAAACTGTGGGAGGCAGTGGAAGACAGGAGTGCCTGGCGTGCTCTGGTCCATGGGGTCATGAAGAGTCGGACACGACTAAAAGACTAAACAACAACAAGGAAAAGCAGGACATTCCGGGATCAAATCAGAAACCAGGAAGGCTTCTGTGTATTCAAGACTGGAAAACAGGGACACTTGGAGGGTCTGCTGTGGCAAAGCACCTGATCTAGATGAAAAATATTCCAGGTTCAGTCACCAGCATCTCCTGCAGAGGTGCAGGAAATGTAGGCCATGCAGTTAAACCAGGGAGAGATAGGAATGGTTGGACTTCAGCTCCCATCATCCCTGGCCACTAACCACATTGGCCAGGGCTGATGGGAATTGGAGTGCAGCAACATGTGGAGGGCATGGGGAAGGCTAGATGGTATTGAGCCAGATGGAGCATTGGCTTGACTTGGCATGAGCCAGTTTGCACTGTTCATTTAATGAAATTCTAACTTTCTTTCAGCTTAATTAAGCAGTGTTGAAATAAGCCTTCTGCCTGAAATATTTATGGTTGCATAATGGAAATTAAATTGCATCAAGTAGATATTAATGGGAATAATGAAGGTCTGCTGCATGAATACGACTCTTAGCAAAAACCTGCAGAGAATTGTTAACAGCACAATCCTAATCAGAAGTAAGTCCTATTGAATTCAATGGGGCTGTGAAGTTACAGCTGCAGCCATACCTGCTCACTGTTCTTTCTTCTTCTTCTTCTTCTTCTTCTTCTTCTTCTTCTTCTTCTTCTTCTTCTTCCCCCCAGGTGGCATTGCAACTTCAGGTCTCTTTATTCCTTGAGAAGAAGATGCCATTTAATGGAGCAGCTGGGCTTGTTTCATCAAAGAGATTCCACTAGGGTGAGCATGAATGGGTGTGAATCTGTAAGGTGGAGAAGCCACTTAGACAGATGTAGAGCCCAAAACCTTTCAGGTAGCTGAGAATGAAGACTATATGAAGACATCAGGTTGCATTGTGTCCCAATTATGCAGAGCCCCCCCCCCCCATGTGTGGGGAGGCACACATAAGTTGGCTGGCCTATAAGAAGATCTGATGCCAGGAGCAGGGCTTAGAGCACAGCCCCTATCCTGTCTGCGCACCAACATGCCATCCACATGAGTAACACACGCATAGCAATTTAGAATGTGTACACATTCTGCATTGGGCTGGACTGAGAAGCTAGGCTATTCTCCTGCAGCTCTGTTGGCCTCACGTGTCACTTCACAGCTGCAGTTTTGGCCATCTGTGTGGCGGTTCTTATTAAGCATGGCAGAGAGCAGCTCCCTCTTCTGGCAAGCTTCAGTAGTGGAAGAAGAGAGAGGAAAGGTGCCTGGAAGTTGTGATCAAAGTCACCACTTTGATATCTCCTAGCACCTTATACTTACTTACTTATCGGTTCAAATTCTGTTGAATTGCACTTCCAGCAATAGAAAGCCTTCCCAACCCCTGAACCCCTCATGATTCCAGCTGATTGAGCTCTACTGAACTGTTGTGATTTATGCCCAAGAAGATGCTGGTTATCATGGTGAAAGGAATCAAATATAAATTTTGCAGCATCTTGTAGCAGAGGGACTGAGGACACTAACAGTCTTTCCCTCTGTGAATTATAGGTGTGACAGGAAAACAATGAGTTGTATCCATCTATGTTCTAAATGAGTGGAAATTACTCACGTTCATTAATTTCAATGGGTCTTCTCTGAGTATGAATAACATTGGCTGCAATCCAAGATAGTATTAGTATTAGTATTAGTATTAGTATTACATACTGAGTGGGCTTGCCTTCCTGAATATATTTCCTGAAGTGACTCCTACACTTTCTGAAAGTTTATCTCCCCAAACTCCAAAGGATAAAAATAAAAATGCAAAGTTGTTGCTTTTTCTTTGATATCATTACGCAGACTGACAAGGAATCGCCACGTAATTGAATCAGGGCAACAAGTAAGATTGAGTTAGTGGGGAGATGCAATCTGTTTGGCTGGTCCTGCCACCTGCTTTGGAAGCGGAAAGGCAGATGGGGTGTGGTGGGACAAGAAAATTTCCTTGGCACTCCTCTCCGTCTTTTGTCATTGCCGCCTCCCCCTAAATTGGATTAATTCACTTTCTAAGTTTGCATCCCAAGCATTGCTGCAATCTGACAGATAGAATTTGAATGTCACCATCTGTGATGACAGATAAACTAGAAAGCGTCGGGAGACTGGCAGAGGTACATCACGACTCCAAGAAAGAGGCAGCAAGTTGCTGCTGCTGCTACAGTATCGGCTCATGACAGGCTTCCTCACGTTCTAATTTGCTGATTCCGTCTCAGGAGAGGGAGCTGAGCATTGCAAAAATATTGACAGTTATTAGGGCACACCATTAAAAGTTGAGAGATACTAAGGGCTGCACCCAAAGCCGTGCCAGTAGAGTTCTGCTAGCGCAGCAGTAGCTCCGGGTAGAGGAGAGGATGTGAAAGCTTAATTCTGTTAGCGCAAGCAAGCCATAAGGTTGCAAGACTGTAGCCACATCAGAAAGTAAATCACATTGAACTCAGAGGGACTTCCTTCCTTGTGAGCATGAGCAAGATTTGGAGCCAAAATCCGTACTGAGAAGATAGATGACCTGATGCTAGATATTTCTTCAGTATAATATCTTCTTCAGAAGGATGATATTGCCTCTAAAAGTGCATGATGTCTGTGGCTGGTGTAGAGAGGGCTTAAAGAATGGACACAGGGGACTGGTGTTGTTGTTGTTGTTGTTTAGTCGTTTAGTCGTGTCCGACTCTTCGTGACCCCATGGACCAGAGCACGCCAGGCACTTCTGTCTTCCACTGCCTCCCGCAGTTTGGTCAAACTCATGCTGGTAGCTTCGAGAACACTATCCAACCATCTCGCCCTCTGTCGTCCCCTTCTCCTTGTGCCCTCCATCTTTCCCAACATAAGGGTCTTTTCCAGGGAGTCTTCTCTTCTCATGAGGTGGCCAAAGTATTGGAGCCTCAGCTTCAGGATCTGTCCTTCCAGTGAGCACTCAAGGCTGATTTCCTTCAGAATGTATAGGTTTGATCTTCTTGCAGTCTATGGGACCCTCAAGAGTCTCCTCCAGCACCATAATTCAAAAGCATCAATTATTCGGCAATCAGCCTTCTTTATGGTCCAGCTCTCACTTCCATGCCTCACTACTGGGAAAACCATAGCTTTAACTATACGGACCTTTGTTGGCAAGGTGATGTCTCTACTTTTTAAGATGCTGTCTACGTTTGTCATTGCTTTTCTCCCAAGAAGCAGGCATCTTTTAATTTTGTGGCTGCTGTCACCATCTGCAGTGATCATGAAGCCCAAGAAAGTAAAATCTCTCACTGCCTCCATTTCTTCCCCTTCTATTTGCCAGGAGGTGATGGGACCAGTGGTCATGATCTTCGTTGTTTTTTTTTTATGTTGAGCTTCAGACCATATTTAGCGCTCTCCTCTTTCACCCTCATTAGGCCACAACTTTATTGATTATAAGAAAGAATAGGTTTGGCTATGGCATTGGGCATGTAGCCAGCATCAGGTAGCCCTCGTGCTACCTGGTGGGGTTAAACTTGTGCTTGGGAGTCACCATGACATGGATTGAGTGCCACAATCCTACACAGGCCACCATTGGAGGAGACGTTCAGTCTCCCTGTGGACTCCTGGACAGAGTCACCCCTCCAGGAAGCTCAGGAAGACTCTATTGTGCTAGAATGATTCCTCTCTAATGTGAGGGAATGCTGTTATAAGGGTCCAGCCCAGCAGAAGGTGAGCTGTTTGCTTCCATTGAAAGAAATGGAACATATTGCCCAGGACCTAAGCACTATTTATGGGTTTTACTTGCTACAGGCTTTTGATGGATTTTGTCTATTAATCTTTGAGTATATGCAAATGTGTGCCAACTCATGTCATTATACAGTAAACAATCACAATCCTACGTTGTTTGGTTTTCATGGGCTCAACAGTTATTCATTTGTTTAAGTTGGAACGTATAGGCCATTTCTCTCCCCGAAGGTCCCCAAAGCAGCTTACGGCCATTTAAATCATTATAATAACTGTAACAAAATAAGTAAATAAATCTGTAAGCAAACAAACTCACACTAATAGTAAAAATATGAAGATGCAAACCAGTAAAAGCAGAGTTAAAATCAAAAGATCTGAAAGGCGTGGGGAAATTTAAAAAAGTTTTGACCTGCTACTGGAAAGACAACGGGCTCAGGGCTAGGTGGAGCTCCTTGAGAAGGTCATTCCAAACTTGGATTGCCACCTAAGAAGACCTCTTATCTGATCACTGCCCACTGAACCTCTGGCAGAAGGGAGAGCTAAGGGAGGAGCTTTGAGGCAGATTTTAAAATATGGACAACATTGCAGGGGAGAAGATGACCTTGAATATGCCTAGGTCCAAGCTGTTTAGGCCTTTAAAGGTTAAAGTCAGCACTTTTAGATGTGCTTAGAAATGGATCAGGAGCCCATCTAGTTGTTTAAGCCTATAGTACGTGCTTTGTTTCACTTGCAAAACCTCAGTTAGGGTATTGTTGTGCGTTGAAGTCATCTTGCTGGCAGAAGAGCTTCTTTCTGTGCAGTGGGATTCCCCCTTCTTCTCCACCTGTGTCTGCCCCACACTCAAATCTGTTTTGTCCCCCCAAACTTTAAGGAGCAGATGGGGGGGGCACAGGGATGTGTGGAGAAGAGTGGCAGAAGTCTGTGCAAGCAGAAGTCTTTACACTAGTAGAACAACGTCATTGAATACAACCTTGTATCTTGAACCAACTTCAGTTTATAAGCAGTTTTCAAATGTTGCCTGGTGTACGGTATTTTAGATCTGAATTTAAACTAGTTTGTTTGCATTCAGTCAGCCTGATTAAACTGAATATAAATTCCAGCAGATTAGCTTAATTGATAAATTCAAGAACACTCGTTAAATAAGACTAGCATGAGACATCTCACTGAAGGAGCATAGGCTGTGCTTGAGACAGGGAAGCACTAAAATTTTGAACCTGTGGCATATTTCTCCTAATACAGATCAACTCTTTTTCATAAACACATTAATCGGAGAGCCATTATCACTTCTGTAAATTCCATTTATGATTCTCTACATCTTTGGCTGATAATCCTCAGTATGATTAAATAATAACACTGGGATCTTTCTGCTCAACAAGGTGGTTGTTGAAATGCATGTGAAATGTGTAACCACTTCAGGTGTTCTGTCAAAGCAGTAACTGTTTCTGACTGAGCTGCAACAGTAGAATTTATCAAAGTGTCAGCTGAGGCAAGAGGGTTTCCACTTGCCCAGATTCTATATAAATGTTAAACAGGAGGAACACATTTTGCATGCTAATCATGTGGCCAAATTCTGGAGGAGTTGACCTAGATGAGCTAATGTGGTATAGCGTATGCAAGCATGGGCGTTGGGCAGGAAGCCTTGAGTTCAAATTCTTTTTCAGTCATTTTCTGCCACCCTAGCACATTCATGTTGGGGGGTTGTGCAACACCCGGCCACAGAACTACCAACCTTTGCTCCTTAGATAAAAGTCTGGGGGTTTTTTTGGGTGGTGGGGTTTCACAAATAAAACAGTTTTTAGTTTCAAAGTGAGAAAAGAAGAAAAGGGAATGGACAGAACCACAATGAAAGAACAGTAAGCCAAACCCTTTAAAGATAAGAGATCTACAACATTATATTAGGAACCAAGCTGGATTAAACCAAAGACCTATCCTGAATCCTGTCCCCCACAGTGGCTAGCCAGATGCTCAGCTGAAGCCCACAAGCAGGGTATGAACACAGTCACACACTGTTTCGTGTTCCCCAGGAAGTGGCATTCCTCACAGTGCTTCTCAGCCCTCCCATTTCCTACTAAAATTGTCCTGCATACAACTCCATTTTGTAGCTATGACGTTCTAGCCCTGGTTTGGAAGCTAGAGCTCTCCACAAACAAAGTCCAGCTTTCCCTCCCTCTCTCTTCACCCTGGAGTTCGCTTTATACGGTGTCGTAATTAATGATTGCAACACTTTGGAGACAGTCTGTCTGGCTTTAGAGAGACGGTTTTTTAGTTACAGGTTGGCACAAATCACAACAAACCAATTTGGGTCCATTTTGCCCACTCTGGAGTGGTTTGTAGGGGCCTTGACCTGATCTGGATTTAGTACAAATTGCTACAAATCATCCCAATTTGGTTTGTAATTGGGACAAGTTGGTAGCACGACCCTAGATTTGTCACCTGAAAAGTAACTGAAGCTCAATAGATGGCCTACTAGTATTTTATCTTCAGTACATAGTAACCAAAGTCAGAAGAAACTTTGTCGTGAAGAAAGATTTTCCTTATTATTCCCTTTGCTGCACCCCTGCTGAAAATAGCATGTATTTCAGTGGCACCAAGATTGATAGTTTCTTCTGCAGGAAAGTCTCTTGGGCAGACAAAACAGGGAACTTCAACCAGTTTGCAGCTGTGATGACAATGATGAAGAACCACCTCTCACAGGTACTCATTTGAGTGGAGGTGAGTGAGCAAGCAAATGTCCCCGGATAGACTAAGAGTTGATCTTGTAAGCAAATATGGGTTACTCACATGGAGGTCTCACAATGTCAGAGTGCTGCTAGGCTTGCAGCCAGTTCTGTGTTTAATGTGATTTGGTCAGTAAACACTGACAAGTGAGACCTACAACAAAACATTGCAGTATGGAGTGCTCCTATGAATATTCCTGCCAGGCTGCCATACTTTTTCAAGATATTCCAGTCCATCAGCTTGTTTTTCTTTAGCTCCCACTCTGCCAAATAGTTAGCCGTATTCTTTGGCCGCTGAACGTACTTAGTCCCCACTGAGCAGTTGTGCCCCTTATGTTCCTCTCTCCTCCCAAAAGCCCCAGTTCTGCAAGCCGGCTGATGCTGTTTTGGCAACCCAGCTATAGGCATTCACCCTTGAACTTCAGAAACTGAAGGACTGATCTAGTCATTGCGAATTTAACAGGGAACTTGCACTGCAGAAATTATAACAAGGGCCCAGGGGTTCCTGCGTATAGAGTTTTAAGTCTTACGGTTAGCTGCAAAATTTCACAATAAAATGAACAAAAGCTGGCTCTCAAAACATTATATTTCAACCAGAAACATTGTGTTATTCCAGATTGCTTTACTGCCTGATACTAAAGAGGTTTCACATCAGGAAGGGCTGAAACCATCAGATTAGAACTGCAAATTTGTAACCTATCAAGCCAAATGTAGCCTTCTTGCCATATACGGCTACCCATCAGGGCTCTATAAACATGTTATCCCACCCCATGCACCCCTATCTTCCTGGGAATGCAAAATCAAGTAAGCTGTCAGTCATTTGGCAGATCACAATCTGTGGCTGGTGGTCTAAATTTGACTTTATGGACAGGTTCTGCAGGCATGTAGCAGACAATCTGTGATTTTGGCCAAACAACAGACTCATCCTTTGGGGTCCAATTGTAATTAGGATATCAGCTAAAGCTGGAAGAATGATCAGAAGAACCCAGAGGGATATTAGCAATGATAAGGAAAGATTGAACAGCTTAAGATGCTCAGAACCAGTGGCGTAGCGTGGGTTGTCAGCACCCGGGGCAAGGCAAGTAATTTGCGCCCCCTAACCCGTGGATTTGCGCCCCCTAACCCTAACCCCCAGATGTTGCGCCCGGTGCGCCCGGCCCCCCCTGCACCCCCCACGCTACGCCACTGCTCAGAACAATCTCAGCTAGCGGGGCTCACAAACAAGCCACTGTCACCATCTTGAATAGTGACACCTGCACTTGTTGAACACATTTGTTGTTTAGTTGTTTAGTCGTGTCCGACTCTTCATGACCCCATGGACCACAGCAAGCCAGGCACTCCTGTCTTCCACTGCCTCCCACAGTTTGGTCACTGTACAACCATCTCATCCTCTGTCGTCCCCTTCTCCTTGTGCCCTCCGTCTTTCCCAACATCGGGGTCTTTTCCAGGGAGTCTTCTCTTCTCATGAGGTGGCTAAAGTATTGGAACCTCAGCTTCAGAATCTGTCCTTCCAGTGAGCATTCAGGGCCGATTTCCTTCAGAATGGATAGGTTTGATCTTCTTGCAGTCCATGGGACTCTCAAGAGTCTCCTCCAGCACCATAATTCAAAAGCATCAATTATTCGGCGATCAGCCTTCTTTATGGTCCAGCTCTCATTTCCATACTCACTACTGGGAAAACCATAACTTTAACTATGTGGACCTTTGTTGGCAAGGTGATGTCTCTCCTTTTTAAGATGCTGTCTAGGTTTGTCATTGCTTTTCTCCCAAGAAGCAGGAATCTTTTAATTTTGTGACTGCTGTCACCATCTGCAGTGATCTTGGAACCCAAGAAAGTAAAATCCTTTACTGCCTCCATTTCATCCCCTTCTGTTTGCCAGGAGGTGATGGGACCAGTGGCCATGATCTTCATTTTTTTTTGATGTTGAGCTTCAGACCATATTTTGCACTCTCCTCTTTCAACCTCATTAAAAGGTTCTTTAATTCCTCCTTTAATTCCTGCCATCAATGTTGTGTCATCTGCATATCTGAGGTTGTTGATATTTCTTCTGGCAATCTTAATTCCAGCTAGGGATTCATCCAGTCCAGCCTTTCACATGATGAATTCTGCATATAAGTTAAATAAGCAGGGAGACAATATACAGCCTTGCCGTACTCCTTTCCCAATTTTGAACCAATCAGCTGTTCCATATCCAGTTCTAATTATAGCTTCTTGTCCCATATAGAGATTTCTCAGGAGACAGATGAGGGGATCAGGCACTCCCGTTTCTTTAAGGACTTGCCATAGTTTGCTGTGGTTGACATAGTTAAATGCTTTTGCATAGTCAATGAAGCAGAAGTAGATGTTTTTCTGGAACTCTCTAGCTTTCTCCATAATCCAGTGCATATGAACACATATATTTTGACAAAAACATGACCCTGCATCTGATAGTTTTTGCTGCTATGTTTAATTGTTCTGGTTACTTACTTATATATTTGTACTTGTTAGCTGCTGGATATATATTATATAGAGTACATTATTATTATTCCTTAATTTCTGTACTACAAACTCATATATATTTGCATGATACAGATTCTCAACTAAAATGTGAATCTACTTGTAAGAAACAGAAATTATCTCCCACAGTACTCATTACAAATATGACAGAAGTCCCAGGCATACAATTGTACAAAAAAAGCTCTCTCTCCATGTGATCAGGGATTCTTCTTTCACGGGGGGGGGGGGGGCATATCCTGATCCTGAATTGAGTTGCCACTGTTATTTTACCTAAAGCAAAGTTAGAAGCAAAAGTGGAGATTCTTTTGTAATTGAAATAGAGGAAATCTGAGAAAAAGCCAAAAGGGAAGAGTTGTGGTAATTCCTCAGGATGGTTCCATGTTCGTTAGGTTGTCACCAGATACCAATAAAAACAGGAGCAGGAACAACTTTTTGCATGTATTCCTATATCTATTTATATAGGGCTGTATTCAACTAATTTTTATTGGATTAAACCCATTGACTGGGACTCAACTAATAATTCCATAGAATCATAGAATCTGAGAGTTGAAAGAGAGCCCGAAGGGTCAACTAGTTCAATCCACTGCAATCTAGGATTTACAATCTCAGCTAAAGCATCCATGACAGATGGCCATCCAACCTCAGCTTGAAAACCTCCAAGGAGAGAGAGTCCACCACCTCTTGTGGGAATTTGTTCCGCTGCTGAATAGCTCTTACTGTCAGAAAGTTCTTCGTCATCTCCGTTCTTGTAACTTGAAGCTTTTGGTTCAAGTCCTACCCTCCAAAGCAGGAAGAAACAAGTTTGTTCCCTCTTCTATGTGACAGCCCTTGATGCATTTGAAGATGGCTGTCATATTCCCTCTCAGTCTCCTGTTTTCCAGGCTAAACATACCCAGCTCCTTCAACTGCTCCTCATAAGGCTTGGTATCCAGACCCATGATCATCTTGATTGCCCTCCTCTTGTCCTCCAGCTTGTCAACATCCTTCTGAAATTGTGGGGCCCAGAATTGGACACAGTATTCCAGGTGTGGTCTGACCAAGGCAAAATAGAGGGGTAGTATTACTTCCCTTGATCTGGAGTCCTGCTAGTAGAATCCCATGCAAGAATAAGATGAGGAGGAAAGAGGGAGGTATATTTGAGTTCTTTCCATTGAATTTAATGGACCTAGGTTAGGCATGCTCTGCTGCATTTTGCTTTGTATATAGTATCTTCATTCACTGGCTTCAGCTTCCATGTGCCCCTAAGTTATATGTGGTAAACTCCTGAAATCAAGAGAAGTAACTCAGAATGTAATGTTGCCACCCCTTGATAGCATGCCAGTAAACAGAACACGTTTAAGTCATCCACAAAAGTATAGCTATTTAAAAACATTTTATAGGCTAGCAGTCATTTCTAAAACCTGTAAACAGATAAATGTTCTCTTCCCCACTCCCCTTCTAAAGTCTTATCAAATTCCCTGCATGCTAAGAGAATTTAGGCTGGATATGATCTGCGCTGAAAATTGGTTTAACAAGTAACATATTTTCTGCAAATTGCTTCTTCTTTGCAGCATTTACAATAAAATTCTGTTTTTCAAACCTACTTGGATTCAATCTATCTCCATTCAATACAGTCTATTGGGCATTATAACAGACTCATCTAACCCATAGTTACAGCCTCCTCTGAACTAGCCTTGTCAATTTCTTTTCATCAAAGCAATGACCTGAGTGGAATTTGACATCAGGCTCTATACCTCCTTCTAAATGTTGCAAAATGCAATTTCATCTAAACAGAGTAAGTATCAATCTGATCTTCAGAAACATTCCTTTTCACCCCCAGGGAAACTTGCAATGGTTCCGCAGGAAGTAACTTTGGCACTGTTTTGTAGTGTGTATCTCGTTTGGGAAATGATAAAAGGGCCGACACGGCCGGAAAGATTTCCGTTCACTCAAGATTTTCTTGCAAGAGTGAGATGTGATTTTTGCAGAGTTTGAAAAAAGAAAGAAAGAAAGAATAAAATAGAAAAGTGAGAGGAAGGCGGATCAATAATGCAATCCTATAATGTCTACTCAGAGGTAAGTCCTGTTGAATTCAGTAGGACTTATTCCTAGAGAGCCAGTGTGATGTAGTGGTCAAGAGCGGTAGTCTTGTAATCTGGGGAACCGGGTTTGCGTCTCCGCTCCTCCACATGCAGCTCGGGATATCAAATCCAAACTCTCTTCTTCTTCTTCTTCTTCTTCTTCTTCTTCTTCTTCTTCTTCTTCTTCTTGGTGAAGGATTGCAGGATTACCACAACCTGTTATAAGAAAGTGAATGACGGGGTGACCCTCCAGCTGTTATTGGATCCCAATTCCCATCCCCCTTAGCCAGGATGTTCAGGTACCATCCAACATTTTGGGACAGCAGCAGCCCACCCGCCCAATCACCATGCTCTTCTCCCCACCCTGCCTGATCTCTGAGCTCTTTCTTTCACCTGCACCCAACCTTTGTGCTTTCTACCACCCCCTGCCTAATCTCCATGCGCTGCGCCCTTAGGCTGTGATCCATTTATCTGGCTTAAGCTCCCTGGAATTCAACATAACTTACTTCTGCACGTACATTATTAGGCTGCAGTACAGTAGTACCTTGGGTTACAGACGCTTCAGGTTACAGACTCTGCTAAGCCAGAAATAGTACCTTGGGTTAAGAACTTTGCTTCAGGATGAGAACAGAAATCATGCAGCGGTGGTGCGGCGGCAGCAGGAGGCCCCATTAGCTAAAGTGGTACCTCAGGTTAAGAACAGTTTCAAGTTAAGAACGGACCTCCAGAATGAATTAAGTTCTTAACCCGAGGTACCACTGTATTAGAATAAACCCGAATGCCTTGCAAAATCCACACAGGTATGAGGAACAACCCAGGAAAAAATGGCATCAAAGCTGCTCCGACTGCATTCTGCAAAAGTATTAGGCTGCACATTAAAAACTTGCATCCTCTTTGGTAATTGACCATTAAAATGATGGAAGTGTTGAAAGTTTGCAACATTTCCTGGAGGACTTGTTGATGAGTGAAGAGTATTTAAGACAGCTGTTATTTTTATCAGTCATAAACAGCAAGTATCAAGTATTTTCCCCTCAGCCTCCTGTAATGTACTGCAGAGTGGGGCTATCTCTATGCATTCCCTGAATTATTGTGAAATGAAATTCTCATGAGCTGTCTGAAGATTCAAACCTTACTTAGCCATAATTACATTACCGCACCTTTTTTATTATTATTATCAAGCAATTCAGGACTTGTGTTATTTTTTAATTTAAATATTGTTTAAGTCACATTCTGGCTTTCAGAATGATAAGCAGTAATTGGTTTCTTTAGATGAGCCTTGGAATCTAGTGGGGGGATAATTAGATCAGTATGTGAAAATTAAAGGTATAAAGGGCCCTCTTACAAAAATATTCCCCCTGGACTTCAAGTAATGCCATTATTTTCCCCTGTATGTTTCATGCCTTTCCTTTTTTTTTCATTTGTATTATGCCTGTAGAGTAGAAGAAAAACGAGGCCTCCGCACTGTTGGCATGCTGCAGAAAAGAAGAGAGACAAGAAAATTCATAATGAACACCATCTGAATTTATGTATATGGGAAGGGATGTTTGACTCATCCTTCCTTTACCATACTCCCACACATATTTTGAAGATGTTGAAAATACACAATGCAGGCACCTCTCTGCAATATGATTCATCACTATTCCCAATATTATCATTAACAATTTTGTCCTGTCCACGCTTCCAAGGAACTCAAACTGGCAGACATAACTGTCCCTCCCTTTATCCATAAAACAGTTCTGTGAAGTTGGTAAAGCTGAGGGGTGGTGTCTTGGCAAAGGTCACCTAGTGAGCTCCATGAATGAGTGAGGATTTCAACCCAGGTCTCCTCAGGCTAAGTCCAATGCCCCAGCCACTTGCAATTTGTAGAGGAATGCATTGGCTCCTTGTGCAGGATGGATAACAAGGCAAAAGTTTCTCTACGTTGCTCTAGGTCTATGAGCTTTGCTGTTGAGGATGTTCCCTACAGAGCACCAAAGAGCTCTAGATTGTTTTTGTTAAAGTATAACAGGATTTTTGGAAAGCTATGTTCCATTTAAGTTTCTTCCCCCAGAGCTCTTCTGCAGATAACATTTTGGACAGCTCGTGTGTAAAGAGGAAATAAGCACCAGAGAGGAAAATTTGATGTGAAACCGCAAAGTGTTTTAATAATGTACATAACACATTTTGTAAATGTACTGTAATGTAAAAACACCATTTGGGCACTTCTCAATCACTTTAAGGTGAAAAACAGACAAACTCTTCTCCCTCTTCATTAGGGATTATGGAAATGACTCTCTTACACTTTCCCTATAATGGCTGTTGGACCCATTTGTGCACCTTTAAGCAGACTTAATTCACCCTGGAAGGGCTATGATACCTGCAAATTTCATCCACTTTGGCCAAAAAATGGGGATGTTATAGTTGTTTTTATATTTCCCATTATAATGAATGGATAATACAAAGCTTTGTTTTTCTACAGAGAAGCTCTGGAATAGAATAACAGATCAAAATGAAAAAAGTGTGCAGAGTGACTCAAAATCAAACTGGAATTTTTTTTGAAAACATGCAGATACAAATACAAGGCAAATCTCGGGGCCAGTGCATTCTCCAAGCAATGTATAAAAAGTACTAGTCTCTTTGAAATGTGTTTTGTCACATTCTAGTAGGAGAACATGCACACAGCGTGCAGGAACCACAATATTTGCCCTTTATCTGTAGCATTTGAAAGCAGCCTGGTTTGTTTCAGATTCAATCGGTGTTGTTTCAGTTTCAATTGATTATTCAGGTCCAAATTTGATATGTGAAATCCAAAGCTCTGTTTCATGCCCCTCTCAATTGAGTATAATAAGGAATCAAAACATAGTGTCATGAATGAGCCAGCTCCCAGTGAAGGTAGCAGTCAGGAAGAGAGAGGGTTAAATGTCAGACAAGAGGAGCCTCGGCTAGGGCCAACTCCCCTGTGCATTGGAATGCCAACTGATAAGGAAACAGTTGTGTGTGGGTGGGAACCCAGCCAAAGCTCTCAGGAGTTTCAAACAGGAGCAAACAGAGACATGGGTAGTTCATCAGAAAAGGAAGAGACTGGAGCTAAGCCAGTAAGTGTGGAGTAGGCGAAGGGGAGGGTTGTTAGACAGGAAGAAATACAAGAGAATTAGGGTTCATAAGTTCAATATCTTCTTTCAGTACAGGAAGGAGTCAGAAGGGTCATCATGATTACAGAGCATGGTGGCATTGTAGAGCCACCCAGAAGACTCTGTTTGTTATTGCAATAAATCTTCCTTTTTTAAATTAACCACGTTTGCTGTGTTATCAAGTCAGAAACTGGGACTCCTGACACATAGTGACAACTTCCCCCCCTTCACACATAAGTGGGTGAAATTTGCAGGCAATGGAGTTCTCCCAGAGTGGATTAAGCCCGCCAGATTTAAAGCAGAATCACCCAGGGATTTTTGTAGAGGGAATCTTTAGGGTTACTTTTTTATAAAAAGGAAATGAAATGAAATGTCTCTAACTTGTCTGCCAGGACTGGAGGCAAATTACAGGCATGGTTGTGCCTTCAGAGATGATGGAGTCACCAAATATCAGAAATGTAAGTGCAGCTGTTTCCTCATAAGGGCAGATGTTACTATTTGGGGGTTATAAAAGATAAATCACATTTCCTGCCCTAGTTTTTAGTTTTGTGTGTTGGGGTGGGTGGGAGGGGAGGTGATCCATCTGAAAACTAGGGAGATGAGTTAAACTGCCATGGGTTAGAAGCTTGTCAAAGTTCAGGAGCAATCATGCTCCAATTTCCTCTCTCCCTTGTGTCAGCACTTTGTGAAACAAATCTGATTTTGCTTGGACCAATTTGGAGGCCTCTTGCCTCCCTTTTCTGTCATCTTTACCCAACACATTCATCCTTGACTGGTCTTGTAAGTGCTGCATGTTAGTTGTGGATGTGGCCACCCTACACCCTCTCACACATTTTACTGTTTGCAAGCGCACACATAGGCAAACAGTCCCTCCCTAGTTGATCTGTGCCAATCAGTTGTTGAGGAACTTAGCACCCCACTCTGCTCATACAATTGATGAGACTAATTGCACTACCATTAAGGCTCTAGGCTCTGCCCACCCCCAGTGCTTTGAATATGCCATGTTCCCTGCCCCCACCCCAGCCTTGTCACTGCTGCTAAAATCAGTGGGGTCTTGGAGGGCGTAGAACAAAGTTGTGTGGGGATAGATCAGGCTCCTGAACTGTAGGGTAGTCACACTTGCCTTAACCCCCCCAAAAAACTTATTGAGTGAAGTTCATATAGGAAAACTGAAGGGGAGGTGGCTCTGTAAACTACTTTCTGAATTTCTTGTTTATTTCTGGGACCATGAGTTCTTATTTCCTTGCAACTGCTGACACCAGCACACATGGGAACCCAATTTTAAAAATGGCTGCAGATGGGAAAAAATTACTTTGGTAGCTTTCTGGGTGATGTTAACTCACATATTGATTGTTTATTAAAAAGCTTTTATCCACAGGAAAAAAAAGGTAACACTTATGAAATGAAGCTAATCATTTACAGTGCATTAATGGAAAGTGCTAATGTGTAATAATATTAGCAAAGCTATTTTTTAAGAGTCTGCCAATCTACAGATAAGTAAAATAGCATTAAAGTATTCCTTGGGGATTATTCCTTCCCCTTGAATTTCTTTTTTAAAGGACAGTATCTGTGTAAAAGGGAGTGCATGAAATAATAGAGCACGGATATATTATTTAGTAGAAATAGTTCATATAATCCAAATGTTTGTTTAAAATCTTTTCTTTTCTTTACAGCTCTGGCAACCTTATATTTCCCACAACTCACTATGTACAGTATTTCTTGTTTTACTTCATGTAAAAATAAATAAATGTATGCACTCATAACAAGCCAGAGGCCTTGTTCACATACATCTCCTCAAATTTATGTGTGACTTATGAACCAAGTAGCATACCGGGGCAGGGAATGTATTTCAACCCAAGGACCATATTCCCTAGTGGTCAACGTTCTTGTGGCTACATGCCAATGGTGGCTGGGGGCAAAACAAAAAGTAGACACACCAACGGATGTCATTCTTACTTTTGTGCAGTACAGAGGTATAGCATGGGTTGCCGGTGCCCGGGACAGGGCAAATGTTCAAAAAGTATCTACATGGTGCTTAGAGAATAACTTGCACCTAAATATTAGTAAGACAAAGGAGATTGGTGTTGGACTTCCGGAGGAAGAGAGGGGAACCTGCCCCGTTGTATATCAGGGGGGGGGGCTGTGTGGAGAGAGTCTCCTCCTTTAAATTCCTGGGTGTTTACCTTAGTGAGGACCTCACTTGGAAAATCAACACAACACAGGTGGTCACAAAGGCCCAACAAAGACTCCATTTCCTCAGGGTCTTGCGAAAGAATAATATTAAACAACAATTGATAAACTCCTTTTACCAGTCCACAATAGGAAGTGTCCTTTCATATTGTATCACAGTGTGGTATGCTGGCTTGACAACCACGGACAGAAAGTCTCTACAGAGGGTGGTGAATACAGCACATGATAGCATGGGCTGTGCCTTGAGTCCGCTAGACAACATCGCATGGGATCATTGCCTTAGGAGAGCGAGAAAAATTCTCAGGGATGACTCACACCCTGGTCAGCACCTCTTTAATCTTCTACCCTGGGGCAGGAGATATAGAAGTATAATCAGCCATACCAACAGGCTGAAAAATAGCTTCTATCCGTGGGCTGTTAGGCTGTTGAATGGAAAATAACACTGCACAACCGACTTGCGAGGTGGTGTGTTGTGCAATAAGCACACAGAGTGCAATGAGATTGAGTGTTTGGAGGGGGAGGCTTGGTTAATTTCATTGTACACAGGTTGTACATTGACAATAAAGGTATTATTATTAAATGTTGTGCCCCCTGGTGAACTGGGCGGCAGTTGGTCCCTTTTCCAGAGTCTAATCAAGGGAGTCTATCCTTGCAAACTAGCTCTAACCTGGAAGTGGAGATAAGGCAGAGAAACACGAAGTCAGGAGCACTGCTATGTCGCACCCCCCGCCCCTTGTCCTGCAGTGAGGCACTCTGGGCAAGACATATGGCTCTGGCAGTGCCGTTCCACCTTCCGCATCCTCCCTCCCTCCTTGGTGGGCAGTGGCGGCAGCAGCGGCACCCTCCCCTCCCTCTCAGCCAGCTCAGGTTCAGGGAGCGCATGGACATCCCTTTGCTGGCCACAAGAAGGAGGCACCACTGCCACCACCACCACAAAGGCCTGGCCCCTGCACGACTTGGCTCCCTGCAGCTCCAGCCTTGGTGAGTGAGCCTGTCATGGGGACACCTGGTTGCGTCCCCTCAGAAATCTGACCTGGGTTGGGACCTGTGGAAAGTCCCAAGGACCATCTAGAGAGGTGGGGCTGAATGAGAGTTGGAGACCAACAAGAACTGGAGGACCGCAGGTTCCCCATTCTTGATCTAAACAGACTGCAGACTGGTTTTGGGGGGAAGTGTGATGCTATCCAGAACACACAGTCTTGTCATAAGGAACAAGCCTAAAACCCATCAACACCTTAGTCTTATCTGAATTCAATTTCCATTTATCTACCTTCGTGTAGGGTCTTTTATTTTGCCCTAACAAAATGAAACTGGAAAATGAACTATCGTGCCCCGAGTCACTTTTCTGGCTGCAGTTCAGGTGAGAAGCTTGATTAAACAAACCAATATATCTTATTCCTGTCTAAATGCATCAGATGTGGACTCTCGTCTTCAATTAACTCCAAGTCTGAATTCTGGGGTATAGAATCTTTTGACAGTTTTGGGATTCAGCTGGCTTTCTCTCCTAAGATGATTAGGGTGCTTTTAGGTGTGGTACAAATGCTAATGAGCAGCAATGAATTTAAAAGTTCAAGCCATGCCTCATGAGTTGTGGAGTTCTATGAACTACAGATAGTTCACAGAAATATAAGAAAGGAAGAAAATGCCCACCTCAGGCTTCTTTTTTGTAACATAATATATATTGATATATAGCTTCCTTCAGGCCCGACTCTATCAAACAAGGTATTGATTTCCCAAAGATTGTTACTCTTTTATTGGCATTGGAAAATACGAGACATTTATTTTGCATAGAGATTTCTGTGGGATTTCAGAGTGCTCTGCATAACTGGTAAATATACTGTTTTGCAGTCCTCACTTCCCACACCTTCTTGGGGCAGACCTTGGTAAGATGGCATCCAGTGCGAAGCCAAAATTTGATGCCCCTCCCAGCCCTCACATCACCTTCCAGAAGCAAGGTAAATGAGGCACCAGGCTTTGGTAAGGATGTGCAAGGGCTCTGGTAGATTCCTAGAGCCCTCCCATCGCCTTACCAAAGCTGCGCAAGCACTAACTAGGCTATGGGAAGAAGGTGGGAGGACTTCAGGTCTCTGTCAGAGCCCTCACACCTCCTTCCTGCAGCAGGTGCTTACTGTTGACACAATCAGTTTCCTTATGAGATGAGATTGCTAGAGACTTGTGTTGTTTTCGTAGCATTTATTTTACAAGCTGAACAGGAGGGAGCCGGCAGTCTTTCAGACAGACAGCACTGGTCTTTCAAGTAGCATTTGCTTTCAAAAACAGCAGTACACCCCTTGCTGTTCTGCCAAGAGGCTGAGAAACCTCAGGCTGGTTTCTCTTTCTCTGAACAGTAGCAGCATGTATAAGCAAGGGGCAGACAACATCTCAAAACATCATCCAGGTGACTGATTAGACAAAAGGGGAAGGGAAGAAGGATTTTCAGCAATTGTGGGTTTTTCTCACCCTTGCATGCCAACCCATACTCACCAAAAGTCCGTCCTCTGCACAGTTCCACCAATTAAATAAGTTCTGTGGAGTTCTGCACCCTATCACTCTGAAAATACATCCAGCATTGGAAGTATGTGGCAATGCACATTTAAATCTCCATCCATACAAACCTGTTCTGGCCTTGAGATCAGCTCCAGAGATGCTGCTTGAAGGCATACCCTTAAGATCAATTACATTGCTGGGCATGGGAGATGGTGTTTTATTTTATTTATTCATGGTAACCTCATGTTCATGCAATTGGCTCCCCCAGTACGGACTTTGAAAACTCACCCTGCATAGCATCTGACCTGGTCATGCTCTTTCAGTCCATAACTCTTCTTAGTCCAGCTCTGTCCAATATCAATTCCATTCTTTTCCAGCTGATACCATGACCTGTTTAAAATGCATTGCTACGTGCTCGCGTGTGTACACACACACACACTCCCAAAGTTTCACCGATAGTCTACAGGGTTACTTCCTTATGGGAAATATATATTGGAGATTTATTACTAAAGCAGCTTTCTGAAATTTCAAAATGCACAAGTAGAGCATGAGGAACAGGCATGCATCTGGATAGTGAATGATTGTCAGATTCTCCCAAGTCAAACAACATCCCACTGGAACATCCACAGCTGTCTGTAAAACTCTAAATTCTACCACCTTCGCACTGGATATTTTCCACCTCACAAATGTTTTTTATTCAACTTCCACCCAAGCATGTGGGGTGTAGCCACCAGCTATCAAAGGTCATTGAACGAGCATCTTCAGCAAGCTGGTAAACTACACATATATCTGGGGAGGATTTAATTTTTCAGGAGGGTGCTGGCAAGACAATCTTTATAAACCAAGCTTTCATACTTCTCCAGCTTTCTGGAAAGGCAGTTAAGTAACTCATTTGTTTCAGAGGTGTATGCAAGGCTAGAATCAGGCCTGTGACCTTGAGAATATTGCTACCCTCTCTTTTAGGCTGATTGTATCACATAACCAATGACTGGGTATTGCTCAACTAGAATGATGGAGTGCCAAGGAATTCAAGACGGAAAATGCTGACTTAATTTTTTATGATCGTTATCAAAACCAAAATAGGGAGAGGAGAAAACCTCAACTACTTTAAACTGAGCACAGCTTCATATTGATGATGTTATCCACATTTGCAGCATTTATTTGTTTTGCTCCACTCAGCTGGTGGAATATTGGTAAAACTATATCCATGAATAATAGCAGAAAGGAGTCTCCTAATATATACTTGGAAATTCCTTAGATCGTTTGTCAAGTAAGTGTATAAAAAGCACAATTAGTTGCTTTTTATTTCATTCTTATACTGTCTTAAACATACATTCCTCAGGCTCCTCTCCTCATCAAAATATGTATAGCCAGGAATTGTATCATGAGAAAAGCTTTCTACATGTCTACTTCCTGTGTCATTCTGGTAATGTTCGACGAGTTGCCACAATGCCTTCCTGAACAGAGCTATTTTGTGATATAGCATTATTCTGGGAGGCTGTCGAGTGGGCTGCCATGTTTCTTTTCCAACAATGCATCTGGAATGATGCTCTGATGTCATGAAGCACCATTCAGGAAGACATTATGAGAAGGAAATGGCTGCTCACCTATTTAGAGAAGTACAAGTCCTTACAAAATAAAAAAAGAATACAAAATAAAAAAAGAAAAGGAAGGTTTGATTGCTGCTGCCATTTTCCTGGTCAGTTGTCCCCCTCCAAAAATGGGATTATTTTTCACCTGCTCCCTTTCAAAATGGCAGAAAATAACCATGGTCTGCCAGCACTAGAAGAAAGAACTCTGCTGTCCCATGTGTATTCCTGCCATTTCTTCAAGGAGGAGTGGCAACTAGAATTAAAAAATGTTATAGTACCATTTTCAGGATGAAAGGCCTAACAAGTATTAGAGAAATTAAAACATTCTGTGCAATATAATTTATGAATGCCCTTTGTCTATGGCCTGATTTAAACATTTTGTAAAACTATGACATATACCACTGTACATGGCTGACTGTATATTTGATCCCACATTGGGGAGAAAATCCCTAATAAAAAAATCAACATGGCATAGGAGCCAATTCCCAGGGGCTGATGGGTCTTCAGCCCCCTAATAAAATATTTGAGGTTGCTGCCCCGCCCCCCCAGTTGCTGAGCACTGCCATTCAAATTGTGTGTGTGTGGAGTGTCATATGATTATGTGGGGCAGGGCCTACCTGCCCCCCAATATTTTATTCAAGTTGGCACACCTGCAACATGGAGATCTAGTTTTATGTACAGAGGGACTTCATACAGATCAACATGGTTTTGCCACATTACCCCCACTTTGCCCAGACTTCCTAGCTGTAACTTCCCAGGTCTTCCTTGAACCTAATGAACCACATGTTAATGAATACTTACAGAAGAAACGGCTACAAATGCATACCCTACATGTCCACCCCCAGGCCAGAGCGCAGGACCTTCGGAGTGATCCGGTTGATAAGCACCAGAGCACCAAGACAAAAAAACAGGATATTATGGGATGCAAACAGAAGCCAGGATTGGCTTCTGCTATTCCAGGTTGTCCTGCTTAAAATGAGACAGTTTCAGGATGTGCAAAGCAAACATCAGTGTTTAAAAGGAGAATGGAAAACATCGACTTATTGTATGTTATTTGTTTTCATTAACCACACACTAAAGAAAATGCAAAAGACTTAAAGAGAACGTGTTTAACTTTTACATATTGACTATTCTTTTTAATTCCTCGCAAGGCTGGGGGAGGACTGTTCGTGTAAGTGTTTGAATTAAAGTGAACCCTTTGTCACCTTTTTAATTAGAATGTATGTCCACTTACTGTGACCCAGTATCAAAAACCTATAATAAATTAGAACCAGTTAATGAAAAGTGTGATTTTCATTTCACAATGTACCAGCCACATGAGTAATTCATTTATATTATGGTGCATAATAAAAGTAGGTTAAAATTAATTTTTCAATTTGATGTCCAGTGCTAGGCCTAATAATTACAGCTCATGATAATTCACCCAGCTAGAAAAAGCAAAACTTTAATACAATCTATTTTATAAATAATTATAGATGGGCTCCTAGTTCATAATTTCTCAATTAACAGCAGCTAATATAAGCAGAGAATTTCTACCAAGTTTTCTGTATTCTTTTAATTACCTACGGATGGCTGTTGCATTTCGATTAACAGTTTGCTACCCACCACCACTGGGAAGAGGGGTAGGGAAGTTGAATGAGGCCTATTTTATCATTTTGACGTGTCTGTGAGGATGGTTGCCTCTGTCACAGTCAAATGTTTAGACTGCAGCCCATCACCCAGGTATGACCAAAGATCCAAACAAAAAAAGGAAAAGAAAAACAAGTTGTTTGTGCCTAGTGTCATTTTCTTGCTGCTGTCACTGTTGCCACGTTCAGGTCCAAGTAGCCATGGTCATGCCTGAAGTGGAATGGTGGCATCATTCGTATCCGTGTACAATGTTCCTGATAAGAGCAGGAAGGAGAGAAGGGGCACTCCTATGGTGGTGAGAGGGCAATAGTAGTTGCTGTAGTAGTAGAATGTAAGTCCAGCTGGAATGCTAGCATAGCCAGAGTGTTGACTAGTGAAAAATACCACCTGAAAATTGTCCCCTCTCACAACCTCACTTTTGCTCTCAAAAGAGTATAAGGTCAGAGTTTAGGGCACTGGACTCTGAGCCTTAGCAAGGCATGCAGTGATGAGGGAAAGTCTTGCTTCCCATTCTTGTCCTATATCTGACCAGGAGCCTTTGCTAGAGTTGGAGTATGAATCCTCAGAAATGGAAAACCTCCTAGCTTAAGATACCACTGGCTATCCCCTGTAGTGATGTATGGAAGTGAGAGCTGGACCATAAAGAAAGCTGATCGCCGAATAATTGATGCTTTTGAATTATGGTGCTGGAGGAGACTCTTCAGAGTCCCATGGACTGCAAGAAGATCAAATCTCTCCATTTTAAGGAAAGCAGCCCTGAGTGCTCACTGGAAGGACAGATCCTGAAGCTGAGGCTCCAATACTCTGGCCACGTCATGAAAAGAGAAGACTCCCTGGAAAAGACCCTGATGCTGGGAAATATGGAGGGCACAAGGAGAAGGGGACGACAGAGGACGAGATGGTTGGACAGTGTTCTCAAAGCTACCAGCATGAGTTTGACCAAACTGTGGAAGGCAGTGGAAGACAGGACTGCCTGGCGTGCTCTGGTCCATGGGGTCACGAAGAGTCGGACACGACTAAACGGCTAAACAACAACAACAAGGCAAATGGGAAAGGATTGCTGCATTGCATTGAAAATATATTTACATGGTGTTATGAGTTTGTGGGGGCCAGATCCCTTTTATCCCGGAATCCAGCAAGTGTTAGAAGTTAATCAAGCCAGGTTAGTTTCCTGAACTCCTGGATCTAGCAACTGTTAAAATGTAAGTCAGATGAGCTTCCTGTTGATTAAAAGAAGAAAGAAAATGGGGTTCTGTCCCAGAAAGCAAATGGGTGGGGCCCCTCCTTCAACTCTTCGATTGTTCAAAGGACAAAGACTGAGTGTTTAGAGTAATGTTTTGGGGCTGTTCTATGAACTAGAAGTAAAACAGCAAGCTAGAGAGAGTCAGAGCACAATGTTTGATTTCTGTTTGAATCCAAGGCTGAAGCTATGGGGGAGAAGAAGATCCCTTTGGGTGCTACAGCTTTGAACCTCTCCATCATAAGCTCAGGTTTTGTATATGTGTAACACTTCAAAATATATGTGAATAGGTCCTTCAGCCTATTCAGTCTTACCCTGATAGTTATTGTCACTCCAAATGCAGATTCAAGAAACATTGCCATGTTAGTCTGTTGCAGGAGAAAGAGCAACTAATCTTGTGTTATGTGAAAGGCTGACACATAACAAACCAATTTTCATGGGCCAGAGCACACTTGTAGATGTATGAACTGCATCTTAATTGGGTAAGTACAGGGAGAACCTCAGAGCAGAGTTACTGAAGAAAAAGGTTACCTTTACAAAGTGAAACTGAAAGGTCAAGCAATGCAAGATACAGCGATATCTAACATTGCAACTTGCTGTGCTACAAGATTCCTAGGTTAGTAGAATGCACTTGCTTTGAAACAAGTGAAATGGGGTCCATTTGGGTTCAATTTTCATTCATTCTGAAATGTATGCCATAAGTAATAAATGGGTATGAATATGTTTTTGGTCCTTATATTTATATGCAGCTGGGAGTTGGGGTGTGCAGCAGCAGATGGTGGGGTGGTGGGGTGCTCACTTGTCTATGGGATAACCAGCCTCATGTAACCAACATGCTTAAGTCTAATTGATGCATGAAGGGGTTAAGACCATAGAGTAAGCTGTCCTGCCAGGCTTAGCTAGGTCGTTCCCACTCACCTTGGGAGGAAGGGTTACCAAGTTCTTTGTTCTTCCCATTCTACCATGTGAACACTGACATGTAAAGAGCTCTGGATTGGTTGCTCCAAGCTCGGACTGCATGGCTTTCCTACAAAGCCACCTTTGTTTTTCTATGCACATTGTTTAGAAATATTCACCACTTGGGAACTTAAGTTTTACTGCCTTTGTTTTCTGACTGCTGTATGAATCTGACCTTGGAAGAGTTTGTAAGTAAACCATTTTTAACTTACCATACATGTAGTCTCTTTCTATGCCAAGGGAAGTGGGGAAAGCAACTTAGAAAGGGATATTTTAAAGGTATAACAGCCATGCTGTTCAGGGCATTCGTGGGGGGGCGGGGAGAGCTGGTGACTTCACACACACAAAAGGTTTTCTGGAAGTCATTGCTACCTAGCAAGTAAGGGAATAATATGTAAGGATTAGGGCTTTTTTCAGCTAGAACTCTCCAGAACTCAGTTTCAGCACCTCTTATATGGGCTCCATTGCCATTATAAGAGAACAAGGTTCATGGTAAGTTCTAGTTCCTCTTTTAATGGAAGAATAGCACTGGCAAGAACAATGAATGTATGAAATGAAATAAATATGATTTTAAAGAATGTACAACCAAACATAATTGAGTAAACCACTTTCCTAGATGCAAAAAATACAGGGGAATTGTTTTGCTGATTTTATATATCCATGAGTATCAGCAGAAGGCATGCTTAAAGCATTCAGACAGCAAACCCCGGTCAATGACTCATGCAGGTTCTTCTGAAGGCAGACAATTTGGCTATAAGAGCTCAACATGCCTCCAATAGGTGTTGTGCGACTCAGTTATCAGATGTTTGGGAAACATGAATTAATCAGTGTAAAGGTAGCTGATTATTCAACTAAAAATCTTTTAATCAGTTCAATGCAGCCCTAGGAATAAGGCGGTAGTGGGTATTGAGACGGGGTTTTGAGTGTGTGTGTGTGTATGCCTTACTCAGGCAGAGCCTCATTAAGGAGTCCCAGGATATGCTCTGAGAAAGTGAAAGGGAAGTGAAAGTGAAGCTCGACAAGAACAGAATCAAAGCTTTTCCCCTCTGCCCATCGTTCACTCTTTGTTCAGTGATCCACTGAAACGCTGACAGATGTACAGCCCCCTGTGTTTGCATTAGCACTTTTGGCAGTAAGACTCAATGTGTAGCAAAGCTGGAGCAAGGAGCATGAGAGTTTTGAAATCTGTTAAGCAATGCTCTGAAGCATGCAACTCTAGACGAGTTTGCTTAAGGCAGTGGGATCTCCTCCTCACCCAGAGTTCTTGTCAAACAAAACTGGCAACAAACAAAACAGTGGGTTTGTTGAATCCCGAGTGCAAGAGTGAGGGTTGGGGTTCACTTTGAAAGGAATTTTGTGATTTTATTTCACAGTCTCCAAAAAGTATAAACAGAAAGCACACTCCAGACAATCCTTGTCCCCCTACCCCACCCCAGAAATTAGCTACAAAAATTCATATAAATAAAATATATGTGTAGCCCTCTGTAGTTTGCAAGCCTGTGCTGGAGTGTTTGTGAAAACCCTTGGTGTTAAGTTGTGGGTGAACATATCAGACGACAAAGTGATTCTCCAAACAGCTCTTGTTTATTCACAGGCCAGAACAGAACTGAAGTGAAGGGTTCAGCCAGCCTGCTTATATAGAGCTCCACTAGAATGCAACAGTAACCATTTTCTGTAACTATCCAATCACTGAACGTCACTTTCGATCCCTTATTTGCATATGTGGACCTGAACTATCTACAGTATCCCCCTGCTGGCTCAGGGTGAGAACTTCAGGACATAACACTTGGTTTCCATGATAACTCCAGCAAACAAAACTGGACTGAAAGCTCTCTCACCTCCAGTGGAAGCAGCAAAGAAATACACTATGTTTTTTTTTTGGGGGGGGGGGGTTCCTGGGAGATGGGAGTAGACAAATCAATTATCAAAAGGGTGGGATGAAGATGGAGGCTTGGTGGAATGCTACCCAGGAAGGCTGAAGAATGTCGACCACTGGAGAGACAATTGGCAGAATGAAATAAATGATACAGTGGTAACTCGTGTTACAAACACCTTGGGTTACAAACACTTCGGGTTAAAGACTCCGCTAACCCGGAAGTAGTACCTTGGGTTAAGAACTTTACCTCAGGATGAGAACAGAAATTGTACGGCGGTGGCGGGAGGCCCCATTAGCTAAAAGTGGTACCTCAGGTTAAGAACAGTTTCAAGTTAAGAACGGACCTCCGAAATGAATTAAGTTCGTAACCAGTTCGTACTTGCAAACACCTCTTGGCCACCCAGAGAGTAAGATAACCACAACAAAACCCTGCATTCCATGATAATTTCACCATTGTTTTCTTCAATTTTTAAATTTTGTTGGAATGTATTTCCTTTTTCTCATTATTTGGTGTCAACGATAGAAAAACATGGATGAAGATTTCAGCACAGCACTAAAAATGTACATAATAAATAGATGTATTATTCTGCCTTAGAAAGGTGTCAGGTATGTAAAGTGAACCAAAATCTCTTCTAAAGTATTGATAGATTATTGATAGATTATATTGCAAAAAACAAAAACAAAACACCCTTAATTGCATAAGAATACAATCAATGCCTTGCATACTTGTATACTGTGGTGCTATGAAAGAGTCACAGAATGGTATTTACTGTATGCACACCCTTTCTAAAGCCCTTGCAACCTCTATAAGGCAACTATGCCTGAAGACATAACTTTATCATGTCCAAAAACAGCACAGGAGCCATTCAGATGCACAACCTTTCTTTTGCTAGGAAACAAGCCTTTATCATGTATCGATTTGAGACCAAAGACCAGGGGCAGTTACCTGTTCATGCTGATACCTGAGGATTCAAATTGGGATGAGGGATCTATTTATGATTCTTAGACCTGTAATTCTCTCCCTTGGCATACCCTGCCCATTATAAATAGAAATATACGACTTGCTCTAGAAATCAAGAGCGGCATCTGCTACTCAATGAAATGAGCACTGCCTTGTTTTTTCTCTCTTTGAGGAGTAAAGGAAAACACAAACACTTTGCAAAATCTAGGCCACAGTTCACTTTGTCACAGTTCATTCCTTCCCCCAAAAAATACTGAGCAGAAGAAATGAACAACTCTGATCCCAAACAAAATTATAAATCTCAGTTTCCACTACACACACAATAGAAACCTTAAAGTTTCTGATATTTTCTTGGATTAGATCTATACTACCAACTTAAATATGTTTTATTCCAGCTGAATTATCATGGTTTGAGCCCAAAATCAGAAAGATGTTTTGCTGTGTTTTTGTTATGTTGGAAGGCACCCAGAGTGGCTGGTGTAACCCAGTTAGATTATTTTGAATACTGTGGTTTATTGCGATTGCTGAGAATTCTCCGCAGGAGACCCGTAGTTCCTCTTATAGAGCTTCACTTCTCTGAGTTCCGTGTGAAAAGAAAATGTCTATATAAATCAGCATAAGTGTTTGATGTGGATATGACCTTGGCTTTGTAGTATTGCTGCTTATTGCCTTCTTTAGGACGTTGGCGTTTTCCCATGAAACTTCTTCAAGAATGTAAGGACTTTAGTTTCTACTTTTGCCCAGCTCACTGACATTATGATGGATGCAACTTGAATGTTAGCCGCAACAGATGGTCTTTCAAGTGTCTGGAAATATGCTTTTCTCATTCAGGTCATAAGGAATGAGTCCTGATAATGATTGATAAGTCTGCGTTAAAAGCCAATGAACAAGATATATAGCAAGGGAAGCACTTTCTTTGACACCCTTTAATAAATATTACTTTCGGTTCTTATCAAAATATTTTTAAATTATTCCAAGTTCAAGAATGCCCTGGGTAATAATTGGTAAGCGAGTCCAAAACTTGGCAAGAGAACTTAATGCGATTATAGGATGCTTCGTGGACTCATTACATATTCTCATTAATAGCTTCTAAATAATTGTTCTCTCAGACTACAAGTGGCAAACAATTACAGCTGCCTATTTAATCAGCCCAGGATTTTTAACCAAAAGTGACAAGGCATTCACTTATAAGTTGCTTGTTCAAAATGGCCCCTGACAATTCCAGGGGTCTGCTTATAAATCCACATACACGGGTGAGACGTGTATGACTATTTTGGGATGAAATAAAACAAAGATCTTCATCACTATCCTTGCTGAAGGGGAGGAAATATTATTTCCTTTCTCAGCCTGATCACACGCTGAAGGCTCGTGAAACAGACATTACTGAATAAACAATTACAGAATCCCTATTGGTTCTTTTCTGTTCCAGCATGTTCTGTTATGAATTTTACATTTTTGTTAAAGGTCCAAAATGTCAGGATATTCTGTATGTTAAGGGTCATGTTTAGACAATATGGATATGGTATCCTCTGCTGTATGGGACGTGGGTGGTGCTGTGGGTTAAACCACAGAGCCTAGGACTTGCCGATCAGAAGGTTGGCAGTTCGAATCCCCACGACGGGGTGAGCTCCCGTCGCTCGGCATCTGCTCCTGCCAACCTAGCAGTTTGAAAACATGAAGTGCAAGTAGATAAATTGGTACCACTCCAGTGGGAAGTTAAACGGCGTTTCCGTGTGCTGCTCTGGTTCGCAAGAAGTGGCTTAGTCATGCTGGCCACATGAACCGGAAGCTGTACACCAGTTCCCTTGGCCAATAAAGCGAGATGAGCACCACAACCCCAGAGTCGGTCATGATTGGACCTAATGGCCAAGGGTCCTTTACCTATCCTCTGCTGTGGCTACTTTAAGCTTTGTAACAGCTGGATAGCTATTAGTGGTGTAGGGATGGACTTAAGTTGCAGATTTGGCTTTTCCATGGAACAGAAACCTTTCTTCATATGACCTCACCTCTCTTCATATGACCTTAAGATCATCCTCTCTGAGGCCCTTCTGCTTGTGCCTCCTCCACGAGAGGAGGTCTCCAGGAGATACTCTGTGACAAAATGGTCATTGTCCATTTTAATGTTCTGCTTATATTTACTGCTAATGGTTTATTGCGTGACCAGGCGATGACAGCCCCAGCCCCCAGGGACCATAAGGAAGGAATAAAGACTCTGACAACTCTATATGGAATTAAAATTAGGCCACAACATTATTAAACTTCTGGCTGTAGGAAGGCCCTGGCTTAGGCCTTGGACGTGTACCCCTCCCAGGCCCCCAGCTGGGGGGAACTGGGGCTCATCAGGGTAAATGGGATATGGGGGTGCTCTGCAATACGTAAATGTAGCAGGCAGTCAAGCCTATATCCCTGCATGCAGAGTAGTTCACTGATGACCTTTCAGTGTATGGCCAGTGACACCCATATATATAACCCCTTTAAGAGGGGGACACTGGAATTGCCACTGCAGGTGGGTGAGTCACTGCTTCACCCCCCCCCCCCCCCATATAGGGAAGAAAAGACTAAAGGATTCCACCCAAGGCCATAACTGCCAAAGTTGTGACAAATTGCTTCAGGGAAGACAAAACCTGCCAATGCAGGGAAATGTCTTCCCAGTCCTTCAACAGCAACCGGCCAAAGACTATAGCAGTGCCCGCTAAACAGGAAGAAAAAGTTAACCTGCAAACAAGAAACATTAAACAAAGGGAGGGTATGGAGGGTGAATCTCCAGAGCCGAACTGCCTGGCTATTGTTGGCTCCACCCCCTATTTATAAATGGGGCTGGCCCCACCTCCCAGCAAGAAACTGAGGCTGGGCATGAACCTCCAAAAATTAACACTGAGAGGCAAGCCAGCTCCTTTTTGCCAGTAAGCTCCCTGGGAACTGTAGCATCATTCGCGATCCCGCAAAGGGCACCCACAATGTGAAGTGTGAGTGCTCATTAAAGGTTGGAAGCAATGGAGACTTCTCAAAATGGCTGCTGAAAAACTACAAAGTTATTGCCTATAATAAAGATCATGGTTATAAATTCACAACCACCACCAACTTTCCCACCCTGTCAGCTTCACCATGGCTGTGATTCCCCATCATCACACAGGGCAACTTCTTCTCCTTTGGTTGCCACAGACTACCCCGTTCCTGATGAAATGTCACAGATTTGGGGGCCCTTTCTGTAGAGATAAATCCAATTTCCTGGGTCACTCTCTCTACTGCGACCCAAAACTCAGGGTGAAGCTTTGCAATGAAGAAAGTGGGGCTTATGCACATTGAGGCTACCTCAGTTCTCAATGGCCATCAATGAATTCTATGGGGAAATGTAAGCAGTCTGCAATCTAGAATACCAATGAGCAGGAACCAGACCTGCATATCATTGTTGTAATGGTGATGATTTCACTATAGAAATCCCATCAATGGCATGATATTTATTTAGTAAAATAATTAGTCATGGAGTATAATCTGTTTTCTCTAATTTGCTAGCATACTTCACTATCGCTTGGAAGTCAATTTGCTAGCGTTCTTCACTATCGCTTAGAATTCAAGGGTAAGGAACCAAGACCCACCAACCCCAATCTTCAGCAGCCAGCATGGCCAATGGTCAGAGATGATACATAGTATATTCCAACAAAAACAGGAGAGCTATATGCTCCCCACCCTGGCAAAGAGAAAACAATCAGCTTCTGTGTGGTGTAGACAGTGGATTGAGTCATGCGGTTTCTCACTGAAGTCAACAATAAACACCAGGTGTGAGTTAAATATATACATGAATCATCATTAATTTTAATAGTCCTGGCACAGACAATGTGAGTTTCATTCTAGCGTGAACTGCCTCTATTAAAACAGATGAAAAATGGTTTTCAACCTATTCATGCGGTTCAACATCATAGGTACGACATATTATAGCATCGTCTACTAGCAGCATATCTCAAAAAGTGAAAATCCGGATGCAATATTTCAGAAAGTGAAAATTGAGCTTTCTGGGGGCAAAGTTGTTGAGGGTGGGGGGGGGGAAGAGATTTTTGAGTGATTTTGAGCTAATTTTTTTGGGGGGGGGAGCGGCAGAAACGACACTGCCTACAAGGCTTTCCACACATCCCAGGCATCTTGCCGATTTGTTGGTTTGTTGTTGCTTTCCGTTCATAAATTATGACTCCACAACCCCATATGCATTGTCTTTCCTTTGCATTGAAATGAACGGGGTCAAATAACGCAACGATAATGTATTTACATAAGTTACGTCATTCATTATGTTAATTCAATCATTTTTCTGGAACCAACAGTGAGATGAATAGTGCAGGCATTGGCAGAGGATGAACTGCAACTGCAAAGAAATGGTGCTGCATGAAAAAATTACAGGGTTGACTGGAAAATAATGCCTTTGTACATCCCTACCCATACAACCCACACAACCCACCCACCCACAAATTACTCTTAGCTGAGATGCAAAAGTGTTTCCCTTTTGCTTCACCAGAAGGATTTTGAAATTGCTTTCTACAACAAAAGCTTTTCAGTTTTTTCATACTTTGCTTAGTGCTCTAACATTAAAAATACAATGCAGCAATTTAAAGATATCATTCAGTCTCCCTTCCTTGTGAATTCTCTGGCATAATATTTTGACAGGATTGTTATGAATAAGTAATGCTGAGTTTCAGATGGTTGCCTAATCAAGGAGCTAATCTATGCAGGGTTGTGTTTTTTTACAGGTTTTTAACCAATGTAAATTCCCATATTTTTCTCATCCCCACTGAAGTACAAGGAGACATAAATGGGAATTATGAAGACTAGAAAAGCTAAGGGAGTCTAAGAAGACATCCCACAAATCTTTCCATAGATAATTTCCTTTCCACAAATAATTTCTACAACAAATCCCCCCCTCAACTATCCAGGGTATTATTTCATTAACAAGTGAGTATTACTAAGTGCTGTAGGCTTCTAGAAATACGATGTCATGTTGTTAACTTCCTATGGTTTTAGCTTTCCACAAATTATTAGGTTGCAATTTATTTACTTACTCATTTCAGTTTATAGCCTCTACTTTCCCTTGGGCTCATGTAGACCACATAAGCATAACATTGCAGGACCTTAAGTACCCTAAGCCTCATACAATTAGAAACACATGTGCAGAAAGAAGAAGAAGAAGAGTTTGGATTTGATATCCCGCCTTTCACTCCCTTTAAGGAGTCTCAAAGCGGCTAACATTCTCCTTTCCCTTCCTCCCCCACAACAAACACTCTGTGAGGTGAGTGGGGCTGAGAGACTTCAAGTCAGTGTGACTGGCCCAAGGTCACCCAGCAGCTGCATGTGGAGGAGCGGAGAAGCGAACCCGGTTCCCCAGATTACAAGGCTACCGCTCTCAACCACTACACCACACTGGGATGTGCCAGCCAGCTCAATCCCCTCTGGAGCAAATGAGAAAATGTCTCCACACAGAGCTTCCTATGCTCAAAGAGACTCCCCATGCTATTGCAGATGGTTGCAAGTCATACAGGGGCCCTATATGAGTAGAACAGATATTTGCCCTACAGTGCACAGAGAACCATAGGGCAGGCGGTAGTGACACATAGGTGGGGATGGAGCTAGCACTTTGTTGTTGTTTAGTCGTGTCCGACTCTTTGTGACCCCATGGACCAGAGCATACCAGGCACTCCTGTCTTCCACTGCCTCCTGCATGTTTGGCCAAACTCACGTTGGTAGCTTCGAAAACACTATTCAACCATCTCATCCTATGTCGTCCCCTTCTTCTTGTGCCCTCCATCTTTCCCAACATCAGGGTCTTTTCCAGGGAGTCTTCTCTTCTTATGAGGTGGCCAAAGTATTGGAGCCTCAGCTTCAGGATCTGTCCTTCCAGTGAGCATCCAGGGCTGATTTCCTTCAGAATGGATAGGTTTGATCTTCTTGCAGTCCATGGGACTCTCAAGAGTCTCCTCCAGCACCATAATTCAAAAGCATCAATTCTTCGGCGATCAGCCTTCTTTATGGTCCAGCTTTCACTTCCATAAATCACTACTGGGAAACCAAGTTAGTCTCCCCTTAAACTGGCTTCTCAGTGCTAGTAGCAGCTGGTGGGGTGGCCTGGGTTGGGCACCAATGCTGTCATGGCTTCCCAACACAGTAGCTTGCTGGTGCTTATCAAGGAGAGAAGCAAGGCAAGGCGCAGAGAACTTGGCCCAGTGAAGCCCATGGTGGTGAGAAATCCAGTTAAGAGCAATAATATGTTAATGCTCAGTACTCTGCTTTGCATAATGAAGGGCGTTTTGGTGGTAATAAATAAATGAGAGGAGAAAGCTTCTGGCGTGGAGAGAGCAAATCTAAATACCAGAATATATTTCATTTAAAGGAAAGGAAAGAGTCTCAAAAGAGTCGAGTCAGGGTAACTTTAAATAATAGAACCATACTAGAACATTGGTATCTTTCAAAAGATAGAACAGCAACAGAGTCAAAGAAGGAGAGAAGGTCAGAACAACCTGAGATAACAGTATGAATACATATTCTCTAGTTACTGCACTGTTGAATTCTGACTTCTTCCTTTATTGACCAGAGAGCTGCTTGTGGAGGTGTGTTCGTATTTACTGTTACATCTTTTCAATCATCCAGAAGGTCTTTTTCTTAAAAGCCAAATGCCAGAAAACATCTTTTCTATAAACCCAAACCTGCCTACAATATGAAACTATGATATTACAGATTTGGACTCTTGGGGACTTTTCAGGATAGCCGATTGCTCTGTGAATAGAAAGCAAACAAGTACATTTTTTTTTTTACAATTTTCTATCTTCTTTTTTTCTGAGTCACCTAACTTTAAAGCCTCCATGCCCTAGTGATCATCTCTCAGTTTCTCTCCCCCATTCAGAAAGGGGAAAGCAATCATAATTGGCATACCTTGCAGAACCTACCATAAAGATTTTCGAGCAGAGCAATACAAGTGGAACAAAATAAAAAGTTCATGATGAATAACATTCAAATCATTGGTTAAGGCCAACTTCTATACTTTGGGAAAGCACTATATTTATCAGACTGGGGATGAAGGTATATTATTTGGCTTCACAAAATTATCTCCTCCAAAGTTCTGTGGAAACTTCGTGCCATCTAGTAATAATGGAGGATGTCATGGACAGAATGTTATAGACAGTATAAAATCTAGATAGAATTGTAAAAGTTTGGAGTATCCCTGACTGGTAGCAGCAAGCAAATACATATGACTCACACAATTCTCTTTGGAGGGATTCATGCCTTCAGATCCACCTTTTCACCCAGGCTGAATGGTTTTATGAGAGCAGCTGAAATAGAAATGCAAAGTCTGCTGCAAGAAAATATAGTTGTGAGTTGAGGACCCGCCACCCGCTTGAGGATAAGAAAGACACAAGGACACAGTATATTAGGTTAATGGGCTAAAAAAAGCCACAACCTTATTGATTACAGCATGTGAGTGGTATTGGTATTGGCTTAGGCATTGGATAAAACAAGAGTGTGACCCCACCCCTTCAGGGAGGAATGAGTCTATCAAGGGTTAACCACCAGTAGGAGAAACTTGTTGATGCAAATACAACTGGAAGCTCCCCCTGATGTCACAGGGGGTCGTGCCATGGCCCTAGCCACCAGCAAGGGCGTCAGACAGGATCCACGACTGCTGGATTCCTTTAATGGAATACCCAAAAGTGGAGGGGTAGGTGATGGCCACACCCTGCCCTCCAATACACAAACATATTCCAATGCCTAACCGCCAATACCCAAAAGGTTGTGACGATTTGCTACGAGGTAGGCTAAAAACCAAGTGGCTGGTACCAATTTGCCAGTTGATTAGAAATTCCTACCAGGCCCCTTGGACAACCAAGGCGACCAACCGCAGGTCCATAGCAAAGTGAAAAACATAGAAATGAACTAAAGGGAGGGTGGGTGGGTGATCCGACGAAACCCAGCAGCGCAATGATAGGGCAATGCTGCAGCAGCCGTATTTGAGCTGCTAAACCCTGCCCCCTCAGCTTACACCCGATTGGCTGGTTGCCAGGGGGTGCGGCGCAGCAGCCGGGACAGCGTCGCCCCCCTGCTGACATGGGAAATGGCTCCCGCTCACAACTCCTCCCCTCTGGAAGGAGGAGAGGCTCTATTGCAGGGGTAGTTTTAACATTTTGGTATATTTGTTGGTTTAATTATTATTTTATAATAGTTGTTTTAGGGGCGCGGGTGGTGCTGTGGGTTAAACCACAGAGCCTAGGACTCGCCGATCAGAAGGTCGCGGTTCGAATCCCCACGACGGGGTGAGCTCCCATTGCTCAGTCCCTGCTCCTGCCAACCTAGCAGTTAGAAAGCACGTCAAAGTGCAAGTAGATAAATAGGTACCGCTCTGGCGAGAAGGTAAACGGTGTTTCTGTGTGCTGCTCTGGTTCGCCAGAAGTGGCTTAGTCATGCTGGGCACATGACCCGGAAGCTGTATGCCGGCTCCCTCAGCCAATAAAGTGAGATGAATGCCGCAACCCCAGAGTCGGTCATGACTGGACCTAATGGTCAGGGGTCCCTTTACTTTAGTTGCTTTACTTGTAGTTTGCCCTGTGATCCTGATGGCTGAAGGTTCAGAAGAACAACCGGAACAACCAGAACAACCAGATGCGTTCATCTGCCCCAGCTGCAACAAAACAGGTATCTCACCTTAGTCTCTACAACCGCAGCAAGTGCTGCAACCTTCCAACAGTTTGATCTCCAAAGGTGCGGTCCTTCATGGTCCCCTGAGACTGATGCCAACAATCCTGATGGGTGAAGGTTGGTCTGGAAATACCATAGATAAATAAAATAAACCTATAAACTACAATATATTCCAACCTGAACACATATTTCCTTTCCTTACAAGTAAGGAATGGTGGCCAAGGTTAATTTTGTAGAATTGCAAAGGAAATGAAATCGTTGCAGTGTCTGAATCTGGTCTGTGGGTCACTAGTTGACCATCTGTGATTGGCAGCAACTAGCAAGTAGATATCTTACAATGTAGTGCCCACTTGCTATCTCTGTCTACGGTTCCTATAAGCTCCAGATGGCATGGACAATAGTCAGGGAGTTGTACTCCACAACTAGGGATGGCTGGACCCATTATTGTCTAGTCTGCCACAGTTCTACATGGGGATAGGACTAAGTCCATCCTGTCCCATTTATTTGCAGATATCAATGGGGAAATCCCTTTGTGTCTCATGCTTTTTTTATAAGGAGGTTTAATGTATTTTGTGCTTTAAGTTGCTTTGGGACTCCACTCATCTTCCAGCTGCTTGAGGCAGGAAAATGTCATCTCTCTAGAGGAACCTTGGAGTCACATGTCGCTTGGAGTGGCTGTTTGCCTTCAGGCAAAGTACAGAAGAAAATCTCATTCCAAAACGAAATCATGCAACTAAAACACATAACTCAGTATTACACGCTAGACCACTCTCCACTCAGTCAGTTATCTTGTAATTTCCTCATTGGTAAATCTGTGTATCTGCCAGCTCTATGTGGGCCTTCAGAAACTCCTTTCAGATGACGCCAATAGTCCCTTCCTGAGTGGCCAAAAGGATACCACCAAGTGGGATGCTGTAAAGCTAACCCTTTTGCCTTTGGGTGGGTACTGGCTGATATAATCTGGACACTATAATTCTGTTGATGCAGCCTAGAATATGCTGCCTCTTTGCCGTAATAAATATTGGTTGATTGATTTATTGTTGCAGGACAGAATATCATTAGCCTTCCCCCCCCCCTTTTTTTTTTTTTTTGCTGCTGCTGCATAACATTGCTGATTCATGTTAAGCTTGTGGTATACTAAAACCAGTGGTGGTGGCGGTGTGGGCTAAACCACAGAGTCTAGGACTTGCCAATCAGAAAGTCAGTGGTTCAAATCCCCGCGACGGGGTGAACTCCCGTTGCTCGGTCCCTGCTCCTGCCAACCTAGCAGTTCGAAAGCACGACAAAGTGCAAGTAGATAAATAGGTACCACTCCGGTGGGAAGGTAAACGGCGTTTCCGTGCGCTGCTCTGGTTCGCCAGAAGCGGCTTAGTCATGCTGGCCACATGACCCGGAAGCTGTACACCGGCTCCCTTGGCCAATAAAGCGAGATGAGCGCCGCATCCCCAGAGTCAGTCACAAATGGACCTAATGGTCAGGGGTCCCTTTACCTTTATACTAAAACCGGGGGGGGGAGGAAGGGGTGCGTGGTGGGGGCGGGTTGTCCTGGATGTCACCACTGAGGGGGGTGACAGAATGATGGGTGGCACTCACAGCGGGGCCTGCAGTGCACCCAAGCCACACGTCTCTCCTGGGAGTGATGCAGTGGCTTGGGCGCCTGCAGGCTCTGTGCTTCCCCAAATGGTCCACCCGCTGCCTCCCCCTCAGCTGTAAGGCGGCTGAGTGGAAGGAGGCAGGCAAACTCCTCGGAGGCCCCGTGGAGCATCCTGCCCCAGCTTGCCCCACCCCACAGGCAGCTGGCTTCGCCCCTGGGCACAGGGCACGCACGCTGCCCCAGGCACCCGATGGGCTTGCTCTGCCACTGACTAAAACCCCTTGATTCTTATCAAGATAGATGACCTCCTTGTTTCTTCTTCTATGTTCTGGGAAATGAAATTGTCCATGGGGCAAATGAGAAACTTGTTGGACCTTACATTCTTGGCAGAGTTTGAGTTCCAACCGATATCAGGGTAGTTGAAGTCACCCTACTATATCTCTCATTTCTGAATGTTTGGTAATCTGCTCTAGGAAGCCACCATCCATGTCTTCAGTCTGGCTTGGAGGTATATAACACATATCCTTAGTAAGGTCATTTCTGTTTCCTTCTCCTACAATTTTTACCCATATACTCTCAATCTACCCTCCATGCGCCAGGTCATAGATCTCCTCACAAGTTGACACATCCTTTACACATGATTCTCCTCCTCCTCTCTTCCAAATCCCATCCAGATCTGCCCAGAAAGGATCAAGTGAATCCTTTTTGGAGTCTGAGCTCTGCAGAATTCTTCTTGCTGCATCTACAGCACATGGAAGACTATCCCTGTCTTACCAATACTTCTTCCTGAAATGCCTCAACAGATTTCATATATAAGCCAGCAACTGAATGTAGTTGAACAATATATGCAAAACATGTGGCTTTGGCCCCTGCAAAACGGTTGCTACTGAAAATTCTTCTCCACAAAAAGAAAAGAAAAGAAAAATAGCAATCCGCGGAACCTTGCTGACATGGTTCTGCTTCTAATTTGATTATATAAAGTAGAAGTGGCATTTTCCTTGACAAAACTGACACCCACAGAAAAAGGACGGGAGTAGAGGTGCCAGGTGAATATAGCTGTTGACAGTCACTTTATTTTAAAAGTAGAACAGCTATGTCTGCTGCATGTTGGCTTTGAGATCTGCATGCTAATCTTTTCTGTAAGCCCTGCTCTGTGCCCAATAAGCAAGGGACACCTTTGCCCAGTGGCGCTGTGGCCCATAGATTGAAGCAAAATACTGAGCAAGGTTTTTCCCAGTATCTTCTCTGTGTGATGGGCTCATGGGGAAAAGATGTCCCATGAGCTCTTGCTGAAGAGGGGAGGGAAAGCCTATAAAAGGCTGCTTCACCTGGAGCTCACAACAATTTTGCTTTAGGAACTTCCTGCCCCCCCACCCCACTCTTGAGTTAGACTCGCAGACATGTGCAAAGTCTGTTTCAGAGGCCTAATCTGGCCCGCTGGTCAGTTTAATCCAGCCCCTGTGGCAGTTTATCAGTTTATTTCCTGGGGTAAAATCCTCCCAAAAGCTCAACAACTTCAATCCTAAAAAAACCTAAAAACCTCAACAACCTTGGTTGGTCCTCATGCATGTTCACTTCATCAAATCTGGCCCTCTTTGAAAAAAGTTTGGGCACCCCTGAGCCTTCACTGAACAATTTTGGGTCGCTGGTTGACAGGGCCAGAAAGGATTTTTTTCCTCTCAACCTCAACAGCACTTGCTTGGGTTTTTTTTCACCTTTCCCTCAGTGAAATTATGGCTTTCCTTTGTTAGGCGGAAAAACATTGATTGTATGAGGGTGGAAATGGCATTGGTCAAGATCAACATAGTATAGGGTGTTTCCCATACTATTTGGTACCATTGGTCCATACTTACTCCTGACAGGTCTCTCCAGTGTCTGGCTATGATGCTTCTGGCTGCTGAGAGTAGGTGGGTTATGAGTTCTTTGTGGTGTAAATGGGCATTGTTGTCTTGGAAAATGTTTAGTAGGGCCAATTCTGGGGTGATGTCTATTACTTGCTTAGTTATTTTACATATTTCTTGTATGGCTGTTGTCCAGAATAGTTGGATTTTGGGACACTCCCACCACATGTGGAGGTATGTGCCTGTGGAGGTGACCCTCTCCAGCATTTTGGTGAGGTTCCTGGGTGTATTAGTGCTAGTTTCCTTGGTGTTAGGTACCACCTGTAGGTGAGTTTCAGTGTGAGTTCTTTTCTTTTCGTTGATATGGATTTACTTCCATTTTTCCTCTCTCCACCCCCCCTTTCTTTTTTCTTTTCTTCTCCCCCTAATGCCTCAACAAATGAAATGGATTTGTAAAAATGTTACATGGAAAAACAACAACGAGGCATTACACTTACTTCTGTAAAACAAGAAAATCCTTAATAAAATATCAAGATAAAAAAAAAAAAAAACATAGTATAGGGTGGCCCCCATAACAGGCCTGAGGGGAGGATTGACCACAGTGAACCCAGGCATGGGTTGGGTATCTGCCTGGTTGGAATCTGCACCCTGGTCCCCCTGTGATACCTTGCTTGCTTGGCTTGTACCACAGCAAGGTTCAACACTGGCAGATTCCCATCATACATGTTCGGAGTGATCCAAACACAGCGGATCCATTCCATCAACATGGGGCTTGTGGAATGGTGAACTGCTCCTCTGACCCAATGCCATGCCAACCCTTGCCCTGCCTGCTGCTGTCAATAAAGATTTGGCCTGATTTTATCCCATCACCGTTGTACAGTCTGGTTATTTTGCTGCTCTCATGGGTCACATAATGCGCCTGCCTGGGCAAATTGTAAATAAAGAGCCATGAAAAAAGATGCCAAGAGGCTGGCGTTAAGGATACAAGCCCGACTGAAAGCATTAAAAGGAGACCATAATATCCTATTAATGTGATGGCACCTGTAATGTTTTATTACTTTGTCAAATTCTCTGAGGACCTTGTATAAGCCTAAGCAGTCACTTATTCAGTCTTTAGATTAATGGGATCTCTGGGACAAGTTTATGTACGGTAAGTAGGCATACTAATCAAGTAGGGAGCACTTTTCAGTGTGTTGCCATAATGTCAGAACAACCCACAAGCCATGAGAGGAAGTGTGTGCAGAAAGTGTGGGGAGAATTAGGGCTAAACTACAGGAAGATCCATACATTTAATGAGCCCATAGCAGTGTTGTAAGGTGTGCACATAAGTGCAATGCTTCATGTCTCTGCTTGGTAAAAACAAAGTGAAGGTAAGGTATCTTCACTTGATGGTCATAGAAGAGGGGAATTGGCTGGGGTTTTATAGTGCATGAGCTGGCCTTGGAAGGTGACTAAGAGGGCCCAATAGGGCCAGCAATTAGCTTGCACTAGACATTGTTGCTAGATATTCTTCAGGTGCTAGGCACGTTGGTGACACCCTGGTCTTCTCAGCCTCTGCTATGGAAGCATCAGTCTCCATTCTGATCCATGTTTATCACATGCAGAACTGTTTCCATTCTGTTGCAGTTCAACTTCTGACAAAAACTATGATACTTGTCTCACTGTTTTCGTGGCAGAATTTAGTTTAATTAGTTGTGTATTTAAAGGTTATTTGACATCATTTCAATGCAAAGGCCATTCATTTCAGTGCAAAGGAAACACAATGCTAATGGAGTAGATGGGAAGTAATCAATTACCTATTGTTTGCAGACTGAAAGGAAGACAACAGCAACAAATACTGATCATATTCGCTGGATTGATTTGTTCTGGGCATGGGATGAATGACATGCGTATTGGCAATTTCTGCTCTCACTGGAATTCTTTGACATACCTCACCTCTGCTTCCAATGTACAACAGCATTTCCATGTGTTTATAGGATTGCAACCTAACCACAATCCAGTGATTGTGTACAGCAGGGAGACTGCATGGTGGAAGAGCCAGCAAAACCTGAGTCCTGCTGGTCTCATGCCAACCACAGTAGAGTATGCCTGCTCCAGGGCTAGCATATATCTTCATTCTTGTTGAGGTGTCTGTAATATGTTTGAGTTCAATATTTTGAGAAAAGAGTAAACATGGTGGCTTTATTAAGTAAAAGTTGCAACAAATGCCGAAGCTCTGCTGGAACCTTCTCTCCAAAGCAGGCTCCACCATTCACACAATTCTCTAGGGATCATCTGTGAACCCCTAATGTCTCTTTACCCTTTCAGGCTCTCTGCAGGGTGTGCAGGAGCCAGTTATAGTCATTATATACCGATGCCTACGCCAATACCAGTCACACTTTTGTATTCAATAATGACCGCTCCCCGCATAAAAACGGGGGGCGCCCTTTGTGTGGACGTGCGCAGCCCCTGGATCTGGAGCGGCTCCAACAGCATAGGCTTGGCTTTGCCTTCCCTCAGGTGGAATACCTGGAGGTCTCTGCCTACCCCAGTCAGTTGTCCAATCCCGCCTGGGGGAAGCGTTGCCAAGGAGAACAGGCCAGGTAGGGGAGGGACTACCTGCCCACACAATAGAGGGAGGGTCTTACCTGGGAATCCGCACTTGGCTCCAGAGCTTCTCCCACCCTACCCACCCTCAGTTAATGTCTTGTTTTGCAGGTTAACTTTTCTTCACAGGTTTGCAGGTTAACTTTTCTTCACAGGTATGCGGGCGCTGCTATGTCAAGGTCGCTGTTAAAGGGCCGGAAAGTAATTTCCCTGCATTGGCAGGTTTCGCCTTTCCCGTGGCAAAGCGTCACAACTTTGGCGGTATCAGGCCTTGGGCGGAATCCTTTAGTCTATCTTCCTCTTTGCAGCGGCGATACCAGGGTTCCCCGTTAAAGGGGTTTCTGAAGGGAGGCTTTGACCGTACGCCGAAAGGTCGTCATTGCTCTCCCCTGCAGCGGCGGCGTAACGGGGCCGGCTATCTCTGCTTGAACATATGTTCTCCAGAGCCGCCCCCCCCCACACACTGGATAACCCTGATGCTCCCTAGGTCCCCGGCTGGGGACTGGGGAGGGATAACGCCCAATGCCTGAGCCAAGGTCTACCCACATTTGAAATTTAATAAAGTTGTGGCCAATAGCAATAGTAATCCCATAGCATGTTGTCTTGAGTAATTATTCCACATGACGGGGGGCCCGCTTGGGATCTGGGGGACTCCGCCTGTCCACGCAAAGTTGTGGCCTAAATTTGCCCATTTACCTTTAAACTAAATTCTGTGTCCATTGTGTCCTTATTTCCATTGGGGTGGGTTTCGGGGCTTGACGCGCAAATTAAAATTTCTAAAACAGGTTAAGCATTCATGGTAATAAATATTAACAGTACCCGGAAGTACTGTAAGTTGTTTCAAAAGTGCGATCAAAACCTCTTTGAGCATCAAAATTAAAATCAAGTGAACAGATAAGTATGAAAAATGAGCCTAACTCTGCAAACCCCCCCCCCCAAGTAAAAAGTGGCCACAATTTACTGTAGCGTTATCTGCACTGGCATATACAAATTATCCGTCTTCCTGTGCTGCCCTGCTTCACACAGCTGAGTCATGACAATTTGGCTCAGCCTTGCTCCTTAATCAAAATGTAAACGTTCTTAGCAGTGATCAGAACAACACTAGGCTTCTGCGGCAAACCCAGCTTGGCATTTCAAAAAGAAATGGGAAGTGGGACAAAAGTGTGTTTGCGCATTTTTCTTCTCTGACAGTGAACTGCACGGAGCTTTTGTCTCAAAGTTCCTGAGGTGGCAGCCGAGTTTTATCCTTTGAATATCTTTGACTTCAGAGCAGACAGCAGCTCTGCGTATAATGAAGTTTTATGGCTTGGAGGCAGAGTAACCCCGTGGAATATCTATGTCCTTAGGTTGTCCTACATAGAAGGAAAGCAAGCAATATATAATATTCTCTCATTCATTTCTGGAGCCGAATGCAGCCGGCTGGTTTCCTTCAGGGTTTAAAGGAGGGGAGGGGAGCTTCCACTACCGAATGTAAAGCTTTCAATTTATCCGTGTACAGATGGGTTTGTGCTGTATAAATTTGATTTGGGTTGTGTAGATAACACACTCAAACGCCGGGGTTGGTAAGGAAATGTAGGGCTGCATTACAGACAAGGAGCATGAAAAAGGCACCAACAACATTGCAAGCTGGTTCCTTTGAATCCTGAATGTACACAGGCACTGCACAGACATTATGAAAAGGAGTTCAGTCCATGTGTGTGAGTGCGGTGTGGTTCAGGATCACACCAACAGGCCTGGGATCCAGCCTCCTTTTTTATTATTGGACTTTGTTCATAGAGTTCTGTAGACTACTGCAATGCGCTCTACATGGGGCTACCTTTGAAGGTGACCCAGAAACTGCAATTAATTCAGAATGCGGCAGCTAGACTGGTGACTGGGAGTGGCTGCCGGGACCACATAACACTGGTCCTGAGAGATCTGCATTGGCTCCCAGTACATTTCCGAGCACAATTCCAAGTGTTGGTGCTGACCTTTAAAGCCCTAAACGGCCTCGGTCCTGTATACCTGGAGGGACATCTCCACCCCCATCATTCAGCCTGGACACTGAGGTCCAGTGCTGAGGGCCTTCTGGCGGTTCCCTCATTGCGAGAAGCAAAGCTACAGGGAACCAGGCAGAGGGCCTTCTCGGTAGTGGTGCCCGCTCTGTGGAATGCCCTCCCATCAGATGTCAAACCGATAAACAACTTAAGGCAGACCTATTCAGGGAAGTTTTTAATGTGTGACATTTTAGTGTATTTTTGGTCTCTGTGGAAGCCACCCAGAGTGGCTGGGGAAATCCAGCCAGATGGTCGGGGTACAAATAATAAATTATTATTATTATTATTATTATTATTATTATTATTATTATTATCATGGGTTTTGCCTTTGCATGTTCAAAAGAGGTAAGAACTCCCCCACCTAAAGATTAGAAAAATGGGAAAGAAGCAGAAATGAAGCCCGAAATCCATGTAGGTTATATTTTATCACTAAATTTCATGCATTTCCCCCATGTCGTTCCTTCTTTAGTCCTACACAGTACTTGACAGATGAAGTGGATCTGTTCAAAGCTGCAACACGAAAAGCGCTCTGCAGATTATGCCAAGGCTAAAGAAGCACACAAAACACATTTATTCAGCGTGAGAGGAAACCATCTCCTGATGGATATCACATAAAGGGATGCTCCAGAAGATGCTGTTATTCAAAGAGGAGCTCAGGAATGCAAAGTACAGCAGCCCATCAGATTGTTCAGGAAGCCATCGCAATTCATAGCTGAATGAATGTGTTCCTGGAATAGATTGCTTGAACAGCGCAGAAAGTCGCTGGAGGAAATTTAGCCGCTCTTACAAAAAGGGGAATTAGTTTGTTCATAGCAAGATTGTTCAGGATCAACAGGAAGCCTATAATGAAGAGGAAAATTAAAATGAAGAGTCTAGACAGAAAATTGTAGGAGAGGCTGAGTCAAGCCACCCCAGAAACAGAGAAATATTTAAAATGGACACGGCCTGCAGAAAATAGAACAGTGCTTGTATCTGCCTTAATGGTGCCATGAGCCTATCATTTCCTGCTACTTTTGCCCAATCTTATGAAATTGAGTGATTATGGATAGCCCACAGTTGCGTGGGTGGGAATCCCAGACTAGGATCCAAAGAGCTACTTTAGATGCACCTAAGGGCTTTCATACACTCACTGGTTTTCACAATATATATTTCCCCCACTTTGAATTGAACAGTTTATCCAATCTGCTTTTAAAAAGATGTTCACCCTCTGCTGGTTGATAAAACACAAGCCAAAAGCTGCATCCTTTTGGCTTGTGCCCTAGGTTTCTGAAGAAAGAATTGTTCACAGCAATGGCTACATTCAGCAAAGAGATAGCTAATGATTTGGCTAGATATATATTTGAATGTTGAATGTGTAACTACATGTCCAGAGCCAATGGATAAAACAAACACCATTAGAAGTTCTTCTGCATAAGTGTTCAGTGGCTATTATATTTGTATTTGCTTAAAAAACAATAAAAATCGGGTTTTGTTTTTAAAGAGCAACAAATGAGTTAAATAATGTATGGTGGAGCTGGAACAGAACAAAATTGTGTTCATTCACATAACAAACAAACAAAAGGGAGAGGAAGGAACATAAACCTAATAAGAGGTACCGTATTTTTCGCCCTATAGGACGCACCTTTTCCCCTCCAAAAATGAAGGGGAAATGTGTGTTCATCCTATGGGGCTAATGCAGGCTTTCGCTGAAGCCTGGAGAGCGAGAGGCGTCGGTGTGCACCTACACATCTCGCTCTCCAGGCTCCAGGAAGCTATCCGCAAGCCTTGCGCACCCGGGGGGAGTTCCCCCTGGCGCGCAAGGCTTGTGGGCGGCAGCCTTCAGCGCGGAGCACGGGGCGCCCTTCGGAGGACGCCCCGTGCTTCGCGCAGGTGTCGGCAACCCTTGCACACCGGGGGGAACTCCCCCCAGGAGCGCAAGGCTTGCGGGTGGCAGCCTGCAGCGCGGAGCACGGGGCGCCCTCCGGAGGACGTCCCATGCTTCGCACAGCTGTCCGCAAGCCTAGCGCACCGGGGGGAACTCCCCCCGGGAGCGCAAGGCTTGCGGGCGGCAGCCTGCAGCTCAGAGCACGGGGCGCCCTCCGGAGGATGCCCCGTGCTTCGCGCAGGTGTCCGCAGCCTGCCGCGTGGGGCGCCCTGAAGCAGAGTGCCCCTCGCGCCGGGCAGACATCAGCCAGCCCCACAAGCTCGGGGGACAGTGGGGAGCCACCATCCCACTGTTCCCCGACCTGGTTTTTTTTGGGGGGGGGAATAAAGGAAAATTTTTTTCCTTTGTTTCCCCCCCAAAAAAGTAGGTGCGCCCTATGGGACGGAGTGTCCTATGGGACGAAAAATACAGTACTCAGGCCCACCAAAGATATTTTGGTACATGAGGCAAACCACAAAATCTTGCTCTCCAGCAGTGAAGAATGGATAAATGAGGATCTACATCAGGGGCAAGGCAGGAATAAAGACCTACATTGGCATCTGCTGACCCTATGGATCCTGCCACCAGAGATGGTCACCTCACATTGTCTCTTGGGTGGGTTGGCACGTTGGTGTACCTCACCAAAGACTCTTGAGTGTCCATAACAATCTAGGCATTCCTGAAAATAGCATGCACAAATGCACTGTAGTAGGGGAAATTGCTTTGCAAAAATGTATATATCTGTCTAAATTGCATACTAAAATGTGTTCATTAGAAGAAATCTCCCAGGACAGTCAATACAGGATCTCAAAGCAGCTGTCTTATTACAAAAGAATTTCAGAAATAGACTTGAAAGAGAAGTTGCTGAATTACAACTTATGACTAAACTGAAAACTAAGGAAGAGAGCTGGTCTGATTAGAGATTTTGGATTCTTGCCTCATTACATATGCTAAAGCTATTTTTGGTCATCTGCATACTATCCCTTGCTTTTTCCTGCAGGACTAATTGCAGTCGTTAACAGTTGTCAACAGGTTTTACCATAGACACTGAGTCAATCACCTATCACCTACTACCTGTCTGAGAAAAACCCCACCCCACCCTCCCACTGGTGGTCTGGTGACTTCTGTTTCAGTGTATCTGAAGAAGTATGCATGCAAACAAATGCTTATACCCAGAACAAACTTACTTGGTCTCTCAGGTGCTACTGGACACTTTTTTAATTTTTTTATTCATTAGAAGAAATGTTGGTGAAGGGTTTTTTAAAAAATAAAATAAAATAATTTTATTTTTAAATAATTCATAATGTAGGAAGTGATGTAGAGAACTGATTGTAAGAATAAGAAAATGAGAAACTGAAAGAATCAAAACTGACAGATCCCTTCCTCCGTATCTATGGCCCAGAAGAGGATGCATGACCAGCAATGGACTTTCAGGATCTCTTATCAGTGATAAGCTTCCCCATCCCACTGATCTTCTGGTTGAGTGGGGTAGGGGAAATAGAAATAATTGCAGGTACATTTGCAGCACTAACCACACTCGGGAATGATTTTCTGCTCGTTCTCCAGCTGTGAAGCCATCCAACATGCTCAGGGGATCTAATTAGACTGCAAAGTTTGCTTTCCTGGTGGGCTTTAATAAGCACCGTTCATTCTAGAACTTTACCAACACGAGTCAAAGGCCTGCAACTGTGCAGGATGGATGCTGTGAACGCGCAATGCGCCGTTTAGTCATATAATTGCACTTAACACTTCCATCATTAGCAAGACACTGCTGGAACAAGAACGGTGGCCACAGTATTGGAGGCAATTGTTCCATTAATGCCAATCTGTGGGGGTCAGAGGGATAATGAAGGGGCTAAAGGGCTAATGTTCAGGCTGAATGCAAACACTAGCTTTATAGAAGGTATACGTAGGGAAGCTCTTTTGTGTTAACCATCTATTTATTATACTGCCACGGCTGGCAGTTATTTCCACAAGAATTGCTCGTTTCATAAATCACTCAGTTAAAAAAAGATATTACACTACAGTTGTTTTGGGATACAGGGGGCGGTGTGTGTCTCTGGTTCCTGAACTAGAGTAAAAATAAGCCCCTTCACTTTTTTTCTCAGCTGGTCTCTTTGCAAATTTTGGAATGCTACTCCTAATTCGTTTTGCATCAGGTCCCCATTCAGTCTCTGTGGGCCATATTTTCTGAACATAAGAAGATTCCTTGCTGATTCCTTTTCCTTTAAAAAAAAAAATAAAAAAATTGAATTTTCAGATTATAACAACAAATTTTCCACAAAGCTTAATTGAATAATTTATATATCCATTTTCCTTCCCTCCCCCCTCTTTGGCTTCCCCCGTATTTCAGTATTGATTTATTAAACAAATTCTCTACCCTGATGATTTTACCTCTTATATAGTTGTGAAAGTTTAGTCAAAACCTGCCAATGGGTCCAAATCTTTATCCTGTCTTTTTATATAGTTTATAAATGGTTCCCACTCCTTTTGGAAATCAATGTTGTCTCTCTCATGTATCATCTCTGTCAGCTTAGCCAATTCCACATAGTCCATAAGTTTGGCTTGCCATTCTTCCTTTGTTGGCGTTTTCTCTGTTTTCCATACTTGTGCTAATAAAATTCTTGCTACTGTTGTCACATACATTAATAATCTCCAATTTCCCTCTCTTATATCTCTAAAATTCAGATCATGAATCCTTCTCCTAAGGCTGCATGCATACATTTAATGCACATTTAAAGCAAGCGGCTCCCTCCAACTAATCCCAGAAGCCATCTGTTGTAGACTACGATTTGGGAGTCCAGGACACAAATGCACTCTTGGTCACTGGGCCAGTTACTGCCTCTCAGCCTAACCTTCCTTACGGGGTTGTTGTAGAAATTGAAGAGAGGGAGAACCACGTATGCCACTTTGATCTCCTTGCAGTAAAAGGTAGGATATAAACACAATAAAAATAAATAAACTTGCTCACCCTAAGAGCCTGACAGGATTTGGGAGGCTTGAGACGTGGTAGCAGAGCAAACAAGACAAAGAGAAATTGAAAACCTACTTCAATGACTGCAAATATCCTCAGAAATATCTGGAATAGGTAAATTGTAATGGCATAATCCTGAACAGTGCAATCAGACTCATTTGTTGCTAGGCCAACTAGGAAGTAGGTATTTTTTCTTGAAAACTATCATAGTTACAAGAGCAATTGCTGTTGTTTTCCCGCTGAATACATAACTGAAAGTTACTGATAGCTGAAAATTGACAGAAATCCCCATTCCTGCCTAAGTCTTCTATAAAAAGAACAAAACAATCCATAATGAACAAGCTCCTCAAACACACTGGCCTTACTTCATAATGTATACAGTGGTGTCTCGGGTTACAGATGCTTCAGGTTACAGACGCTTCAGGTTACAGACTCCGCTAACCCAGAAATAGTAACTCGGGTTAAGAACTTTGCTTCAGGATGAGAACAGAAATTGTGTGGCGGCGGCAGCGGGAGGCCCCATTAGCTAAAGTGGTACCTCAGGTTAAGAACAGTTTCAGGTTAAGAACAGACCTCCAAAATGAATTAAGTTCTTAACCCGAGGTACCACTGTACTTCTAAACCACCAAAGTGCAATGGAAGATGCCTTAGTCTGCAGTCAGCCATTATAAAATCCCTCAGATCCAGTAAGTAGCAACTAGATCGATTTGACAAATGTTTGAACAAATGGAAGGATGGAGGAAACTTTGGAGTTGCAAGTCTTGGCTCTGTGGGATCTTTTTGAAATGGATTATCTAGTATATATGTTTAATCAGAAATGTAGCTCTAGAATATTTTTGACACTGAAGAAGAGAAACAAGCTCTTCAAAATTTCCATGTTAAAGTACCATCTGCCCATTTCAGATATCAATTCAGATTTTGCTTCACAGTAACAGCAAAGGTGGTATTTTTATGTTTTATGAAGTACAAAACAATGAATGGTGTGAGGAACCCATGAGTCGAATTTATTTAGCATTGAACTCTTAACAGAGTTGTAAAGCCCATTATAACATTTTTTTCCTATTCTGGTTTACTGAAAGAGTCTGGGAAATCTGAAGCTATAGGCAAATGCATTTGGAAGAACAACAGAAGGGCAAATTCATGCTTTCTCAACAAAACTGATATGACTATAACCTTTTTCATGTATTAGACTCTAGTTCCAAAGGCTCCACACCATGACAGCTTGTCAGAGAAGGGAATGATAGGCTATTTGACCCTGATAGAAATTGCAATCATACTATTAAATTGTCAAAGTAATCCTCTGTCAGTTTGCCACCCGCCATGTGTTATGAACCACCAGGAGCTCATACTCTTACAATTTTTGCCATCTACCTGGGACTGCCAAAGCAGGGGTGATGATGACACATGGTTGATAGCCTGCATTTCACTTTGTAGATCACTAGTTATATAGATGTATAGTCAGAAAGCCAGCTGATCTCCAGGCTCCAGCAGCAGAGCGAAGTTTATCTGCACATATAATAAAAATGTAAATATGTCACCATGCTGCAATTCTCTTGGCCACAGATAGGTGGTGTTATGAACTACAGTGCTCTCAGAACTGGGCTCTCGGAGCTATTGCAACAACATCAGGGTGCAAGGAGGAGAGTAGAGATGGAGATGTGGGTAGGCAACCTGGCCAGATGACTGAGTGGCCCAGGTGAGCTGTGGGGGGTTGAGGATATCTCAGGGGAGCAGTGGTTTTGGTGAGCTCTAGGTGGAGGGCTGGTTTTGGCAAGATGTAAAGGGACAGGGTGCCTTTTGTTGAGGAGTAAATGGGGGTTGACAAGCTCTGTGGACAGGGCTGGTTTGGGCAACATGTAAAGGGAGGGTGACTTTGGCAAATGTAAAGGGAAGGGGTAAGTCAGTTTGTTGGTGGGGTCTGGGGGTAGGATGTCTCAGGTTCTACATCCCTGGAAAAAGTCAGGTCAGTAGAGTCACCAGGAAAACATCAGGAAGTGTATGCCTTTGCATGTGTACTAGAGTTTATGGCAGAAAGAAAATACTTTTTTTCAAGGAGAAGGGGGAAAAAAAAGAATTTGATGGCATTTCAGCACAGCAATTTAGGGTGTGCACATGTTTTTTTGGTTAGTATACACCTAAAACATATGCCGTGTGAGTACAATGAGCATGTATTTAGAAACACACACATCATGTAGGTACACAAACCTGAGAGATTGTGCATGTTCTTTTGAATGTATAGTTGGTGACTCATCTGGGTGTGTTGGTGAATAATGTCTGAAGCAATTCTGCACCTCTCAGCAGTGAAAAATAGCCACATATCTAAGACTGGAATTGGGTGTTCAAGAAGATGTAGCACTATTGCTGAAAATAGCACCCTTTGTCATCTCCTTTCACCTCTGGGACACCTTGGGACCCATTGTCCAGACTCAACTTAGCCCCAAACTTCATTGTTCAGACTCAACTTCCATCAGCCCCAAACCTCATTGTCCAGACTCAACGTCCGTTAGCCCCAAACTTCATAACTAATGGTCAAGGACTATGGGGTGATGGAAATCATAGTCCGGCAATAGCTGTACAGCCACAGATTCCCCACCATTTGAGTTTGGGGGGAGAGATGCAGATTAGTGGTAGATCACATGCGCTGCATGCAAAGGGTCACAGTTTCAGTCCCTGGCATTTCCAGGGGGGACTTAGAAAGACCTCTGAAACATGGACAAGATGCTGGTAGACAATACCTGGAAATGGTAGACAATGGTCTAAGATGCTGGTAGACAATGGTCTAAGGCAGATTTCTGTGAGTGACATGGCAATATAGTAGTGCTGTGATCTTCTCCCTTTCCATCCACATTACTGGCTGTTCTTTGCGGGGCAGGGGACCTTGAGTGCCCTAGTATCTCATCACACACTGAGTATCCCCAGACATCATGGGGGGAAAGGAGGAAAAATGAAGACCAGGGTGGCTTTTTTGGCTGCAGTTCCACATCTGCTATGTCTACTTCCAGCCTAACGTTTCCTTTACTGACATTTACACACACGTTAGGTCACTTGTCTTAAGATGATCATCTGTTTCACGGTGCAAGTGAGGTTGCAGTCTCTGAAATGCCTTGCTGCAGGCTGCCATTGCAGACTTCAGCAGGGATATACGAGACAACTGCCTGATTGCCGTCAGCGGAACTACAAGATCTGAGGGCTGAAATAGAAAACAAGAACCCCCCACATACAAATGCAATGATTAAAGGTATATCAGTACAGTGAAGATTCTGAGAGGGGAGATGAAAAGGTTAGGAGTTTTCATTCCCTGTCGGGATAGTTAAAATCGATACCTATGTTAATCAGGGGTGAGATGATACTAGATATCGAAGGGTGGTGAAGCTAGACCCCTGTTTTCATTTAAAATAAATCAATGCATTTAGCATATGGGGGATTTGTGTTCTGGGAGGCCAAAAAGGCACTACTTTTTCACACCTGCTATATTGACACAGCAGGAACCTCAAAGAGACAGCAGCAAGGGAATGGGATATATTTCAAAGCAGCATCAATTAACTTTAATTGAGCTCTCCTAAGGCCTACAAGTTTATAGATAATTTTTCTTTCCGCTTCCTCACTAAGCATCTTTCTTGGTACAACTTCTTACAAATTTCTACTTTAAGAAAAAAAAAGAGACAGCTAAAGAGGAACAAGCAAAATGGCGATGCCTTTCAGAAAGCTTCCGCTGCTCAGTCAGGGCTCTTCCAGGAAACAAATTTATGAGGCTCCATCCTGATTTGCCTGCACAAAGATTACACAGAGATTGAAGTATGGGCCAGATTCAGATAACCCAGTGTGCTAGTGGAAGCTAGCACAAGTTTGGAGGGTTGGGGAACCAACTGCGGCCGCTTAAATTTGCTCTGAGGGCCTTCTGGCAGTTCCCTCACTGCGAGAGGCCAAGTTACAGGGAACCAGGCAGAGGGCCTTCTCGGTAGTGGCGCCCGCCCTGTGGAACGCCCTCCCATCAGATGTCAAAGCAATGAACAACTACCTGACATTCAGAAGACATCTGAAGGCAGCCCTGTTCAGGGAAGTTTTTAATATGTGACATTTTAGTGTATTTTTCATCTTTGTTGGAAGCCGCCCAGAGTGGCTGGGGAAACCCAGCCAGATGGGCGGGCTACAAATAATAAATTATTTTTATTTTTATTATTATTACTCTAGAGGATTGAGGAGGAGAGGGGAAGGAAGTCCCATTTTGCAAGTGTTTTTCTCTTCATCTGTGTAACAGTCTTTCACTTATTTGACGTTGGCTATCAATGCAACCTGGTTGAATCATTCTATTTTGCTGAATTATCCATATTATTGATGAGAGACAGAATCTGATAGAACCCAGAATTACTCCTTCAGTGCTAATTCTCCACTAAGCATAAACCAGTAGTTATTTTCGTGAAATGGATGGTGGACAAGCTTATCATTATTATAATCTCCACCAACACAACAGAGTACAGACACTTGTTCCCTTTGTTCTTTGCCATTAGACCCATGTGGGCTGGTTTTCACAGAGCATTAGAACTACAGCTGATATTTAGCAATTAACAATGGCTGCAGTCACACAGCAGGTGCCACAACCCTGAAAATGGAAATGGAAATTATGTCCACTGGGGAGTCTCGTTTTCATCTTCCAAGGGCAGTAAGAGATTGTATGTGGGATGCATTAGCATGGGAGAAAATATATGGTTTTGAGATTTCTCCTCAAAACTGAGTTATCAACTTCTCACTTTCCAGTCTTTTGCAGGAGTGGGGTGTTTGGCAATGAGGGATAGTGGCTCCTGCTACAATGAAAAATGACAAAAAAATGGATAGATATGCGTAGAATAAATTCAGCATCAACGTGATGAATGTTAACATGCCAGCAATACCTCCCAGGTGCATTTCAAATCGGCTGAAGGTATAGTCAGAACATGCAAGCTCAGGCTGCAACCCAGAGCCTATTTACAGGAAATTAAGCTGTCGTGAAACCAATTGGACATAGGGTTATACTGCACAAAGTACTTTGATGACCCGTAAGCACCTGCTCTTGGTTGGAGCAAGCCAACTGATATGCTCTCACTGGCAGTTCTTTTGGGTGTATCTGTGTGGCTTGACCATCTCTTTCCACCTGGCTTGGGACGGGGCCTGACAGGCTCTTAAGGACTGCTGCTGCTGCTGCTGCTGCCAGGAGGACTGCCTGCTGAGGGCCTGAGGCACGCTGCCCTTGCTTCTTTCCACCTGGCTTGGGGCAGGGCTTGACAGGCTTCACAAGGACTGCAGCTGCTTTTAAATTGTTTTTAAATTTTTGTCTGTGTTGTTTTAAATGAGACAATCTTGGCTGTGAAGACCTGCACCCTGCCTTGCTGGCCTGGGAGAGTGGAGTGCTGACTGACTCCAGATACAAAAGCTGAAGCTGTCTGGAATTGCTGTGGTTGGCAGTGGTGGCAGCCCAGATGAAAGTTTTTAAACAATTCTAATAACAATAACAATAATAATAATAATAAATAGCCCTTCTGAAAATAGTTTTGAGTCTTAAAACAATGAGGAAAGAGGGGATTGATAGAGACATCACTCAGAAGCAAGCTAACTTATTGATAGTCTATTTTAGAACTACAGAAGGTTTATAATCGGAGTGTGTGTTTGATCCATGATTTATCAGCTGTGGGAGCTGATGTATTAGAAGTGGCTTTTCTGGTAGTACGGATGTGCCTCTGCTCTCTGGCAGGATCAAAGACAAGGCACTCAAAATAACAGAGCAGGAGGAAAAGAGAAATAGTTGGTTTCCCAGAGAGCTTTGAAAAAAGGACACTGTGAAATACTTGTTCAGGTATACTTCAAATCAAGGAAGGGGCATGTTAGCAGAGGATTTCCAAACCCAGCACAAAGGTAAATTCTGTTCGAAGCAATATTGTCTCTTTCAGGTGCACCATTTTCTATGTCCTCCTGGAGGAAATAACACAACCGCCAACCGCCATTTGTTATCAAAAACCAGGCTGGTTCCCCTTACATGGAAGATGCTCTCTCCCCTACTCAAACATATCTTTTCTGGCTCCAAAGCACCAGTTTTGGGAGACGGGGCAACCAGAACAGCCCACAGGATTCCAAAGGTAGCCTGCTTCCTCTAAGAACATATTGCTTCTCTCCTTATTTTTATTGTTGGTTTACCTACAGCACAATAAACAAAGTTAGAGGACTGGGGGAAAAATAAACTGTTTTGTGTGAAGCAAATAATGGAATTTTATGTGATGCATACTTCCTGAGAAGCCAGTGTATATCAAAGTCATCCACTTTAATAAACTGCAAGTACAAAATTAAGTGCCTGCAACCTTCAAAGGAGTTTGGTTATTTGTTCTTGATGGCCATCATTGCTCCTTGTTCTCATAATCTTTCTCCTTAGGGAGAAAATCAAAGACCATTTCCCCATCCATAGTAATATTCAAAAGAGGAACAAAAAATGTTGTATTAAAGAAAGTGCAACACAATAGTGTTGGTAATTGCTTGCCTGGCTTGCCAAACAAACATAAATCCAATATGTCACCTCAAAGGGGCGTTTGCTACTTATCAGCATTTGTTCAGTTAATTTATTGGCACAAACATAAGAAAGCTGTTCACACCAGTGTTTTATTTTACTTTTATATGAATCATGCTTATGCGAGACTGAAAAAAAAGATGATTGACCAAATTATTGTTTATTAGTATAATTAAATACACACAGTCTTGTAAACAGCCACTCGGTGAGCAACCTGAGGCAAGTAAATCTTCAGCTAAGCATGAGAGAGTTTCACTCCTCTGAGGTATTTCTTTAGAGGGCACAGGGAGCCATGTTTTCCAGTGGGTTCCAAACCCACTCCATAAATTTTGGAAGCTTCCACAACAAGGCAAACTAGGCATTTTTCTCTCTTGTGAGCCTGAGCGGAGAGGCACACAAGGCAGGAATCACAGACTACAAGGCCAGCACCACACTCCATTTAAGATGGAGGACAGCCACATGGATGGGAATGAAGCTTCACTCCCAGTCAAAAGCAGCACTGTTACCCTCCCACTACTAAAATGGCTACCTAGGGGGCTAGTAAGGAGGGCAATGAATGATGATATGGTTGAGTCAGGCCAATGAGGGGCACTTCTGAGCCACTGGGGTCCTCAGACAGTTCGCAACCAGTCACCAGGTCTGGACTGGTCTTGCCGGAGAGATTTTTGACCTCCACCTGATAATCACTCCCTAAGACTGAACCCCTCAGATCCACCAAGGAAAGTATAGCAACACAAGACGCTGACTGATAATAAGCCAGAGCATTTGTGTATATATCCCAGTGCTAGCTACTCCGACTGCCACTCTTTCCCATCACCCACTATGGGAATCTTTCAACTACAGCTGCAAGAGGCTGAGGTGGGAAAGGTGGGAAAATGAATGTGGACGAATAAATACATGGAACGGCAGTGAGATGGGGTTCTGGATATCGAGGGTACTAGACTGAGGGAGTCTGGCTCAATGGCTGGTAAAACAGCTTGCCAAAAGAAGCAGGTTTGCCTTGAAAAAGAGGATTGTGATAGGGAGTGGTCCAGAAGAATGAGGGGAGGGGAGGATCAAAGAAAAGGGATGGGAAGGAAAAATTGGAGAGGAGAAGGGACAGACAGGACAAATGTAAACAATTAAGAGCTTCAGGCATAGATCAAGGAGGAGGAGGAGGGGACACCATGGCTTCTGAATATACCATGCCCCAAATTCAAAATATTTAAAGTACATTTGCACACAAAAGAAGCATAAATGGTTTTCTGCTAGGCCCAACTACCTTTGAGACACCTGGTTTGCCTAATCATATATTGAATGTATTACCAAGACAGCCACATTACAGAGCAATAAGGAACATGCTAGTATTTTGAGTGAGACCAGTTGTTAAGATACTTTAGTGCCTGGACTTTAATGTCCATGGTTTGTTAAAAATGATTTAATCTATGTAAGTAATTAGAAACAATGAATTATTCAGCTGTGGAAGTGAACTTAGATTCCTTCATAATGTGATCATGGTTAACCTAAAGAATATAGTCACTTTTCAGTTTCTTTGCAATCTTCCATTTGATTTAAAGACTGGGGGATAAAACTGAATAAAATTGTGTGAAGATGGGATAACCCCCTTTGGCTCAATTTTAAACAACCTTGGTGTTTATGATATTTTTTTAATCATTCAGAAAAAAAATGTGTCTGTTTTCTAAGAGTTCTCTCCCATCTTGTAATGTTTTTCTTAAATAAATAAATAATATTATATACCACCCTTTCTCCCAAAAGAGAAAGGGGTGGTCTTTTCAGTTTTGCTTCTGCTTTTGTTTATTTGTTTTTAAAGACCTCAATTTTCAGTGTTTTAAAAACTACCACTCACAGACCAGTGCCATTGAAAGGAATCTTGAACCCAGGGCCATACATCTTTCCCTCACAAATCAATGTTAACAATGTGTCAGAAGCCTTTTATTTTTCCAGTAGTTCATGTCACTCTGGAATATATGCTGGCATTGCAGCTACTTTTGCAGCTGCCATTTTTTTTTACTGCAAATCAATGGTTGCTGCCAATTTCTTAGTTGTCAAAAGACTGCCTTCCCAGTCACCCTGCTTCAATGCTGAATTTTGCATGGATCTAACCACTTGCTTCCAACCACAGGGTGCACCAGGTAGATGTATATTTGACACTCTGTCTGGTATACTCTATGGTCAAAGCTCATAATCTTCTTACTCTTCAACTCACTGAGCAATAGCCATTTTAAGAGCAGGAAAAATAGGAAGGTGGGGCAGGAGAGCAAAAAAGAAAGGTAGACAGAGGAAGAAAAATAGACAAGTATGTAGAGGAGAAGAAAAGGAGACACTTGTATTAAGGATATTGAAGCTTGGGGGATGAGGACTATATTATTATTATTATTATTATTATTATTATTATTATTACTATTATTAGATTTTTGGGGCATAGCTCACTTAACGGGATCATGGGTGGTATTCAACTAAGTTTTATTCAGAGTAGATGCACTGAAATGAATGAATGCAACCCAGCTTAGTTGGTAGAGCATGAGACTCTCAATATCAGGATTGTGGTTTTGAGCCCCACATTGGGCAAAAGAGTTGGGCTAGATCACTCTTGTAGTCCCTTCCAACTCAACAATTCCACGATTCTAGTCATCATTAATTTCAGTGGGTCTACTCCGAGTAACATTTAGCTGAATACCATAATACAGATTCAAATTACCAAGGCAACAGTATTGGCAATTGTTTAAGACAGAAGACACAATATAAAAGACTTAAAAAGGGAGATGAAAAACCAGCCGATCCAAATGGCCAAAATGTGTTTTCCACATTATAAAGCTCCTGGGACAACAGTGAGATGGGGTCCAACACGAATTAGGCTCCAAGAATTGCAGCCGGCCGAAAACCTGCAAGGCTTCTTCCCCTTCATTCTGCTTTCCTCTTTGCTCAACCAAGGCACTTTCAGTCCATCTACTGCAATAAGGAACCACTGCAGGATTAGCCTTGTCCCGTTGTTGGGAATGTGTGTGCTCTTTAAAACATTCAGTATAGGAGTTGTGGAAGACAGAGATTGATTAACCAAGGATTGGGTTCTTTAACAGATGACAAAGAGAGCTAAGGGAAGAACTCTTTATCCGCGCTGGCAACAACCTTTTCTGCAGCTTTGGCACTCGGAAAGCCGAAGAGACATTAATGGATGCACAGTGTTTAAAAGGCTCCTGGAAACAGCAAAGGTCAAAACGGTTTGCTGTTCTGGAGCCAAATGACAGCAAATTCTTGAAAATATAGCTTATTACAAAAATACATACAAATATATTTAGCGTTGTTAAGTAAGGCAAGAGCCAAGGAATAGATGAATGTGCTAAAAAAGAACCCTAAACGTAGACATGAATTCATAGACTTATCCACATTGCAAATATCAGTTCTAAATCCGCTTAACTGTCATGATTCTGCCAGGAATCTTGGGGTTGTAGTTTGATGAGGCTGAGAACTCATTGTTTAGGGGAGATTTGGGAAGCCTGTTCCCAGGGAGAAATTCTATCTTGTTCCCTATTGCAAAATAGATAAATGTCTGTGGAAGGTGTTGTAGGTAAAGTATGGGAGCCTGACTAGCAGATAGTTTACAGGTCCTGGGGTTGGCCCTGAATAACAACAACAACAACAACAACAACAACAACAACAACAACAACAACAACAATTTATTATTTATACCCCACCCATCTGGCTGAGTTTCCGCCTATCTGACTAGCAGATAGTTTACTGGTCCTGGGGTTGGCCCTGCATAACAACAACAACAACAACAACAACAACAACAACAACAACAACAATTTATTATTTATACTCCGCCCATCTGGCTGAGTTTCCCCAGCCACTCTGGGCGGCTCCCAATTGAGTGTTAAAAACAATACAGCATTAAATATTAAAAACTTCCCTAAACAGGACTGCCTTCAGATGTCTTTTAAAAATAAGATAGCTGCTTATTTCCTTGACATCTGGTGGGAGGGCGTTCTACAGGGTGGGCACCACTACCGAGAAGGCCCTCCGACTGGTTCCCTCACTTCTCGCAATGAAGGAACCGCCAGAAGGCCCTTGGCGCTGGATCTCAGTGTCCGGGCTGAATGATGGGGGTGGAGATGCTCCTTCAGGGATACTGGACCAAGGCCATTTAGGGCTTTAAAGGTCAGCACCAACACTTTGAATTATGCTCAGAAACCATCTCTGTCCACCCCCTACCCCAAAGTGCCCTTCCCATAAAATTAGTTGCTGGCTAGGGATTTCACGGAATCAGTGGAAGGAATTCAGCACAACACTAAGGAGATCACTCCTATCTTTTACAATCATAGAATCGTAGAATTGCAAGGGGCCACGAGGATCATCAAGTCCAAGCCCCTGAAATGCAGGAATCTTTCACCCAACGTGGGGCTTGAACTCACAGGCTTGAGACTAAGATTCACATGCTTTACCAACTTGAGCTATTACGTATGTAATATTCCCATTCCCATACAAAGGATCAATACCCCGAGGACTGCCATGTTACATATTGCTGATGGACAGGGGTACCCAATATGTAATCCTCCAAATGTTGTTGGATTCCAGTGCCCATTTCCCCTGGCTGGCTTTGTCTGATGGGAGTTGTAGTCCAATAAAACCAGCAGGGCACCATGTTGGCTTTGTTGTTGTTGTTTAGTCGTTTAGTCATGTCCGACTCTTCGTGACCCCCTGGACCAGAGCACGCCAGGCACTCCTGTCTTCCACTGCCTCCCGCAGTTTGGTCAAACTCATGCTGGTAGCTTTGAGAACACTATCCAACCATCTCGTCCTCTGTCGTCCCCTTCTCCTTGTGCCCTCCATCTTTCCCAACATCAGGGTCTTTTCCAGGGAGTCTTCTCTTCTCATGAGGTTCTCATGAGTCTTGGAGCCTCAGCTTCAGGATCTGTCCACCTCCACATAGTGCTGGAGGAGACCATGTTGGCTACCCCTGCTTTAATCCATCTGCTCTCTGATACTGGATATTCATTACATCCACAATAGCCCACTCAGCCTGTTTTTCAAATGCCAAGAAGGTGCTTGTCATCTAAGGTTAGAAAGATATGCCAAAACCAAAATTAGAATTGTCCTACCGCCTGTTATCAGCAGCTCAAAATGAGCCTCGCCATCATGTGAAATGGTAGGCTGTGCACAGGGGATGTTGAAGGAATCAATTGAAAACATACTATCAAGAGGATTTCCTTTCATTTGACCCCCATCACAGCACAGATTCTTGCTATGAATAATTTTTACCTTAGATCTTTATGACAAGTGTTCGTTTCCTAAACATGCACACATTATTTGTAAATAGATCTGTAAATTGCCTTGCAATGTGCATTATTTGCATATTCATTGATGTATAATTGCCACTGTCCTGACAGGTACCTCATTGTCTCTTTTTTTTCTGAAGCATGCTTTGTTCAAGTAGTTTGTTGCTAGATTTTAAAGAGGTATGAACACATGGTCATGGGTTGGATCCCAGGCCAGCTGCATATTACTGCATTGGAGGAGATTGGATAAGATGAACCTTGGGGTCTCTTCCAACTCTAAAATTATATGATTCGATGTCAGTAAAAGCAAGTTCAGCCACCTGAAGCGAAATATCTGATTTTCCAAGCTAGCTCCAATTGTATGCTGAAGGTAGGAGAGACAATGCACTTTTTCCAAAACGAAAAAGGGAGAAAGACTTAATTAATTTGCACAATTTGCTGCCATAATTTGTGCCAATCCTACTGGTTTAGTTGACTTTAAGAAAGGAATGATACAAATCCATGAAGGATAAAACTATCAATAGCTGATAGCCACTGGCAACAGAAAGCTGGACTAGTTGGCTACCCTTGATTTAGTAAAGTAAAACAAAAACAAAACAAAACATTACCATTGGTTCACTGTTACTGCATTATATGGCTCTCTCTCTCACGCACACAAGCATATCCAGATATTTTTTCATATTTTAAAAGAATATGAATCTTTGTTTTTTAAAAAACATTGTATCTTAATATTCATAACCTCTGAATACCGTGAAATGTTCAATAAAACTCACCTGGTTCATTTGGTATTCTGCGGCCAGCCTTTGGGACTTCCGAGAACTCAGATCAAACACATGTTTGTCAATAAGGCCTCATGAATTTTTCACAAAATAGATGTAGCTTGTTCTTAATATGTCAGTCTAATTCCTGTTGTGTATTTAAAAAAACCCAGATACAATATCGTTGGACCTAAAAGTATCCGAATGGAAAAGGAATGCAAATTGTATATTGTATTGCCCACCTGGTAAAAAAAAAAAAAAAAAGCCCTGAGAGGAATATTGAGAAGGGAGAAGAGTGAAACCAAAATGGAAATGGGGAATAGAGGATATATACTCCCTTTCATATGTTTGTGGCATAGGCAGTTGCCCTCAACTCCAAAAATGTGTGAGCCAAAGTTTCTTCAATATTGTCTTCACGTGCCAGAGCCCCACGGAAGTGATGCTGTAATCTCCCCCTTAGATTACGCTTGTCCCCTAAAAAATCTCATCCCAAACTCTTACAAACAGACACAATGGCCGGTCTACAGTGGTCCTCCAAAGTCCATGAAGGTGGCCTATCCATTTCAATACTTGCCACAAAAAGTTTCTGATGCAGCTATAGTCCCTTTCTCTGGAAAGTGGTGAATTCAGTGGCAGAGCTTCATGCTCGGGCACCAGGGGATGGAGAGCAGGTGGTGGCCTGGCTTGCGTCCTGGGGGCATGGTGTGCGTCTTGGGGGCGTGACACGCCACCTGTGGGGGTGTGGTGCCCAGCGTGGCCGGGGGACAGCCGTAATGGCTGCCAGGGGCAGTGCCAGGGGTGGTGCGCTCCCCCTGCCCCCCTCGTCCTCCACCAGTGGGTGGATTGGAGCATACTATTCCCACTGAAATAATCAGGTTTGAAGTAAGGACTAACATGTCCTACTGATTTCGGTTCAACCAGTATAAACTGTGTTTATACATACATTTAAAGCACATCCCCTCAAGAATTCTGAGAATTTTAGGCATTGTGCCAGAAATTGTAGCTTTGTAAAGGGAAAGGAAAGGGATGCAGGTGGCTCTGTGGTCTAAACCACAGAACCTAGGGCTTGCAGATCAGAAGGTCGGCGGTTCAAATCCCCATGACGGGGTGAGCTCCCATTGCTCGGTCCCTGCTCCTGCCAACCCAGCAGTTTGAAAGCACGTCAAAGTGCAAGTAGATAAATAGGTACCTTTCCAACGGGAGGTAAAGAGCGTTTCTGTATGCTGCTCTGATTCACCAGAAGCGGCTTAGTCATGCTGACCACATGACCCAGAAGCTGTACGCTGGCTCTCTCGGCCAGTAAAGCGAGATGATCACCACAACTCCAGAGTCGTCCACGACTAGACCTAATGGTCAGGGGTCCCTTTACCTTTAAGCAGTAAGCAACAGTTCCTAGGATGTGCTTTAAGTGTATGATGCATGCACAACTTTAGTCTCCGGTCCACTGCCTTGAAATCCTAATAGAGGTGGCATGTAAAATAATTAATTCAATAAAATAAATATCATCCATTAATGGTGGCTTTTGTTGTGTCCTTTCCAGGAACAAAAGAAAACACTATCAGGGGAATAATTCCATACTAAAAAAAAACAACCAACCTCAACAATGCCTACCTATTAAGATCACATTCTCCTTGCACAGATTTTGAAATATTTCCAAAACCCTTATATCTCATCTGGGGACAAGTGTGACCAGGTGAGAAAGAGGCTTTTTGTTGTCCTACATACAAGCTGTGTATCTGGAGGCTTAAAGCTGTGCTGTCTTCAAAAGGAAAACAAAGACTAGTGTCTGGCAAGCTATTTGCCTTCCAAAATTGGAAATAACACAATCATAGCTTCAGAAATAGCTTGGGAAAGGCCGTGGCCATGTTATTTCTTGATAATGTAAGATCGGGGCCTGACATTTCTCAGAGATTTTTGAGAGAGCAAGGAGTCCAAAGGGTGCTGGAAATAGGCTGGCTTAAAAAAAAATAGGGTGCGGGGGGGGGGGGGATAGAAAGAAAAAGGAAGTATTCAAAGGAAATAGAATTGACAGATGAGTGGCCATGGTGCTGGTGGAAAAGAGACATTTTTAAAGGGGAAAAAATTGAAAGAATGTTATCATTATCCCAATTATCCCATTATCCCATTATCCCACTTGTGGAACAGCTACAACAAGGACGCCCCATATTGTAAGCTGTATGGTGAAGGGAACAGAAAATTGCTTTACCTGAACCTAAGGCATATGGTAAGTTTGTGGCCAAGGCCGATGTTTTTCTTACTTAAACAATTGAAACACTGAAGACCTAAATATTATATGCACAGCCCAATCCTATGCATGGGGACTTGGAATTGATTTTCACACTAGTTTACTCCCAGTATTGCAGCTTTTACTCTCATGAAAGGGGTGGTGTTTTCTGAATTTTTCATTGTGCGAACTCCACTACAGTATGAGATGTATAAATGGACTGACGCCTTATGCAAAATTTCCATGTATTGTACAGTCTTTCCTCTCTCTCCATGTGCTTGGTCAGCAGAGACACATTGGATGTTAAAGCTGAAACAGTACCGAACATGAGAAAAATGATGAGAAATCCAAAAAGAAATCTGTCAGTCACCCAGGAAATGTGTAATGTAGGGTAAATAATTTATGGCAAGACAAGGATGTTCTAAACATAAAAATTTAAACTGTAGCTTAGAAGCCCTAGCTCAGTGGTAGAGCTTGTGCTTTGAATTTATCAAGATGTCAGACGAAATCCCTTGCATCTCTTATTTGGGAGTTTCTCTTGTGAGGGAAATGCTTGTCATAAAGATAGACCCACCAGAGTCTGCTCCACCACTGCAGGGAATTTTGGGATGGTCTTCCACTTGACAAGAGACTAGGGAAAGTAGGAGTCAGCAGCCTGATGAAATCGGCCCCCTTGAGAACGATGGACACTGGCAATTGTACAGCTTTGGCATCCCCTGGATTGGCCGTAACCTTGACAACATTATCCACGATGTACAAGCATTAAGACCTACTTGGTCTGCATCAACCACAAACAAATCAGAAGCGCAGCACTCGAAGTCTCAGCAGCAGATGCAGCCATTTCATGCCCACACTGGGTTCCAAGACACTGCGAGTGTGTGGGCACATTAGGGCTCTGGGGTGTGTGATGTTGTGCTGCAGCCGCCCCTCTGCATTTAATGCAATGTGCAGAGGACATTCAAGTGACTCCCCCTCCCCTACACAATCCGTTCCGTGGGGCTTGATGTTTGTAAGGGAAATCAGTGTAATCAGACTGAGTCTCTTTTGAGCAGCCCAAATTAGGAAGAGGCAGATCACTTTAAGCAGAGGCCATAGAAGTCAGTACATTGGACAGCTCCTGGGGAGCCCTCCTGGCTGGAGCTCTTCCTTCCATGGTAAGTATAAAGGGATTCTGTTCATACACAGCCCATCAAGACAATGACAAAAATCCACCAACAACATACAAATCAATATGGCTAACCTGACCCAAAACACCCATCCACCCAGCCCACTCACACATGAAAACAAAGATCACCACAGCCAATCACAAACAAACAACCACACCCTAGGCCAACCCCAACCTCTCTCACCACCAAAGAAACACAAGTGAACAGCAGAGAACCTGCATGAGCGACGCTGACACCAAACCCCACATACATTAAGCAAAATAGAAACATTGCCACCCGACCCCACCCCCACTTACCTTTCCCCCTCCAGCTCTTTCCCCCTTTTCTTCCTAATGTCTCAACAAATGAAACTGATCTGTAAAAAATGTTACTTGAAAAGAGAGAGAGAGGGTCATTGCACATACTTTTGTAAACCAAGAAAATCTTTAATAAAAAAACCCTAAAAACTTAAAAATAAAAATAAGGGATTCTGTTTCAGCAGAGAGCTGAAGGCACCTTACCTAAACTGACAGAGTCAAACCTAAAATTGTCCTCCCATCCTTGGAGATGCTTGCTGTGCTTATTACACGGTCCTTGTTTGATTTTGTATATGTTGACTTCTGCAAAGTTGGGAATGTGCTGTTGAAGACTTCTGTTTGAGAACACAGGTAGGGTCATATCCTTTGGCAGGAAGAGCTTAGGAGAAGTTATTGAAGGTTGTCCTTTATATAATATTCTGCTTAGTCTGTTCCAGGATCCCCAGAGTCAGGAGCCTAGTGTCACCTTGGGCATTCAAGGGAAACCCAGCCAGATGGCTGGGGCATAAATAAGAAATTATTATTATTATTATTATTATTATTATTATTATTATTATTATTATAGCTACCAAAGCAACCCAAAGACTATAGAATGGCAGTAGCCCTGCAGCTTCTAAGGGTCTTGCTTTTGGACCACTTAATGGCCTTCAGTCACTTGAATTCTGCATACATTCCTTAAGCAGATGACACATACTGCACAATCACATATTAAAGATAAAGGGACCCCTGACCATTAGGTCCAGTTGTGACCGACTTTGGGGTTGCAGCTTGCAGCGCTCATCTCGCTTTATTGGCTGAGGGAGCCGGCGTACAGCTTCCGGGTCATGTAGCCAGCATGACTAAGCCTCTTCTGGTAAACTAGAGCAGCGCACGGAAATGCCGTTTACCTTCCCGCTGGAGCGGTACCTATTTATCTACTTGCAGTTTGACGTGCTTTCGAACTGCTAGGTTGGCAGGAGCAGGGACCGAGCAATGGGAGCTCACCCCGTTGCAGGGATTTGAACCGCCAACTTTCTGATCGGCAAGTCCTAGGCTCTGTGGTTTAAACCCACAGCGCCACCCGCGTCCCTATTACATATTAAATGTGTATAATCACTTTTAAATGTATTAAATTACATTTAATACATTTAAATGTATTAAATCATATATTAAATGTGTACAAATTCAGGTAAAGGTGCGGTTTACAGGAGCAGATAGTCTGAGTGGGCGAAGGAATGCCCCATCAGGTCAGAGGGAGCCAAGACCATTCAGGCATTCCAGGTAATGAAAACTGAGAAGCTTTTTTTGGGAGAGGGGGAATTGCAAGAAGGGTAAGGGTAAAATTGTAGTGGGCAAGCCTGCATAGCCAACACAGATAATTTAAGTACTGGGAAGATAGGGATGAAGTTTGCAGGAGAAGATGCGTGTGGAGTCCCCCATGGTCCCTGGGAAACCAGATGAGGTGTTGTCAGTTGAAAGACAGGATTAAAGACTTCATCTCCTTTCCCGAGTCTGGGGTGGCTTTGGAACACAGAAAAGTGCTATGTAGCAGATCAGACAAGTTGCTCATCTAGGCAAATATTCTCTCCTCTGACCTTCAGTGGCTCTTCAGGGTCTCCAGCAAAGGTTTCCCCTCATTACCTTCTATTTGATTATCTTTTTTAAAAGCTGGAGATATCAAGGATTGAACCCAAAACATGCTTTCTGCCCTTCAGTGCTGCGCTCTCTCTCTCTCTCTCTCTCTCTGTGTGTGTGTGTGTGTGTGTGTTTCCATGAGTTCTGCAAATTCTCTCTCCACCTCTGGAAGTGGTTCACACATTAGATATTCACTGATGTCCAGACACAGATATCACTAGGGGTGGGGGGTTGCTGTGGGTTTATTGGCTCCCAAAGCCATTGTTACAGAAATTACTGGGGGGGGGGCACATCTTTAAAGTTAAATATTACAAATATTATACCTGAGTGTATCTTTTCAACTTGACAGCTCAGGGAAATTACCTAGCTTTAAAAATAACATAAAATCATCCCCTTTCCCAGTTTCCTCCATTCCAAAGCTATTTTCCCCTTGAAAAAGGACTCCAGGAAGGAAGCCAAATCTCATCACCTGACTCGCCTCAGGCTCCAGACATGCAAAGGAACTTCTATTGTACTTTTGGGTAGTGGGTACTTAAGACATATTTGTCTATGCTAATCTTATACCTGACTCTTGCCCTGCCATGTCTGTTTATGCTATTCTTGTACCAAGGACTTGTCTGGACATGTTTGCCAAGGTTAACCCCTCCCCTTTTGTGACATGTCAGTGATGTAGCAATGATGCTGTATGAACTGTATTCTGGGATATGGTGGGAAAGTTTTAAAAGTCTTTGTTACCCCATCCTCGGGGTTCAAATATGCTCTTTGAACCTATTGTGCAATAAACTTTGGTCTACAGCTTTTTGCTCCGGTTGGTGGCTGGACTCCTTCCTTTATTCTGCAGGGACCCGCCAGCTCTGCCCGACGAGCTGGGTGACTGAGTAGCCTCACGCCTAGATTTTTCCGTAACACCATGAATTTGGCAGAGCAGGAATCTACCCCTCTATACATAAATCACACTTCCTTTTCTCTTCATTTATATCTTGCAGCATGTCTCCATTTTGCAACATGTCACACAGGAGGGAGGGAAAGCACTCCAAGGTCGTGGCACTCAGCAGTGGGCTGGAGCAAGGGCTACAGAGTAAACAGATGGTAGTCCATCATATATGAGCTACTTTCAAGGTCCTGGTTTATAAAAGCACAGCTCTGTGCAGGCTACTGACTGTTGTGGAGCCTCTGCACTGTCAACGATTTTAAGATACGAGCAGCATCTGAGCAGCCGCTGTGCCCCAGGGGGCACTGCTGTGCCGCATTTAACATAAGCTTCAAGGCTGCAGCAGCTCCCTCCTGTTTTCAAGCTTGGGCACACTGAGTCAAAATAAGTCAGGGCTTACTTTTCTAAAGAACTTCTGGCCAGCTCAAAACTCCAACTGCTTTTTTGTATGATTATTAAAGGCCATTGGAAAACAGCTGTTTGAACCTATGCAGCTGATATATGCTATACACCCCTCAATTAAAGCATTTTTTTGTTGCTTGCTCATCTGCTTTTAAACTGATTAATCAACTCCATATATATACGGACTTCAGTAGGTTCCAAAAAGATGTCCATCTTTTTCATCAGACCTTTTAAGGGGAGTTTGATATCCACTCTGGATCTGTGCTGGAGCAATTTTAAACTTTTTTTGTATAAGGAATTGTTATTAAATGCTTGTAGAGTTTTATACATGGAACTGTTTTTACGAGGGGGGGGGCATTAGTAGAAAAAATGTGCCAATTCTCTTCATGAAGTCATGACAGTAGGTGTCACACTTTTAACATTTTTTTTTTTTATGGGGGGATGCCAGTATTGCATACCATTGAGTACCCCCAGAAAAAAAAAGTTTTTTGGTTGTGACTATTTTTTGCTGTTCTTTGGGACACTGTGGCAGAAGGCAGGTAAAAAAAATCCACAAACTTTTTTATGATTCAATAAGCAAAGCTACAATTCACTGTTGGAAGCAAATGAAATCTTTCATATTTTCTCACTCATTTCTTTTGATGACAACATAGCAAAAGCAAGATAGCCTGAATAAACATAATACAGTGGTACTTTGGGTTGCAGACGCTTCAGGTTACATACGCTTCAGGTTACAGACTCCGCTAACCCAGAAATAGTACCTTGGGTTAAGAACTTTGCTTCAGGATGAGAACAGAAATCGCACACTGGCGGTGTGGCAGCAACGGGAGGCCCCATTAGCTAAAGTGGTGCTTCAGGTTAAGAACAGTTTCAGGTTAAGAACGTACCTCTGGAACGAATTAAGTACATAACCAGAGGTACCACTGTAAACATAATAATAATAAACATAATAATGATAAACAACAGTCCCTCCTGATCTCCAGGGAAGGAGTGAAATTTCTGTGTGATGGTCACTGATGATTATTTTTAACTTATCTTGAGAGATTTCCCCATGTCCATCACCTTCCTCTCTAAGGTACCTTCAGCCACTTCCTTTCACTGGCCAGCTCTGGCACCCATCAAGTACCACCAGGCTCCTCCCCTAAAGACTCCAGGCTCCACTCCTGTATCACCGGATCTGAATCTCAGGAAACCTGACAGGCCTACCTCCAGCCCATCCCCACAAATAAGTCTCAAAACCACTGATTTTTTACATAGGCTGCCTTACGTTGCCAGTGAAAATTCAACCCAAACTAAACAGCAGATTTTAAATTTAAAAATCCTGAAGCACCTGAAGATTCATCCTCATCCTAATCTCTCTCTCTCTCACCCACCCACCAATATTCTTTTAATTTTCCAAAGTGTAGCGCTTACTCAAGGTTGAGTATTGTCCCCTATTTAATTTCCCTGTGACTTAATTTTCCACAGTCCTTCTATAACTCTTCACATAGGACCTTGTGCTCAACTACCCAGAACCATTTTTCCCCTTGGCCATCCTCAGAGTCTGCTGCTCCTTCTCTGTTTACTCTTTGCTAGATCATTAGCAAGCACATTAAGTGAAGACCTTGGGAAAAAGCCTGCTGCTTCCTTTGCTCCAGTGCAGAAACCACTTGGCTTAACGTAGGGATTAATTTGGTGCTCCACATCTCACTTTCTGTATCATCAGACAGTAAAAAAAAATAAAAATAAAAAATCGGGGTGGGGGTGAGTTGCTAATAACTACCAGCCAGTTACCATGGCAATCCATCAGGGAAATATTCTTATCCAAATAGTTCCGTAAATCAAGACTAGAAGCGCAGTGTAATATTTTCACATAGCCTCCTGCAAATAATTGGCTCCTAATGCAATTATATAACTCTTCATTGTATCATATTAAAAGTAGTTGGTTCTAATTTTCATGTTTTACACTTCTCATATTTATTACATATTTAAATACATATTTTGTATTTTATTACCTTACCTTAATAACATTGTTATTACCTTAGTAATATTATGCTTACTGAGAACAGTAAAGGCAACATTATCACATAATAGTGATCAACCTGAAGCACCATAACTTCAGTGTGATCAGAGTTAGGTTGGTCATTCCCTTTTTCAGTCCCCACTTTCAAGTTACAGTTCTGTACAAACCTACCTGGCAATAGGTTCCATTGAGTGCAATGGGATTTTTAATTCTGAATGGATACATCTAGGGCTATGCTGTTAATTAATGCTGTTTGGGTCTGGATTTATTGTGCATTATGTTTGTCATAGCCTTTATTGGCATAAGGTTAAACAGTGAAATCATAAAATCATACTGAGTCATCCAAATAGATTAATAATCCAAACACATATTACATATAAAAGACTAGATAGCCACCATTGAATAAATCAGGCAACTTTGGACTTAGCTTTAAAAAATCTTGGCTATTTGTATTTTATGCAAATTACTATTTAAGGGCATAGCACTCAAGGTCATAACGTGGGTTGCCGGTGCCCAAGGCGGGGCAAATGTTGTGCCCCCCCCCCAATGGACTGGACAGTAGTCAGTCCCTTTGCCAGCCAGGCTCTAATCAAGGGAGTCTCTTCTTGTAAACTAGCCCCAACCTGGGAGCAGAGATAAGGCAGAGGAATGTGAAGCCAGGAGATTGCTGTGTTGCCTCACCCTCCTGTCCTTGCAGCGAGGCATTCTGGGCAACAAATATGGCTCAGGCAGTGCCTTCCTCTTCCTTCCCTCTTGGCCGGCCCATTGGCAGAACATGCACAGACATCCCTTCGTCAGCCACAAGGAGGTGCCACACTAGCTTTGGCCCAGGCTCAGCTTGCCCCCCCCCCGACAGTTCTGGCCTAGATGTACCCCCTCATAAATTTGCGCCCGGGGTCATGGCCCCCCTGACCACGCCCACATTATACCAGTGGTTGCACTTGCATCTTCATCAGCAGTGATGGTTCTAGAAGCATCCCTCAACTGCTCCTTCAAAGGGAATGAGACCCTACCCCCAGCTCCTGGACACCTAGCCATAGCACTTCCATCTTGTTGGGATTCAGCTTATTGATTATCATCCATCCAGGCCACCACTGCACCTGTAGACTGGCCGAGGACAAACAAAGCCTCTTCTGATGTTGCAGAAGAACAGAGTTGCATGCTATCAGCATACTGGTGATATTTCATTCCAGATCTTCTGATGAGCACTCTTCATAGCTCCTCCCAGTTCTTGGTAATAGCCACACCTGGTTCACACACAAAATTAAATGGTAGATGTTTATTCTGAGCTGACACTGTGGACCGTCAAGCAGAACAGAGAGCAGGCTAGCAGGGCAACCTAAGACCTGATGGAGGGCATACCAAGCTGGTCCATCCACCCATACTATTTTGCCCCACCACCTGGTGGGGCCAGTTCTTAGGTGTCTCTCCTGGAAGTAACTCCAGGCTTGTAGTTATGGAAGTACCTTGCTCAGTGTCCCAGCCTCACCTTCACCTTACACAAAGCAGTGGCAGTCAGTGATTGTAGTGAGCAGCAGCAAATGGAGAGCAGGAGATATTTAGCCTCTCCCTGCTTCATTCCCCCACTGCTTTTTCCTCCTGGCATGCTGGATTGGTTCTGCTGGCGTGTTTGCACTGCACCAATATACACACCACCTCACCCCTCTCCCTCCAGGTAAATAACAGTGACCTATCTGCCAGGAAGCTAACAGTGTGGCTCTGCCTCACCTGGTGAACCACTTCTGGGTTTACCCCTCTGCTCCTGGGCTGAACACATAGGGACAAGAACACAGCAGGCATTGTTGTTGTTTAGTCGTGTCCGACTCTTCGTGACCCCATGGACCAGAGCATGCCAGGCATAATGCACCCTATAGGATTGCTCTGTAAGGTTGCCATCCTAAACTGGTTTACCTGCCAGTAAGTCCCATTAGACTCAATGGGGGTTTCTTATGAGGTGACATGTATAGGATTATATTGTCAATTACTTAAAATCTGTTTTCTTTCTTTTTTCCTCCTCATATCTACAATTTGTGCCTGAAATTTGTATTTCCTCTCATAATGAGATTTCCAAAGTGCAACACATTGATTTTAATTTTTTTAAAATGAGGATGAGGGTGGGGAGGAATTGCTTGTTAAATCACAGCACATTCTATCCAGCAACTTCAATTAGAAATCCTCAAAAGGTTTATTGAACAGAATGGAGCAGATGCAATAACCTGTTTTGTCACCCCCAAATCATAGGATAAATGCACGTCAAAGTAAAAAATAAAATAAAATAAAGTGGTGATAAACTTCAGTTACATAGAAGGAAACATATCATTTTTTAGCAGTCTACTTGCCATGCTGATAAATAGCTTTGGTCCCCCTCGTTCTCCACACTTTTTATTGCAGACCCCTTTCACCATGATAAACCCTTTGAAAGGCACCTGGTTCTGTGATAAAGAGATTTCGTCAGGAGCAGGGAGCTGTTGCCTAGTGAGAGTGCTGTGCTGTGAGACTTGATGAATGAAAAGCAAGTCAGTTGTGGCAGGGTGCCAGGAGCCAGCGGCAGAAATGCACTTGGCTGAAGCCAACGGCAGCTAATCTGACATCCCGAAAACATTGTGTATTCTAATACGGTGAGCAGACCTTATGAAGTCTTTTACAAAGCTAGGGATTTGTTTGCTTTTCACTTGTAAGGGTGCATACCCCTTGCACTAGGTGTCAGCTCAAACAGCTAGCTTGGAAATCCAATCAGTGCAGTTGGCGGTAGGGAGAGGAGAGAAGCAGCCACCTTATCGTTCCTTTGCTGCAAATCTTCAGAGCTGTAGCAGGTGGATTTAAATCAGGCACAGGCAAACTCAGCCCTCCAGATGTTTTGGGACCACAACTCCCATCATCCCTAACTAACAGGACCAGTGGTCAAGGATGATGGGAGTTGTAGTTCCAAAAAACATCTGGAGGGCAGAGTTTGCCTATGCCTGATTTAAAGGCACCTTGGGTGTACCTGCGTGGACACATTGATCAAACAATGCCTTCCAATATTGCACAGATGAAAATAGGGACATGAAAACAGGGACATTCTTGGGCATTCGGGGGAAAGGCCAGAACTCGGTGGTACACCCCCTGCTTTAAACCCATAAGGTCCCATTTTCAATCCCCAACATCTCTAGGTAGGGCTGGGAAAGACTCCCAAATGAAAACGTGGAGAGGTGCTACCAATAAGTGTAGACAATGCTGATATGGATTGACTCATGTTTGGAGTATGAACCAGATATAAGAATCTACTTGGAAGGAAAACACCACTATGAAAACACCTAGAGGCCTGTGCTCAAAAAGGAGATAAATATGAAGGAGAATAGGGGAACTTTAAGTTACACTGAAAGTAGGTATAAACTAAACAAAACAAAAACAAAAAACCTAGAAGAAATTCAAGACCTGGTAGCGGGTTGGTTTCAGTATCATCAACTCAATGAGTTATTTAAGAAGGATGTATTAAATGGTTTTATGGAACAAAGGCCTGATTTTGAAAGGGGGCTGCTTGAGAGCAATAGAAAACCGATTTCTAAAATGTTCAAAATGTTATTAGAATGGGATACTGAAGATGAAATGGTTAAGGCACAGTGTTCTCTTAAGTAAAGGTAAAGGTAAAGGTACCCCTGCCCGTACGGGCCAGTCTTGACAGTCCTGTAAGTGTTCTCTTACAGGAGTTGTATTTTCTCTCTCTCCCCCATTCTGCCAATTGTTGAAAGTATTCCTCAATATTTGAAAACATTTTTCAGTGTTCTGCTGTGTGATTTTTCCAGCTTGGTTGGGGATGTTTTTCTTTCACTGCAGCCTGGTTTGCAACTTTGGCTTAGTTTGATTGTGAGTGTATGTGAGTCTCCTAGAGAGGAAATCACAGCCACTCTGCTCATCCTCTACAGCTCATGCTCAGTCAGGAAGGACATTAACCATGAATCTTGGTTCAGACAACACACTAAGCCAAACTTTAGGAGTCTCCTAACAGTTCCCAGCACCCTTAACAAACGATAGCACCGAGAGTTCTTTGTGGGAAACCATGTCTTAGCCAAAAGGTCAAGAAGTGAATACATACATACACACACACACACACACACACTTGATCTTAGCCAAAAGGTCGAGAAGCAAATACACTCACGAACACACAATTTTTTTTGTCTTTTTCTGACTTCCCATCCCATTTTCCATGGTGTTTTAATTCCCCCCTCTGCTGCAGAACACCTTCTATTTCTTATACCATCCCATCACTTTCTGTATTCTCTAAATCCTTCTGTTGCTCATATTTCAAATCCTGCTTGTGAGTTCATCAAGCTATAATATTTCCCCAAATAGCCTCTCACAAAGCAATCATCATTAGAGTCTCTCATTCTGGCTGATGGCTTTGCTATTTCTGCATAGTCCATCACCTTACTTATCCATTCTTCTTTGGTGGGAACTTCTTCCTTCGCTTTTGTGTGTGTAAAGAACCCTAGTGAGTTAATTCTTTCACTCTCTCCACGATGTCTTGTGAAAAATCATGGAAAGGGGCAAAAGCATCTAAAAGTGAGCCCATTTTAAACCAGCCCTAAATAAGTCTACACACAGATATCATATTCTTTTAATGGATCAGTTTGTTTCTGAGTCTAGAAGAGGATATGAAAGTTGTTGCCAAATGATCTTAGCTTTCCGAATTCATTCAAGTTATTATTTCTTTTCAAAAAGCTATTAGCAAATTAGTTCTTAGCAAATCAGCAGTTGGTCTCCTGGCTTCTATTAAAAGTAATAAACAGGTGAACAAACAACTGCTGTGCTGACATCAGCAGTGGAGGAGCTCTTAACTCTGTCTCATAATAAGGCCATTTCCAGCTCTGATTTTGCCTCTCTCTGCTATAAAACTCTATTATGTTTTGATTGTTGTTTGCTTCCCTTGGACAGACATAACTGTTAATGTTACAGCACTGCCTGTCCTAAGCAATCCCGCAATGAAATAGTATTGCTTAGCTTGGAACATTTTATTTGCAATTGTCTGTAAGCACTTGCTGCTTCTGCGATCATGCAGAACCCCCAACCACCCCCCAAAAAGCATTGTGCATCAGCAAAATGTTAATCAGATTCAACACCCCCCACCTCTTGTCCCCGTGAACTATATGCAACCGCCTTTCAATTTTAGAATGTTACAAACTTGCTTTTCTAAAGGTGTCTGCAACAAGGTTACAAATGCAGGCTTTGATCCAATATAGCACACAGAAAGTGACTATGGCAGTATTTTCTGAAGAAGAAGAAGAAGAAGAAGAAGAAGAAGAAGAAGAAGAAGAAGAAGAAGAAGTTAATATTCTAATCAGGTGTTTGGTAAAGAGTGGGGAACACGGAGACTGAGTGAGTAGCTGATCCCTGGGAATTCAGGTTTTTTAATTATAAATGGGCTGCTCACTCACAGCCCTGCTTGTGGAATCAGGGTGGGGAATCACCAGTGCAGAATCTATTTACATGCACAATTGCCCATGCAACTAGGACTGCAGAGAGAGAAATCTGCTTCCACCCAAGTATCGTCCCCAGTCGGGAGAAGGCAGTAGTGTGTGATGACTCAATTCCTTCAGACATCTGCAACATTTTGCCTCTTGATGATTTATTATCTTTATTTATTTTATTTCTCATCTTCCAGATCAGGGATGGGCTACAAGAAATCCACAGGAGAAGGAGTGAAGCAAAAGAAGGCACAAACAAAAATAGAACCGTCATCAAATATAATTAAACTGAGCAGTGTTGAATGAACTGCTTTGCACATGCTCCAAATGCTTTTTGGAAAGGGAACATCTTTACCCTTATTTGAGTCAATACAACACTTCCACAGCTGGTAGCCCTCAACCTCATTTCAGAAGCAACTGAGACATGGAGCAAGGCCTCTCCAGAAAATCTGAGATGGTGAGGAAGTTCATATGGGAGAAGACATTCAACAACAACAAGGGTAGAGAACCTGGGACATTCTAGATGTTGTAGGACCCCAACTCCCATGAGCTCCAGCCAGCATGACCAATGGTCCATGTGAAAGGCCACAGGTTCCCTACCCGAGCATACAAGATATTTGGACCACAGCAAACTGTTTCCTGTTGTTAAAATCACTGTCCTTACAGCACTCCTCCTAGTCACAACCTGCAGGTGCAAATCATAGACCTCCACACTCTGCGTGAATTGTTTTGTTGATACCTAGCAGAGGATGCATACAATCCCTCTGCATATTTCATTGTTTTAGCCTTGCCTTCCAAACTTCACCTTTGAGGAGATACAAAGCTCTTGTCAGGCATTTTGCTTTTAGAGCCAATTGGACAAATGGTGGAAAGGAGCAGGGTCAAGAGCACTGGGCTTTCCCTCAACCCAGTCATTCATCTGCTTTCCACAAATAAGAAGGCAGAACTTTTGTAGCAAACTTATGCACCCATGGAAACTCCCTGCATGTTTTTGAACTCTGAATAATTGAATTGCATTTTATTATTTCGGTCACAGACCAGTTCCAGCTCACATACAAGATCAAGGAAGTCATAAAACATGATAGGGATACATTTGAATTTGCAATTAGGTATAACAGGGACGAGGGGACGCAGGTGGCGCTGTGGGTTAAACCACAAAGCCTAGGACTTGTCGATCAGAAGATCGGCGGTTTGAAACCCCGCAACGGGGTGAGCTCCAGTTGCTTGGTCCCAGCGCCTGCCAACCTAGCAGTTCGAAAGCACGTCAAAGTGCAAGTAGATAAATAGGTACTGCTCCGGCGGGAAGGTAAACGGTGTTTCCGTGCGCTGCTCTGGTTCGCCAGAAGCAGCTTAGTCATGCTGGCCACATGACCCGGAACCTGTACGCCGGCTCCCTCGGCCAATAAAGCGAGATGAGCGCCGCAACCCCAGAGTCGGTCACTACAGGACCTAATGGTCAGGCATCCCTTTACCTTATAACAGGGACAATACAGATACAGTGGTACCTCGGGTTACATACGCTTCAAGTTACATACGCTTCAGGTTACAGACTCCACTAACCCAGAAATAGTATCTCTGGTTAAGAACTTTGCTTCAGGATGAGAACAGAAATTGTGCTCCGGCTGTGTGGCAGCAGCAGGAGGCCCATTAGCTAAAGTGGTGCTTCAGGTTAAGAACAGTTTCAGATTAAGAACGGACCTCCGGAACAAATTAAGTACTTAACCCGAGGTACCACTGTATAGCAACAGTTAAAAATATATAAATTAAAACTTAGTCACTAACATATAACCTAAAATTTGGGATGTGGAACTGCAATGCCACATGAGCGAGATGACTAAACACCCAGCAATGAAAGATAATGGGAGAGGATTTACCCCAGCAAATTATTTGTCAAATCAAAAGAATTGGGACAGGGCAATCCTTTGTGTCAGCTAGTGCCTTCTCCTTAATTAGGTATACTTAACATTTATTTCACTGTATGCTTTGCTTCACCTTTTTGGGTAATCTAGGGAGCAAAGGATGCTTAAACTGTGGTTTACCAAAGTAATGCAGCAAACAGCTAGAGCCAGAGATTTCTTTGAAGTTTTCACAGTATATTGAAGACACAACTTATTTCCTCCCTCACCTTAAATCTAAATCTCAAACAAAACAAAAAAAACCCCTTTCCTTTCAGTGCAAGATGCTCCCATAGAAATTTCAAAGAAATATCCAGCTGTGAACATGATTTCCCCTTGTGCGTACAATATCTCTTTCTAGTATCATAGCCACACTGCAACAGTTCAGCTGCATTTTGTTTATGCACTAGATTTATGTCCTATTCTACTGCTTCCTCTGAGGAGCTCAGGACAGCCTCAGGACAGTTGAAGTTTATTAAAGTCATCCTAGTGCAGCAAAAAAGAAAGAAAGAAAGGATTTTGTGCAGTTAGGGGAGTGATAGCGAAATGCATTCAAAAGTGTGTGATGGACCAATGTTTAATGAGAAGAAATGTGAACACCGCATGTATGCAAATCAGGATGGATGCTCAAGAAGGACCAGACATAGTCAAACCACTGTGTAAGTTTTGTGCAAAGCCTCTCCTCTTCCCCAAGGGGAGGGGTTATGAGCGGGTCTCACTTCCCATGCTTAGGAGTGGGCGTGGATGACCCACTGCATCACAAAAGAGTCCCTGACCTGCGTCATGCCCTCAGCCAGTCGATACGGCTGCTGGGGGGCATGGTTTGCTGCTCTTAAATGAGTGTGGGACTGTGGCTCAGCTTGTTTCTTTCCTGCATGCACGGATCTTCCTCCCTCCCTCTATTGTCATGCATTCCACACTTGAGCTTGCTATGGACCTCAGTTGGTTGCCTTGGTTGTCCAAGGGGCCTGGTAGGATTTTTTATTTTTATTTTTTGCACCAGCCATTTCGTTTTTTGCCTACCTTGTAGCAAATCATCACAACTTTGTAATAATAATAATAATAATAATAATAATAATAATAATAATAATAGCAATAATTTATTATTTGTACCCCACCCATCTGGCTGGGCTTCCCCAGCCACTCTGAGCGGCTTCCAACAAAGATTAAAAATACATTAAAATGTCACACATTAAAAACTTCCCTGAACAGGGCTGCCTTCAGATGTCTTCTAAATGTCTGGTAGTTGTTTATCTCTTTGACATCTGATGGGAGGGTGTTCCACAGGGTGGGTGCCACTATTGAGAAGGCCCTCTGCCTGGTTCCCTGTAACTTCGCTTCACTGAGTGAGGGAACTGCCAGAAGGCCCTCAGTGCTGGACCTCAGTGTCCAGGCAGAACAATGGGGGTGGAGATGCTCCTTCAGGTATACTGGGCTGAGGCCATAAGGTTTGGCGTAAGATTTGGTGGTTAGGCATTGGAAAATGTGTTGTGTGTTGGAGGGGAGGTTGTGGCCATCACCTACCCCTCCCCTTGAAGGGTATTCCATTAAAGGAATCTGGTGGTCGTGGTTCCTGTCCGATGCCCAGGTGGTGGCTATGGCCATGGCACAACCCTCCAGTGACTCTAGAGGAAAGCTTCCAGTTGATTCACACCAACAAGCTCCTCCTACAGCTTGCTAACCCTTGTGTGACTCCTTGCAGAGTGGGCAGGAGTCAAGTATAAACAGTTTGGATCCAGTTCCTAATCCAATACCACTCACATTCTGTAACCCACAAAGTTGTGGCCTTTTTTATCCCATCAACCTAAATTACTTGTGTCCATGTGTCTTATTTCATCACAAAGCGGGGAGTGGGGCCTTGACTCACAAGCAAATCCGGATGAATGATGAATAAAAAGGTCATCAGGGGGAGGCCGAAAGCGGAGGATAGACAAGTCTCCCTCCAAGGGGAATGCTAAAATCTGACCGCAACCACTTAGAAGGCTAGGCTGAGCCTTTACGTCTGAGCAGGGCTCTGAACTTGGTTGTCCCTGGTTTGACTTTCTAACTCTAGCACTACAGTGGCAGAATGAGGACAGAACAGACTTATGAATGAGCCTGAAAAAAAGTGGCAAGGCCCAGAAAAAGACTCACTCATCATCTCCAGTTCATGGCTCACAGTTGACAATGCTAGCCGCTCTACTCCACTAGTTATATGTTTACATTGGGTGTGTGTGTGTTAAAAGTAAGCTAAGATCCAGTGATTGGTAAATTCCACTGGAACTTTCGCTTCATAACAGGAACTGAATAAATGGTGCCATATTTTGTTCCTGTCCTAACTTGCACAGATTTGGACTGACACACCTCATCCAGAGACAGAACTTCAATCCCCTTGAGCAATGGACGCAGTTATCATATCATAATTTAACCTTGTTTTCAGGGATTTGCCATCATTTATTTTATCTCACTGCGAGCATCAGACCCTCAAGCACCAGAATAATTTATACCAGCAAGAAGCCCAGCCTTGGACAATGGCAAATGATTTCAGGGCCCTTTTGCAAACACCGCAAGCTCTACAGTGCGAGATTTATTTACTTACGGTATTTATGTACAGGGAAGCTGGCATTTTCAAGGCTATAAATGATGTGCCTGAGGAATACTAGGCCGCTGGTCCTAGTGTTCTTACTCAAACAGTATGGAACTACACCTCTGAATGTTGCACCCGGGAATTTTTTGGTTAGGAAGACAAGTAGTAGTGACTTCAATATGCTAGAGAGTGGTACTTGAACTTACTGAGTCTGACACTGTCCTCTTCACTGTTTGAATGAAAAGACTAAAGGCCATAGTTCAGTGGTAGAGCACATGCTTTGATGGCAGAAGGTACCAGACTGTATCTCCTTCAACTTCACTTAACCTTTTCTTGTACCAGACAATGACAAAAGGCTTCTCTTTGAGGCTTTGCAGAGCAGAAAAAACTGGGATGGTTGGACAAGTAGTCTGACCTGAGTAAGATTTCTTCCTGTATTTCCTTACACTTTTGATCACTCCCCTCTTCTCACTATCTCCTGGTTGTGTTCCTCTTCCTATGCTAATCTTGCCTCTGGCAGGGTTTGAAGTATCAGCAAAGGAGAAGTACCTCGAAGGTATTGGCACTCTGGAAATACTCTTGTGAGAGGTTGTTCTGTGTTGCACCATGCTGATGGGGAAAGCAGCAATCTAGAACAGCAGATCTAGAAGTTGACAGAATATACACAACTCACAGACTTAACATATAGAATAAGAAATCAAGAAGAACATACGTTTAAAGAAGATTGGAAAACGTTTATTGGATATATGGGAAATAATTGTGTGCAGCTGAAAATGCTGGCAGCATTAAGATTAATTCAACAGTGTAAACAAGTTTTGATGGGTGCAGTAATGGAATATTGAATGGTATAGTTTCTGTAAAATATGCAGGGATTTATGATATGTAAAATGAACCGTGGAAAGAGAAGGAGGGAAGTCATGGATATCTTAAGGATGTAAAATGAGGATTTTAAATTGTAGAACAGAATGTTAAATTGTAAAACAGTGTCACTGGCCCAGAAGAGGAGGAAACACATGTGTGGGGCAGCGGTGAAAGCTGAAGGACGTCTGAAGCCTCAAGACCACCAGGTGCTGAGGTTATAACCCTGTGGGTAAAAGTTGCTGTGCTGGAGGCAGAGCTGGGCACCTGCCAGAGTCATCTTTAGCAGGAGAAGAAGCTGGACCTCAAATCCCAGGCCAGCACTCCTATTTTTATCTGAGAACTGTTGGAGGGTATGCCAAACCTGTGTTGGACACAGAATCTTTTTAAAAAATAAATATACTTAGAAAGGGACGCAGGTGGCTCTGTGGGTTAAACCACAGAGCCTAGGACTTGCCGATCAGAAGGTCAGCCCTTTCGAATCCCCGTGACGGGGTGAGCTCCCATTGCTCGGTCCCTGCTCCTGCCAACCTAGCAGTTTGAAAGCACATCAAAGTGCAAGTAGATGAATAGGTACCGCTCTGGCAGGAAGGTAAACGGCGTTTCCATGCGCTGCTCTGGTTCACCAGAAGCGGCTTCATCATGGTGGCCACATGACCCGGAAGCTGTACGCCGGCTCCCTCGGCCAATAAAGCGAGATGAGCGCCGAAACCCCAGAGTCGGTCACAACTGGACCTAATGGTCAAGGGTCCCTTTACCTTTATACTTAGAAAACATTATGATATGAGGACGATACTTTCTTTCTCTTCAAAATTGAAGCTAATTTTTTCCTGCAGTCTAGCTGAAGTCTTCAAATGCTTTTCTTCCTTCCGTAGTTTGGCCAGGAGAAGACTGCCACAGGCCACCCACCACGTCTTCTCAAGTTATAACTTTATCGGACACTTCTTGACAACTCTGAATTAAAGAATTCAGACATAGACTGGAGGTTATTTTTTGGCCTTTTTAGAAGATAAATCTCCTTGCGGAAAGTTAAAAAACAACAATGTTGACTTTATTGTTGCCTGTTGTTCATTCCCGCCCCCGCCACTCTTACATTATATATAAAACCGTTACTGGGCAGAAAATAATGGTTCAGAACACGTAAGTAAGGGCACATTGTGAGGTTTTTGTGTGTGTGGAAAAACCATTCCCAGGGGTACTATTGCAGTTATTGTGGGGAACCAACTGTGAAGATTACGCAGACTCTGAGGGTCATTTAGTAGTCTGGCTGACCTTGTGGATTATCAGGGTCTGTATAAAAGGAGTAATCTCCCCCAGAGTGCAAAACTTTAGGTGATCATTAACTACTGGAGTCTACAAGGAAGCCCTGGTGACTGACACCTAGGGGTTAGGGGCAGATTATATCTCTGCAATGTCTCCTGGAGACTTTCACTGGCTCCTAAATTTTGCCATGTTTAATAATAATAATAATAATAATAATAATAATAATAATAATAATAATAATTTATTATTTGTACCCCGCCCATCTGGCTGGGTTTCCCCAGCCACTCTGTCTGGGCGGCTTCCAACAAAGACCAAAAATACACTAAAAGGTCACATATTAAAAACTTCCCTGAACAGGGCTGCCTTCAGATGTCTTCTGAATGTCAGGTAGTTGTTTCCCTGCTTAATCATGATGTGCGACTTGGTTCACATTTGCAAGGTACTTTTCTGTGCTCAGGGAACAAGCCCATGTGCAACAAAAATGCAGATCGAAAGACTGAGCGGGAGAAAACGAATAAGCTTCTTCTTTTTATTATTTAAATGCCTGTTTAAATAAATAACTAGGTAGGACCCAGATGGTAGGACCCAAACCAATGGTTTTGAATTACAACAAAGGAGACTCTGACTAAACACTAGGAAGAACTTTATGATGGCAAGAGCTGTTTTACAGTGGAACACACTATCTCAGAATGTGGTGGACTTTCATTCACTGGAAGTTTGTAAGCAGAAGCTGGAGGGCAATCTTTGGGGGTTTGTAGTTAATGGGACCTAGCTCTAGTGCAGCTGAATTCCTGGCATGGTGCTTTGTTGAAAGAAAGCTTATTATGATGGCACTGCATCCTGGGGTGGATCTAAGGAAAACCCCCACTATAAATAAGTCAGAAATTAAATCGTTATAACAAAAGGGGGGGGGGGAACCAATATGGAAAAGCACTTAGAATTTTTTCTTTGCTCTCCTGCGCCCTCTGGTGTTAAATGTTTATAGCACATTCAAAACACTGTTGTGGGTTTTGGCTAATGTAGCTGGGTCCTTGGTCTTTTGGGTTAGACTGTGCATCACTATGAACTTTCTCCAGCTATCAGTGCCATATTGCAAGATGCACATGAAGAATGGTTCTGTTTGTTTCCCTACTGAGTTAGTTAACAAGCTAACACTTCTTCAGAGGATTTGTTTTGTTTTTTTCTCTTTACAAAAAAAACCCAGAACAAAAACAAACAATCCAAATCACACCATGAAACAGCACATTGTGATATGGAAGAGGAACTTACCCAGGTTTATAGCAGCAAAGAAAATATACACCGTAAAAATGATAACGCGAACATAAAAGTCGAGACAAAAAATAAAAATAAAAATCAATATTTGTTTTTAAAATCTGGCAAAGGGGAAAAGGCAGCTTCCAAAATATTCTATTTGTACATTGAGCCATAAATCAGAAATAAAGCACTTCCATAAACCAAGACTGAACATCATATATATTGTATGTATGTATTACACACTCATATTTTGATTCACAGTTGTTCAGAGTTTGACAGTTCAATGTTAGAATTTTAAATCAGTTCCCAAAAGGCCCCCCCCTTTTTTTTACTCTTCCTAAGGAAGGGAAATAAAAGGGGGGAGCATGCGGGTCTTACTTACTGAATATTTCACAATTTATGGGGAACGTATCGCTGTGACAGTGATATGGTTTTATCAAGAGGTCTCTGCCATATACCTCTGGTTAATAACCCATAAAAAAGGCTTTCCCCAAAATTTCTGAATACAGAACAATATTGAACACAGATGTCACTCAGTCACAGTGGAAGTTTATAAAATAATATTCATAAGCATGTTATTTATGTAGAGATGGAAATAAAATAAAGACCCCTCAAGAGATTCCTTTCTTTTCTTCTTCTAAATCCCAGACAACAGGCAGCAACTATACTGGTCAACATTCAAAAGTGAAAGAAATGAAATCAGAGTCAAAATTCGCTATACAACTTAAGCCCCATATTTAGGAGCAAAGGTCCTGATATTGTCTCCAATTTTCACCCCAAACGCCTCACTAGGAATGATGCTAAGTCTGTCTGGAACAAGGCTTCTGCAGCACTCCTAAATCCTTATGTGTGCTGGTCCCAGGGGGCAGCTACTGTGCGGCATGGTCTGAGTCCGGTCCTAGGTTGAGGGTATGGAGGCTGTCTGTCAAGAGCAAAGCGGGGTCCAAGGCAAGGAGCCGGGTGTGGTCAGGAACTCTGGAAGAGCAGGACAGGGTGCTGGCAGGAACAGGTTACCAACAATGTTGCTCCCGCAACCTGGGACTGGGCTATCTGGTCTTTATCTCCTCTGAGGCATAGGGCGGTCCCGACACACAGGTGACTCGCCTCTCCTGGCCTGGAGGTGAGCATTCCTCCTGTGAGAACTTAGTTCCCTCCGCCTCTCTGCCCTGAGCCTCTGCAGCTCCGGACAGGCTGGAGGGTTACTGGACCCAGAGGCAACCTCACCTTCCCCCGACAGGGCTGGGAGAGGAGCACCTGCAGGCAATGGGTCCTCGATCACCTCCGGAGCCAGAGCGGAATCAGCTTGTGTCTGCTCCTGAGGATCCGGCACAGATGAGGGCCCTTCAGGGTCAAGCCCCTGCCCCAGCTCAGCCGGTCCTGGAGGCGGGGACTCCTGTGCAGGCTGGGATTCCTCAGGTTCAGCCTCTGAATCAGATTCCCAGGCCATCACATTATGTAATAAATCATTCCCAGCTAGGCATTCTGGATAAACAGGGCAGCTCCTCAGAAACAGCTCACCAGGCAGAGGCAGATTTAGGGCAGTGTGACCAGTTCCCCCACACTGGGTGCAGGGGCCAAGGGGGTGTTGGGATGCTGCTAAGGAATCGGGGGCAATTGGCAAGCCCCCAGCTGGCTCCAGCCCACTGGCCGATGTGCCAGTTGAACTCCAGTCCTTGGTGCAGCATGAATCTGTGACCCAGAGCTTCAGAAGCTTCAGAAGCTGGGCACGCAACTCAGCAGAGGAAACACACAACAGAAGTGGCAGGGAGAGGGTGTGTAAAGCATATTTACAAGCAGTTTATTGAGCGTACATCAGGACAAAAGAAAAAACATGTCTTCTCCCTTTCATGTCCAAGCAAGCAGCATAAGCAATACCTATACACACAATATCACCTTGCCAACAAAGGTCCGTATAGTTAAGGCTATGGTTTTCCCAGTAGTTATGTATGGAAGTGAGAGTTGGACCATAAAGAAGCTGATCACCGAAGAATTGATGCTTTTGAATTATGGTGCTGGAGGAGACTCTTGAGAGTCCCATGGACTGCAAGAAGATCAAACCTATCCATTCTGAAGGTAATCAGCCCTGAGTGCTCACTGGAAGGACAGATCGTGAAGCTGAGGCTCCAATGCTTTGGCCACCTCAGGAGAAGAGAAGACTCCCTGGAAAAGACCCTGATGTTGGGAAAGATGGAGGGCACAAGGAGAAGGGGACGACAGAGGACGAGATGGTTGGATAGTGTTCTCAAAGCTACCAGCATGAATTTGACCAAACTGCAGGAGGCAGTGGAAGACAGGAGTGCCTGGCGTGCTCTGGTCCATGGGGTCACGAAGAGTCGGACATGACTAAATGACTAAAGAACAACAACAACAACAACAACAACAACAACACACAAACGGAAGTTCTCAGCAAGCTGTGCTGGAGTGTAAACAGACATGTGACATACAACAATTCCACATGTCTTTTAAGATGGAACAAAACATCCATATCCTAACAGTCTTCCCACCTACTTCCTAAAACCTAGTAAGTGCTTCCCAGGTTTGGGAAGGGGCTGGGAGGGCTCTAGGACATTGCTACAGCCTTGTAACTCCTTCCCAAAGCCCAGCACCTCCCTTGTCTGACTGTGGGAAGACACTGCAAGAGCTGGGTGAGAGGGCTTCGAATATTGGCATTGCACATGACATCATATTATCAAGATCCGCCACTGCACTAGTTCCCTGACAGATGGGTCGCTGTTGCTTACAGAAAAGGAGAGAGAGGAGGCAACAGGAAGGTCTGCATGGTGGATAGATAAGCAACTGGAGGGAGGGGTGTGTGGCGGAAAAAGGTAGGTGGCTTTCTAACTAAATCTTCTGCTGTGCTACTGATGACAACCGTGTAGCACAATTTGGGGCTGTGCCATTCACGCTGCTGCAGAAACAACAAGATAGCTCAATTATCCAGGGCTGAATTCTCGCTTGTTCCTCATTTGCCAACAGCACAATTGTGGCAGGAATGAGCTGTGGCCAACTTTGCAGTCTCTAAAACCTTCCCTAAGAAGTTTCTATACCCTTATAAATTCTTCAGTGGAGGGGAAAATGAAGAGGTTTTTTTTTTATTATGACATTGGAAAGCTTATTATTTTCCCTTTGTTCTCCTAAATAAATTGATGGTGACTTCACAGACACAAAATCTTTACTTGCATGACAAGTGTGAGTCTGGGGTTCAACCTTAAAGCATGGTCTGACATCTGGGGTTGTTTGAGGACATCTTATTTTAGCTGGAGGGTACTGGAAGTCATTATGTCTGGCAGGGCATATTGTGAGTTCAGCCAAAATAGGTGGTTGACAGATTAGTTGGAAAAAATATTTAGTTAAGTGTTATAAGCCTCTCCTTCCCCACATGGCACAACATTGCAATTATCCACTACTGGCTTTGCCCTAGTGCAGTGGTTCTCAAAGAATGTGCTGTGCTATGCTGGTGTTGTGGGAGAGAATGGCAAGTGTGGCAGGAAGATTCAAGGACAACCAATATTATATTCTGGGAATGATTCATGTTCTTATGTATGTATATTGCTTTATACTCTCTGGATATCCTGTGATCATATTGCAAAGTAGTTGTGCTCTATTTTACAAAGCAAGCACTGCTAGCAGTTGTTTCTTTTTGTTTTTCAAGGTATTTCTGTTATATATATATATATATATATATATATATATATAAAAAACATCTTTATTATATTTTCAAAATTTTTAAAACAAACATACAAAAACAAAAGCACCATAAAAATACAAAAAAGAACAAAAAATAAAAAGAAGAAAAGAAAAGAAAAATTATTTGTCCAGTATAACATCATTTAAGGAGTACAAACCATCACTTGAATATTCTAGACAGAAATTTCCGTGAAAGAAGTTACCTTAATATTTCTTCTTTTTCCTCCCCCCCCCCCATTTCCTTACAGTGACTTCCTTTCTTTTCCACTTTATTGGTTTGAGTCCCTTATAAATTTGTTGACTTCCCTCTATCTCTTTGTGGTTCAATTAGACTATTAGACTTAAATATTCTGTTTTCAATTATTTATCAATACAATAGGGGGGGGGGGGAATCCCTTTCTGTGAAATTAGGCACAACCAAGTGTTGTTGTTGGAACCATATTAAATCAGGTAATTTTTAAAGCAGTCCCATTCTTTTTTGACCTTATCTCTTGTGTGGTTTTCCAAGGTATTTCAATGGTGATTGATGCTAGAAGACTTTCGCTAATATTTTTTGTGTGAGGCTGACTCCCCTCCCTGCTTCTTTAGTCTAGTTGTGGCACTAAAAGCGCAGCAGGGAGCAGGGATGGGAATCCTGTGGCTCCGCAGATGTTGCCGAGGTTTTAGCCATAGTCTGAAAATGAGGCCAATAATTTATAGTTGGAGGTCCATATCCTCTAATTATCTCTCAGTGGTGTCCGTTAATAATACATTATTAACACTTCTGCAGGGTCACTTCCGAGTGAAGGTCACCTGTCTAGGTGAGACATCCAAGGAATTTCAAGGGCAGTGCAAATAATTTCAGTAAGACCCTTGGGGGGGAAATATTAGCGAAAGTCTTCTAGGAGTAATCGCCTTTCAACGAAAGAGGTCTCTAATCTCAAATGGTATTTTATAAACCGCAGTGAGAGGCTGGTCTGTGTGGACCCATTTGAAATCAAGTTGTCTTAATGGGGATCATGTATAAAAAGTATTTGACTGCAGAAGACAGACTAGAGCAAACCAAGGACCAAGTAAGCAGTGATTCAGGCACACCTGATTTCACACAAATACCACTATGACCTACACAGATTTCCAGATATTCTGGACTTTGAAAAAATATTTGGTCTTTAGTTGTCACTAAATCCCTTGTCTTCTCTCAAATCGTTTTGATTCATATCCTGGCTGACTGTGTCATTGACACCAAGATAGCAGCAACCAATTGCAATCTCTGTTTTGGTATAGCTGGAAGCTTTTTATATTGTGTTTGGCTAATGCATCTACTTCATTAAGTCGTTGTGTCAGGGAATAAGTTTTGGTTATTAACTCTGAAAAGAAGAAAGAAAAGAAAATGCTTGGATCCCGTTTGATGTCAGGCTAATTGATTTCTTCCATTGGAGAGATTGGCACTTTCTAGTAAATAGTTGGTTCGGCTCTATAAATGGAAGGGCCATCAGATAGAGCGCCTAAGTCAATTAAATGTATTGCTTGCAGCTGATTAATCAATGAGTTAAAATTAATAATGCAGTGTCTTGACATGGAAGATGTGTTGAAAATAATTAATTAGGAAGCTAATGGGTTTTCACGGATAAATAACAAAGACTGATTGTGTTTAGCCTAAGGGGTAATCATCTTCCTTGATCCTAAACATTTCCACTTGTTAAAACCCCTACCTTGCTGACATAAAGTCCTGTTTTCTGGGGCACTGGGAGCTTTGTTTCAGAGTCCCTTCAGACATCCTTTTTCTTGCACATTCACAAAGATTTTGTGCTCTTGATGCTGCCAGAAGGCTTTCAATGCTGTTTGTGCCTGCAAAGTTTTTTGGGGTGGTCACACAGATTTACGTCCACTCATGTGTTCTTCCTTAGTATTTATTAAAATATGTAGCATACTTTTCCATGTATAAGACGAGGTTTTCTTACTCTAAAATAATGTTTTAAATCAGGGGTCGTCTTATATACAGATAGTGCAGAGGGGAGACGGGTGACTGGTTGCAGCTGCGAGCAGGAGCTTGTCAGTGGCGATTGGGTGGGTGATCGGTGGCTGTGGCAAAGGCTGCTTTGGATTGGCTGCTGCTGTGACAATTGGGTGGGTGATTGGTGGCTGTGGCAAGGGCTGCTGTGTCGTGGCTTCTGCTGAGGCAATTGGGTGTGTGCTTGCCGGCTGCTGATAGCGCACAGTCAGATGCTTTGAGGCTTCTGTGACACATGTGATTGGCAGTGTTTGTCAATGTGGTGAGTGATTTTCAGCATCCTCCCCAAAAGCTAATCAACTGTGGGCAATCCCCCCCACAAAAAAGCTCAACAACTCTGGGCAGTCTCCCCCCATTTTCTTAAATTGGAGTCCACCTAAATAGGGGTCGTCTTCTACATGGGAGCATGTTATACATGGAAAAATACAGTATGTGCATGCATTCATCATTAAGCATGTTCTCCTTCATGGAGAGCACATGTTGTGTTGTGGGCCGCCAGGAGACTCCAAAATTTTGGGGCGGGCTAATTGACCGTTGGCCACTGATGCGATTGGGCTTCCCTTGTTGTTGGGAAGAAGTTAATGTTGCCATTTGTTCATTGACAGCCAGAAATGCTAAAACTCCTTGCACGAGGCTAGGGCTTCCTCTTTTCACCCGTGCATCAGATTGCCCGTCCAGCCCTCCCTATATTTAGGGTTGTTCGCTTTGACCTTGCTATGCCTGTCATGGGGTCGTCTGCTCTTGGGGCAGGGGCCGGGTAGGAATTTTGTCCATCTGGCTGATTGGCTGGGGCCATTTGGTTTTTGCCTACTGCGTAGCAAATCGTCACAACTTGTAAGGTTGTGGTTAGACATTGGTTTATGGTTTGGTTGGTTGAGGGGCATGGATTGGCTGTGCCTGCCCCTCTAATGCTGTTGCTACAAGGGATTCTGTTAAAGGAATCAGGGGCTAACTATTGCTTGTCCACCCTGTCAAGGGGGCTCGGGCCATGCAAAAGTTCCTGGCAGCATTAGGGGAGGGCTGAGGGCAGGTTCCCTGCTCCATCGCTACCCCCAAGTGTATTCCCCTTTTCTGACTTTCGCAGGTGTGCGGAGTGTCAGTCTGTCCCCCACGGTGGGGGCAGATAGTCGCAAGCAATGCCTAATCAACCACTCACATGTTTGTATTTTAATAAAGTTGTGGCCAAAATTATGCCAAAAACCTTAAACAAAAATTCTGTGTGATGTTTGAGTTATTGGGATGGCCCTGGGGACCTCGACACACAATTGATGCACTTACATTATGAAAGAAAATAGGTTGCTAATGGGAAGGGGCATAGCTCAGCGGCAGAACATTTGACTGCTTTGCATGTCAAATGTCCCAAGTTCAGTCACAGAGATCTCTAGGCAGGGCTGGGAATGACCCTTGCCTGAAACCCTGGAATGTCACTGCCAGTCAATGTAGACAGTACTTAGCTAGATAGAATAATGGTTTTACTCAGGATCTAAAATTTACAAGGGATCTAAAATTTACAGTGTTGAAAGAAAACTATATGAAAATGAAGTACCACTGGTATGTAACTCCCAGTAAATTTAGCAAAAATGTATAAAACAGGGTCAAATATATGTTGGAAATGTAAGGAAAAAGAAGGCACCTTCTAGCATATGTGGTGGACATGTAAAGCAGTAAAAGAATTTTGGGAAATGATATATAATGAATTGAAAAACAAATGTTTAAAATAACTTTTTCTAAAAAAACCCAAAGCCTTTCTTTTAAAAATTTTAAGTGCCAAAATCCCAATGGAGCAGAAAAGACTATTTATGTATGCGACCACGGCTGCTCAGATGTTATTGGCCCAGAGATGGAAAGAAGATAAAGTCCTGACCAGAAAAGAATGGCAGATTAAGTTGGTGGATTACACCAAAATGGCAAAAATGCCGGAAGAATCAGAAATCAGGAAGATTAAAATTTTAATAAAGAACAGGGAAAATTTATAATTTACCTTAAAAACCATTGTAAACAGTCAAACTTGTTAGTAGCACTGGAAAAACACTGGTAGTTTAATGGTGAATTTTGGATATAATGGAGATGTAAAGACTTGGATTATTATAAAAGATGCGGGAGGAAATGACTAACAATAGGACCCACAAAGGAGGGAAGTCCAGGAGAATTCTTTGGAATATTGTTTCTATGTTGTATGTTGGGTATGTGATTGTAAAACTGTAATTTGGAAAACCAAATAAATAAATTTTAAAAACCCCACCACTTTGATGACCTCTCCAAATAGAAAAAAAAAGGGGGGGGAGAAAATAATGGTCTTACTCACTACAAGACAGTTTCTTATACAGTGGTACCTCGGGTTAAGTACTTAATTAGTTTCAGAGGTCCGTTCTTAACCTGAAACTGTTCTTAACCTGAAGCACCACTTTAGCTAATGGGGCCTCCTGCTGCTGCTGCACTGCCGGAGCATGATTTCTTTTCTCATCCTGAAGCAAAGTTCTTAACCCGAGGTAATACTTCTGGGTTAGTGGAGTCTGTAACCTGAAGCGTATGTAACCCAAGGTACCAATGTACTGTGCCATTGCCGTACTGCAGCTTTGGCAGCGTGGTGTGATCAGCCTTTCAGAATTGAACAAAATCTGGTACAGTTTGGTGACACCTACCGTTCTTTTCATAGTGCTCAATTACTCCAGGTTAAGAAAAGCTTGAATTGTTCAGACTGTGAATATTGATGCATTTTTCATGGGCAGTGAGCCTGAGGGCTAATTGATCAAAAAATACGTAGCTGTTTTACCAACAAACTGTAACCAGCACTGGGAGAGAGGAGAGGTGGCCATCTATATACATAGATAGTATCTCATTGGGAAATGTTTTCACGCACGATGCAGCTGTTCAACACAAATCACCATCATCTAATCTTCTGGATCTATGAACGAAAGTAGGAGGACACGGTACATTACTATGTGATAGTAAGTGATAAAGCAGGTATCAATTTAGGCCTGTTCAGACATGCAAGTCTCTCCTTCATGCTATATCACGTCCTATATTTAGGAAGATCTATAAACTCAGACAAAATATGTTTCAGTGGCTAAAAAATGCATAAGATGTTTCTTCTTTCAAGCAGAATTCATTCACAGAAGTCATGCAAACTCTAAACATACTCTCGTTTCTCTTTTACAAAGGTCTACGAAACATTGTTTCATACTTTTCTGATTATAGGGCTCCCTTAAACGGTTCTACACACCTTGCTAACTCCCAAATAAATCTGGCACCCGCCAGTCTTATGTGGCTGGGAAGTCTCATAACCGGTAGGTTACTGCAATTGACTTTTCTTTCTTGATTAGGATTCACAGGGCAGAGAACAAGGGATTGAGAATATGATATGGCATGACAACCTCTATCCTCTGGGAACTGCTATCAGATTTCCTACTAAATAAATCTGAAACCTGACAGCCAGGCACTGGAGTAAGGAAGCCATTAGTTCTGCAATTGAAGTACTAAGCAAAATTCAAGAAACCCAAGCCTTTGGCAAGGTCTACTTTGAGTGGTTGTCTGCAAGAAGTTTTGGCAGCAGAGTTGAAAGAGTTCATGGTCAGGTCCATGAAACGGGATTAAATAATTTGCTTTTTAAAAAATGGCTACAGAAATAGTTATTTTAGCCAATCTGGGGTGGGTGGCAGGACTGGACACTATCCAAACAGATTTAGGTACTTGAAATCCCATGAATTTATTTGGGAGAGTTTTAAGGTAAAGACTGTTGTGGAATAGTGGGGCTGATTTGAAGTTAGAAATGGGTGAAGCTATCAATTTTGCTTATCATCCCCTGCACCCAGTCTTAACGTCAATGAACATTTCCGCAACAGTTTGCAATTAAAAAACAAAAACAAAACGTTGTCAAGAAACAATTGAATTGTCCATTGCTTTATCTGAGAAACTAACTAAAAGCGTACACACCCTGAATGAGGCAAATAAAGGCATACCTTGGTTCTCAAATGCCTTGGTACTAGGACGTTTTGGCTCCTGAATGCCACAAACCCAGAAGTAAGTGTTCCAGTTTTCAAACGTTTTTCAGAAGCTGAATGTCTGACGCAGCTTTCGATTGAGTGCAGGAAGTTCCTGCAGCTAATCTGAAGCTGCGCCTTGGTTTTCAAATGGTTTCGGGAGTCGAACGGACTCCCGGAATGGATAAAGTTCGAGAACCAAGGTACGACTGTATTCCAAATGTGGTTGCACCATAGGTTTCTATAACAGCATTTGATAGCAGTTTTATTTTCAATTCTTTCCCTAATGATCCTAGCATATATTTTTCCTTGATTCACAGCTGCCACACACTGAGTGGACATCTCCATTGAGCAATCTGTTAAGCTCAAGGTTTCATCCTGATCCATCAGTATGGACACACAGCTTCCTCTCACAGATCAGTTGAGGAGGGAATGATCCCCCCTCCCTGATTACCAAAATGATCAAATGTCTGTGGAGGGGGCAGTTTGTATCCCCCAAAGGCACTGTGCTAGGTACCTGAGCGCTAGATCTTTTGAATTTTTTCTGCTGCAACCAAAAATGTAGGTTTTTTGCAGGGGGGAGGGGGTAGAAATTTTGCTTAGGGGGCCAGATAAGTCCCCTGGGCTGGGAGCTATCTACCCCAGCCAAGAGGCATTAAGATGGACCCAGTTTTCTTTTCTAACATTGACTGGTAGGCCTGTGATCAACCTGCTATTTCTCTTCTGCAATGCTTCTGAGAAGTGAAATCTTTCTTCACCAACTCTATCCGTCACACTATCATTAGCACGACTGCCTTTGATAATTCTGGCTTATTGCTCCCCATTGTTGAATTTGACGTTGCTTTTGCAGAGGCTTTGTAAACAACAGATGGAATATGAGCAGGCTGTTTGCAAGTTCCTCTTCTCCATCTCACCTGCATGCAGGGCAACCCACGCTGCATGCTGGCACGGGTGGGAGCTAATATTTATTCACCAGCTCTCCTGACATTCTTATGTAGCCATATTCCACGGCTGTGATTTTTAAAATGTTAGCTCGTGGCATATCCGGTTCAAAAAGGGCGAGTGTGTTTTGGATGAAATATTCATGCTGAGTTATAGATCCATTCCTTCTGCAGCACAGAGCTGTTGCATGGCTGTTGCTACATCTTGCTCTGGATCGAAAGATTGTACATTTAACAACTTTTTTTGACACAGGGGTGGGCAGAGATGGGGAGGAAGCAGACAACACACGTGTAACCATTCCTGCAAGAAGTTGCTACTAGATTTTCTCTTCTGGTGGCCACACTGTCATAAGAAAGCCCTTTGAGGCTGGATGTTGGAGACTGTGCATAATCTTTAAAATATTTTTTTACTTTTCCTTAACTTTGAGACCAAAAATATATATCAATGCAACTAACAAAACAGCAGGAATAAAAGGCAAGTGAATCCAATATAAGGGAACTAATGCTTTCTCCTCTACAGAGACGTTGGCTACTGATGAAAGAGCGTCTCCACCCCCATTGTTCAACCCGGAAACTGAGGTCCAGCGCAGAGGGTCTTCTGGTGGTTCCCTCATTACGAGAAGCGAAGTTACAGGGAACTAGGCAGAGGGCCTTCTCAGTAGTGGCGCCCACCCTGTGGAACGCCCTCCCATCAGATGTCAAGGAAATAAACAACTACATTGGTACCTCGCGTTACATACACTTCAGGTTACATACGCTTCAGGTTACACACTCTGCTAACCCAGAAATAGTGCTTCAGGTTAAGAACCTTGCTTTTCAGGATAAGAACCAGAAATCGGGCTCCGGCGGCGCGGCAGCAGCAAGAGGCCCCATTAGCTAAAGTGGTGCATCAGGTTAAGAGCAGTTTCAGGTTAAGAATGGATCTCCAGAATTAATTAAGTACTTAACCTGAGGTACCACTGTATCTGACTTTTAGAAAACATTTGAAGGCAGCCCTGTTTAGGAAAGTTTTTAATGACTGATGTTTTAATGTATTTTTAATCTCTTGTTGGAAGCCACCCAGAGCAGCTGGGGAAACCCAGCCAGATGAGCAGAGTATAAATAATAATGATAATAATAATAATAATAATAATAATAATAATAATAATGTCAGCCAATGGAAGGAGCTTCCCTATCCTTTGTTCTCCTGCAGTGCATGAACTAGAGACTTCTAGAGACACTTGGCTATTAACTTAGTTATTTGTATACAGCTTATTTTCTGTCATCTCCAAGTGGTGTGCAAAAAACTCAAAACAATGAAAATAAAAATTGTAACTGTAAAATCAGCAAAATACTGAAATAATAATTTTTAAAGTCTTCAGGAGGCAGCTTCTCTGTTTCCATCCTCTGACTGCAAGACATTTTGGACCAAGACATTTTGCTGCCCAGGGCAAAGGATGATACAGTGCCTTCCCTTTTCCAAGTACAGAAGTTGACTGGACAGAAAACTGAATCTTAGTTCAACATGGGCAATTGCATAGCCTCCTCTTCCACACCTGAGGGTAGTTGGCTAGTTTAAAGGTAAAGGGGCCCCTGACCATTAGGTCCAGTCATGGCCCACTCTGGGGTTGCAGCGCTCATCTCACTTTATTGGCCGAGGGAGCTGGCGTACATGTGGCCAGCATGACTAAGCTGCTTCTGGCGAACCAGAGCAGCGCACGGAAACACCATTTACCTTCCCGCCAGAGCGGTACCTATTTATCTACTTGCACTGGTGTGCTTTCGAACTGCTAGGTTGGCAGGAGCAGGCACCGAGCAATGGGAGCTCACCCCGTTGTGGGGATTAGAACTGCCAACCTTCTGATCGGCAAGTCCTAGGCTCTGTGGTTTAACCCACAGCACCACCCGTGTCCCTAGTAGGCTAGCTTAGGAAGTGCTAAAACAGGCTTTGTGGCACACAAAGCTCTTACACCTCTCTGCTGCTTCCGGGGCTGGCCCAAGACATTAGCTATCTCAAGCAAAGGATAGATGGCACTGCCTGCCTTCTCTTCTACTGGCTGTTGAATCTACACCAACACTAGAGAGAGGACAGTGTCTTCACTTCACTTAAGGGCAATGGGCTAGCTTAGGGGCTTAAGGGGAAGCCGTGTGATAAACGTAACTCCTACAACACCTCACAGCTAATTCCAGCATTCACTGCCTACTTCCAGAATCCACTGCCTCACTTTTGTCTAATGATAGGTCTGTCCCTGTGCAAGACCTTTCAGGATTTTCTACTTGAAGCTGAAGATAGTATCTTCCTCCCTCAGCCTGCTTAATGGCTTCGCTATAAGCCCACCATGAACTCCTCTGCCTTTCTTCTTAATTCTCGTGCAGCTACTTTGTTTTTTTAATAAATAAATTTCATTAGTATTTTCCACACAACAACAACATGGAAAATATTGAAAAATAACAATACACAACACACAAAAACCAACATTCGGAATCTAAAGAAAGCAACAAAAATAAAAACAAAAAACACAAATCCATATCCTACAAGTTAATGCTATAAACACTAAAACAACAACAACAACAACAACAACAACAACAACAATTTATTATTTGTACCCCGCCCATCTGGCTGGGTTTCCCCAGCCACTCTGGGTGGCTTCCACAAAGACCAAAAATACACTGAAATGTCACACATTAAAAACTTCCCTAAACAGGGCTGCCTTAAGATGTCTTCTGGATGTCAGATAGTTGTTTATCTCTTTGACATCTGATGGGATAGCGTTCCACAGGGAGGGCACTACTACCAAGAAGGCCCTCTGCCTGGTTCCCTGTACCTTCCTTCTCACAATGAGGGAACTGCCAGAAGGCCCTCGGCGCTGGACCTCAGCGTCTGGGCAGGACGATGGGGATGGAAATGCTCCTTCAGGTATACTGGGCCGAGGCCATTTAGGGCTTTAAAGGTCAACACCAACACTTTGAATTGTGCTCGGAAACGTGCTGGGAGCCAATGTAGGTCTTTCAAGACCAGTGTTATGTGGTCTCAAGACATTGACATTGACTCGTGCAACCACTTTGAGAGAAGCTGGTTTTCTTGACTAGAAAATGTGTGTGTGCATACTGTTGTAACTGGTCACTGATAAGAGTCCAGGAGAAAAGTGGAGGAATAAAGACGAAGTTCGGGTTCCCTCTAACTTGTGGAATATGAAAGAGAAGGGCTGGTTGGCAGCTGAAGCCCAAATTTTGGTTGCACACTTCAGTCATGGTGTCAGTCTGACAAAGAGAGAGAAAATTTACTGGTTTTATAGTGCTCAAAAGTGTTCTAAGTGCTTCACATCCATCATTTCAGTCATCCTTACAAATACCTTGTTAGGCGGGCCAGTTGTTTTAAGTCAAGGCCTGCCAGGTTTGATGCCAGATGAGAGGGACGGAGAAATCAGCACAGGCTTCTCTGGTGAGGGAGCTACACTGGAACACTGGGAAAGGAGGGTGAATTATTGGGAAGTGGCTTTTATAGGGAGAGACCACCAAATTACAGTTGGGGGCATGTGAGGGATTGTGGCCTGCTAGTGCTATTGCGTAAAGTGAGGAAGCAGCCTCTGGTAGCATATGCGAAGCAGACAGACCTGTGTGTTCCCCATGGTCTGCCTCATGTCCCCTAAGCTAGCCTGCTTTCCTGTGTTGATGAACTAAGATTCAACAGTCAATCCACTGTCCTTCTGTTTGTCATTTGCCACTGGCAGAAAATTTCATTGGGTTAGACCCTACGTGGCTGAAGGGAAATTAAACCAGGAACTTCCTGGGGTGAGCTAGCATTCTTTAATGAAATCCAGACCCAAGATTTGCTGAAATGCCTCAGTTTGGAATAGCTGGATCTTGGGTTCTCCCAACTGACCTAGTGTTATGGTAGCTGAGTTGAGGCTCAGCTGATGGAACTTAAACCAGTATAAGTCCCAAAAGGGGTGTGGCGGGGGCACGGTACAGCAAGGAGACACCTCTTTCAGGTCAGTCACATGACCTGACAACCCGATGGAATGCATGCTGGCCAGAAGGGTGGTATAAGTGTAAGTCAATCTGCTTTCCCCTCTGCTAGGCTTTGGCTAGCTCAGGCTGCAGTAGCCCCATTCCTGAGTAGAGTTTGCAACAGGGGCCATGAATGCTGGTTTAACTTAAACTGGTTTAAGTCCTGCTGGCTTCCTAAATTGGTGACAACCACCAAGCCACAGCAGCTTTCATGTACAGTGGTACCTCGGGTTACATATGCTTCAGGTTACATATGCTTCAGGTTACACACTCCGCTACCCCGGAAATAGTGCTTCAGGTTAAGAACTTTGCTTCAGGATAAGAACAGAAATTGGGCTCCGGAGGTGCAGCAGGAGGCCCCATTAGCTAAAGTGGTGGTTCAGGTTAAGAACAGTTTCAGGTTAAGTACAGACCTCCGGAACGAATTAAGTACTTAACCTGAGGTACCACTGTATTTAAATAACTGAAGTGGTTCAAGCGCATATTCCATACCTGCCAAGTATCCCAGAAAAAAACACAGGACATCCCATTTTGTGTGTGTGAGACCACAGTGGCCATTTTGGGTGCTGCAATCTCATGTGCTCTCATGCCACGATCCTGCCCCCCAAAAGCACTTTTGGAGGATGGATACACAGCGCAGGTCACATGACTTGCCCAGAAGCTCGTTCTAGAAGATGCACATCCTTTTTCTTCTGAAAAAGTTGGACGGTGTGATATTCTGTGCAGAGACAAGACAGGCCAATGCTTAAAAGTTTCAGGCCTCTTTCGTAGTGTAAAGTTCCCTGTGAGCACCCATGTATTTTCCATTTCGCAAAGTTAAATCACCCTTGTCAACAAATATCAGTTAATGAGCCTGCAATTAATATGGAATGGTTGGCTACATTCTTCCCACAGCGATGCTCAGAGAGAAGCCTAGGAGAGCCCCTGCCTTCTCTCAGTTGCGGATGATGTATGAGCTACAGAAATAAAAGCTGTCAGTAAGCAAGAAAGCATGAGTGGATAAATCATGACAGACTTATGTACATGCTACGTTGTCATCTCAGCTGCTGCTTAGTACAAGAAGGCCAATCTCTTTTGGCTTCGGAGAACAGCAAGCAGGTCAGCATTTGACATCCTTTGTGAAGAACGCGTCGCCCATAAGGGCTCTTGTGCTTTGTTTTCTGCCATGGCTTTTCTGCATGATCTGCAGGGAAATGTTCGTTTCAGAAGGGGGCAGTTTTGCGTGTCGAGGTCCCCAGGGCCACCCCAATAACTCACACATCATGCAGATATTTTGTTTAAGGTTTTTGGCATAATTCCAGCCACAACTTTATTAAAATACAAAAATGTGAGTGGTTGCGACTATCTGCCCCCCCCCCCCCATGGGGGACAGACTGACGTTCCACACGCCTGCAAAAGTCAGAAAAGGGGAATACACTTGGGGTAGCGACAGAGCTGGGAACCTGCCCTCAGCCCTCCCCAAATGCAGCCAGGGGCTCTTGCATGGCCCGAGCCCCTTGACAGGGTGGACAAAAGCAATAGTGAGCCCCTGTATTTTCACTCCATGCCCCCTTCTATTTTTTTAATTTTTAAAAAATTATTTTCCCATTTTTAACAATTTTAAAGCATCATAACACTTTTTATACAATCTTTTGCTCTGTCGAGCTCTCAACTTCCCTCCACCCATCTTCTGGTTTTCTTATAACGCATTATTATCTCCACACATTTATAACATCTCAATTCTTCATATGTCTTAACTTATTAAACAACCTTAATTACAAATAGAATCTTCCTTTTTTAAAACGTTGTGAGTTATATCTCAATTCTGCTAGTGTTCTCTATATGTGTACAGTGGTATCTCAGGTTAAGTACTTAATTCGTTCTGGAGGTCTGTACTTAACCTGAAACTGTTCTTAACCTGAAGCACCACTTTAGCTAATGGGGCCTCCTGCTGCCGCTGCACTGACGGAGCACGATTTCTGTTCTCATCCTGAAGCAAAGTTCTTAACCTGAGGTAATATTTCTGGGTTAGCGGAGTCTGTAACCTGAAGCGTATGTAACCTGAAGCGTATGTAACCCGAGGTACCACTGTACAATGATTCTCTATGTATTGTATAAATTTACTCCACTCTTTCTGGAACACTTGGTCGCTCTGGTTTCAGATTTTCCCTGTCAGCTTTGCCATAATCTTCGTCTGCCATTCTTCCACTGTTGGTAACTCTTGTTGTTTCCATTTTCGGGCTATTAAAGTTCTGGCTGCCGTTATGGCATACATAAAGAATTGTTGATCTACTTTTAATATTTCCGCTCCTATCATTCCCAACAGGAACCACTCCTTGCCCCCTTCTAAATCCCCCTTCCAAAGCTACAGATAAGGCCTACAAAAATGCCCTTTTTTTTGGAAAAAAAAAGCATGATTTTCTCCTAAACATTAAATTTGAAAATAGAACATGCACGTTTAGTATGGCTTTGCTAAAGGCCATGCCTCATCACTTTCATTTCTAATCCTATACTCCCATGTCACATTTGTAAGGTCACTGTGATTATAATTGCCTGATCCCTTCTGGTTCTCTCAGCCTCTCCAAAACATGTTCATCAGTCTTGCATCACTACACCATTCAGCATCGTGCCATTAAGCCTCGCTTCACCATTCCCTGAAACTCGTCTTCTGCCTCCCACCCAGGTGTGCACGTAATTGGAGAACAGAAAAGGAAGATCATAACAATTTCTGTGTTGGCTGTCTTTTCCCTCCCAGAATTTTCGAACAATATGGCTGAGATACTCTGGCACTGATATTTAGATGGGCAGCAAATCAGAAATGCATATTAATGCAAACGTTAGTGCAATAAATTTCAATTTCATTCTCATTTATGCAGAGGATACACATATGTGTGCATCAAATGCAAATACATGATTTTCATCTGTGAATTTGAAAGAAACATCAGACTCCTGCTAGATTGAATGAAAGATCCAGTCCAGTCTAGAATCCTGCTAGATTGAATGAAAGATCCAGTCCAGTCTAGAATCCTGCTAGATTGAATGAAATATTCAGTCTACTCCAGCTTTCTGGTTCTAAAAGTGGTCAAATGTAGATGTATCTCAGAAGGTTATGAGCACAACATGAAGGCAATTACTCACTTCTGTTGTTTGTTCCCCAGCAACTAATATGGGGTCAACTGCTGGTTGTTATTGACTTGAACCTCTGAACTTAGAACAGCCTTTTCCAACCTGATATCCACCCTATATATTTTGGATTACAACTCCCATTAGTCCTAGCCAGCATGAGCATGAGGGATGATGGGAGTTGTAGTCCCAAACATCTGGATGGCACAAAGTTCAGAGATGCTGAGATCATGTCTTCTTTAGCTGACATCACTGGCACTGGCTTCAGCCCCAGACTGTGGGACCAAAGGAAGATAAGAAATTATCCAAATTTTGTTATATATTGGAGGGTGTCTAATAGAGCCAGATCCCATGGTACAAAAAAATAACAGCATACCTAAACTACATATTTGATTCCCCAGATTTGATTTAGTTTGTACTTTCTCTCCTGACATTTCTATCTGGCCCCTTGGGACTTTCCCTGCACCTTACCTATCACTTGGCCCAAGGGCTGAAAATGGTTCCCAGTCCTTGGTTTAAAAGCATAGTGCTGATGTCAAATAAGTCTTTATTACTGTAAGGCAGTAATTGAATCTGTAAACCAGATTTAACCATGCTAGAGAGGTAGTTCAGCAATTCTTGCAAACAACAGAAGCAATCTGTTGTGTCAACTTCAGTTCACACACACACAAAGAACAAGTTGTAAGGAGAAAGAGAGCACAATATTAACCACTGTTTCTCCTGTATAAAATATCTATTACATCCTCAAAGCAAAAGCCAAGGCAAATTAAATGAGTGTGGTCACCAGAGCTATCACTTCCATTACTTTGTTTCTAAAGTGGAACTTTCTGCATTTCTTTATGATCGCAACATGCCTCATCTCTATGCAAATAGGAAAGTATGTGAACCATGGCAGCACTCTTTGATAGGCTGGCCAAGGAATAGTGGCAATTTCACCTGCAGCATCCCACATGGTATATGATCTCATTTGTCTAGTCTAACAGGATAAAAACAGCAGGCTAGAAGTTCACCTCAGGTGTCTAAAGATAGGTGTCAAGTGAGCAGAAAGACTATAATTGTAATGCAAAATAACAGGGTGTGTGTGTGTGTGTAGTTCTGAAAGAAAATATATTTATTCTTAATACGAAATAAAGGCTTGGTTGAGACACTTCACCACAGCTTTCCCAAGGGACAACAGGAAACAGTCAAGCCGTTTGCTATTTTGCATTTCATTCCGAGGCACACACAGGGCAAAACTACACCCCATAAACAACAGAAAAAATTGTATCCCCAGGTGGCAGGATGGCTCCAGGTTTGAGAGTGCCCTTGCAGAAATCCACTGAAGTTAGTGATGGTGGGGAAACGATACAGATTGCATTTTAAGGCAAAGCAACTTACACTTTCTGAAAAAATACAGAAACTTAATCACAAGCTGGCCTTCAAAATTCACCCATCTCTGAATTTTTCAGTGCAGTTCTCCAGCCAAGTAATGTGTACCAAAAATGAATAAAATATGACGAAGTGTGCAATACTGGGAACTACTTTCAGGTTTAGCTCTGTTGTTGTTGTTGACAAGTTCAGTTTTCACATTGTTCAACTGAACTTGTTTATTCCCAGTACTGATGGTGACCTAGTGTTCATGTTAGAGCATGAGACTCTTAATCTCAAAGTCGTGGGTTCGAACCCCACATTGGGCAAAAGATTTCTGCATTGGAGGAGGTTGGACTAGATAGCCATCATGGTCCCTTTCAATTCTATGTGGCTATCTCTTACTTAGAGCCTTAACTTTCAGAGCTCTTGGGGAAGGAGCTAAACCCTGAAGAACGACAACTTTAGCTATTCAGCCTGATAATATTTTATACAACTCAAAGTGTGTGTTGGGGGAAGAGAGATAATGGTTTTAAAAACAGGCAGTGATCAATTAGGGACCAATGCCAGAAAAAAGGGCTTGGAGCATATGAATTATAGGAAATTATAGCCAGTCAAACCATTGGTTCTTCTAGATCAACACTGGCAAGGAGGTTTTCAGGTGCAGTAATTCCTCATTTATTTATGCTTAGCCTCTAGTTGAGTAAGCATTCCAGTCAAAACAGCCTTCAGTTTGTTCAAAATAAATCCCAGGGTTTGACTGTGTGTTTGCACTTTTTTTTTTTAATGCTCCAGCCTCTTAAATACCAACAATGTACAGTTTGGTGCTCTTATGTGAACCGAAAATGCCAGTACGTTTAAAAAAAATAAAATAAAAAATATTCCAGATGCCCGCAGAGCATTTCATTCTGTTCTTCAGGGGACAGAGAGCCAAAAACATCAACCTCTCACCTTCTTTTCCCTCCTCCCCTGAAAGTAATTGAAATTCTTCCAAAGTTGACAGAATTTGAATTGTGTTTTATACGAAGGTGCATGTTAAGGTCAGAAAACGCAGCTGGAATTTTCCGTACCTTGGGAAGGTCATGAAATGCTAGTTAAGTCACCTCGCGGCAAGGAGCGACACTGAGCCCGGACTCTGTGGCAGCAAAACTGTGATGCATGTTTAGCCCTGCCAAGGGGCTTTTATTAGATGACTTTACTCAACTTGCCAATCACAGAGGGGTGCTTTGGCTGTCACAGGGCACACCTACTGGTAAAATGTCTGCTTTTTTAACAAGTGTGTGGGGGAAATATTTCCTGGAATCCCAGAAAGAGCAAGCAGGCCAGATGGCCTTGGCTTCTTCACACAGAAATCTTCCCTCCCCTCCACTATCAAGCAAGGCTTCTGCTGTGCCAAGGCTCAGCCCCTGGCATGCATTGCTGGAAGACATTTTCGCCTCACAAAACAGCACACGGACAGACTTCAGGTGGCAAGATTAAAAAACTTGATTTGTTCTTTTAATAATTCAGAGCAACCCGCTCCGGGGAATGAGAGAGAGAGGCACTCCTAGGCACTGCATACAAACATTTTAAATCATTAAAATTAGGACCAACCCTGAAGTATTTACAGCTTGTTTGGGGTTTTGTGAAACAATTTTGGCAATGCTAAAAAGCACCCCCTCAATATCATCAGTTTTTCTTTGAACATGTTTGTCTCTGTTGTCTTTCCTGGGCTTTGACTAAATTATTTCCTGTTACCTTGGCTCTGGTTTGTTACCATCATGGGGAATATGCCATGTTTATTTCAGTTTAAAAATATTAAAATGCGTCCTTTCTACTTTTATTAGTTAAAACATTTTCTCCTCATTCTTCAGTGATGTTCAGGATCTTCAGAAAAGGGCACCCACATCGAGATACACAGATGCATTTAAATTTAATCAATTGTTTATTGCAATTGCAAAAATCAGCGGCTAATTGAAGATTAAAAGTTGTAACTGGTTGCCAGCCTTTTAAAAGCTCTTGGTGTGGTTGTGGAGGAGAGAGACAAGGGTTGAGTTCACCTCAGTATGTTTGTTTACTGTATGTAAGTGTGAAAGGGGTCTTACAGCACAATCCAATGCATATTTATTCAGATATGAGTCCCAATGAGTTCATTGGAGCCATCTCCCAACTGCAGCCTCAGTTAATATGTGCTGGATGTTATATAGAGCATGCCCTCAGCAGATGGTGCTTCCATTCACAAGGTAGGTTCTAAATCAGTCTTTTCCATACATGGGTTTCCAGCTGTTTTTAGGCTACAATTCCCATCATTCCTGACCACTGGAACTGCTAGATAAGGATGATGGGAGTGTCAGCATCGCCCTTGAGCCAGTGCCACCAACTGGACTCATACACTTCAGCCCCGACTGGGCTAGGTGAGCTGGGTAGCACTTCCAGAGACCACCTTCTGCACAGGAACAGGTCAAAGTGCTGTGGACTCACAGCTTAGAGTTGTGAGCACCGGATTCACTCCAACAAGAAGACAGTCATCGCACAGCAGAGTATAGCAGAGTATAGCAGAGCATAAACGACTCAGAGAGCAGCTCTGTAGAATATCTTCTTTATTCTAGCTACAACTATAATACACAACTATATACAGAGCTAAATGAGGTCTAAACAAAAAATGCTGAACTGCACTGAGTGTCTGCACCTGCTCTTAGCAGCAATCTTATCTATACACACGATCTCTCTCTAACACTCAGTCTCTCTCTCTCTCTCTCTCTCTCTCTCTCTCTCTCTCTCTGATGTGAGGCAGGAACGGAATAAGTAGAGAGCAGAAACTGCCCCCTCCTTTCTGGAGAATCAGCAGAGAACATCAGCAGATTCTTGGATATGAGAGGGGTGAAATCTCCTCAGGGAGTTGTAGTCCAAAAACGTCTGGAGGCCCAGGTTTGGGAAACCCAGCTCTAAATTAAGGGTGGGGAATATTTTTCAGCTGGAGGCTGGCTGCATGTTAGTGGTGGTTGGGGGGAAAGGCAAAATTAGACGGGGTCAGAAGGGGGTGGGTGGGTGGGGGAATGAATGTGACTTTTACTTTTACGCATTTCAGCACACAAAAGTCAGAGGTTTCTACACACAAAAACATCTCTCTCCATGGAGGAAAGTAAAAAATAGGAATAATCGCAGTTGCAGGACACATTCCAAGCAGGCAAAAGCAGCTGAAGAGGTCACAGAGCATTGATGGGGAATGTGGCCGGGGAAGAGACCTGAGGGCTAAACAGAGAATCTTTGGGGGTTGTATTCAACTCCCACTCCAGATCAAAGTAAAGATTGTTGAAGAATGCATTTCATCTTGAACTAGTTTTGAGTTCTGATATTCTATCTCATCGGTAGGCAAACTAAGACCCGGGTGCCAGATCTGGCACAATGGCCTTCCAAATGGAATCAGCGTGGTTTTACATGAGTAGAATGTGTGCTTTTATTTAAAATGCAACTCTGGGTTATTTGTGGGGCATAGGAATTTGTTCATTTCCCCCCAAAAAATATAATCCGGTCCCCCATAAGGTCTGAGGGACAGTGGACTGGCCCCCTGCTGAAAATGTTTGCTGACCTCTGTTCTCTCTCATGCTAGGCTTAGGCAGGGTTTCATTGTAGTACATCTCTCTCTCTCTCTCTCTCTCTCTCTCTCTCTCTCAGAGACACTTTGCAACCACTTTGTATTCTAGTACATCCTTCTCCAACTTGGTGCCCTCCAAAAGTTGTGTACTACAACAGCATCATCCCTGACCATTGACCATACTGGCTGGGGTTGATGGGAACACACACACACACACAATATATCTCTCTCTCATATATATATATATATATATATATATATATATATATATATATATAATCTCCAGTTGTTGTTTTTTTACAGATGGACTACGAATTAAAGAGTTACATTGTTTCATGTATTGACTTCCCACCCATACCTCCACAATGTTTTTGTTTCTTCTGCATTATATATCAAACTCTTACCTGTTGCATAACGTCTATAAGACGCACCAGACCATAAGACACACCTAGTTTTTGGAGGAGGGAAACAAGAAAATAAAAAATTCTGAATCTCAGAAGCCAGAACAACAAGAGGGATCGCTGTGCAGTGAAAGCAGCAATCCCTCTTGCTGTTCTGGCTTCTGGGATAGCTGCGCAGCCTCCATTCGCTCCATAAGACGCACACACATTTCCCCTTACTTTTTAGGAGGGAGAAAGTGAGTCTTATAGAGCAAAAAATACAGTAAATCCCTCTAATACAATTAGTTAATTGTTTTTTTTCCTGTTGCTCCTATCCTGCCTGTAATTTCTTTTGATTGGATGTCCCCCCACTCAAATAGTCCATTCTTCTATAAAAAGTCCATCATTTTGATCTGTTAACATTGCTGTCAGCTTTGCCAAATCTGTTAAAAATAAATAAATCTGAATGACACCAGGTCAGGGAGGGCAGACCAATGCTTAATTCGAGCCAATATAAAACCTTAGCACGTGTAATGTTTCTAGGGGTTGCTCGTGCGTAAATCGGTGCCAACACCTGGTTGGGTTGCCTGAGTGAACCTTTCTTGTCCGGACAGCCACTCACCCGTGGCTGTCTCAATCGCTGGCAGAATCCGTCAGTGGGCGTTTCTTGAACTTCTTCCAGCATAAAAGTTCTTTGACGTCTAGTCGCTACCTACTTTCTCTGCACAGAAGCCTTCTGCGCAGGGAGGGTGTGGGCATCGGAGGACCTGTGCTCTCCCCGCTGGTCCCCGGCGAGGAGTCTTGGAGCCACCTCGCCGATTCCCCCATCTGCCTCCCTTCTCCACTGGTGTTACACTGATTTCCTTCCCCAGAAGATGTGCTGCTTCTCTCCCTCCCGGGACGCTCTCCGGAATCCCTCTGGAGCCCTCCCTCTCTTTCTGGCTCTGATGACAGTTCCCTGACAGCACGTGTTAAATTGAATGTGTGGTTGTAAGCAAACTTTGTCCTACACCCCTGTCTCCTCATTTGGTCAAATAAATTATTGTCATGCTCACATTTCCCTACTTCTCTGAAAAAGGCAGTCAATGAAATTTGAGGAGAGGTAGGCACAATGATGTCTCATTATGCAATTTTTATGAAATTTTATGGGTAGTAGGTGTGATGGACCTGTAGCACATAGTTAAGGCTCCACAATACATTTACACTTTTCTAACAATTCCTGCTTTGATCAAGGACAGGAAAGGAGAAGACACAGTCAGTAAATATGAGGTGCACACTTCTCACTATTGATAAAATAGGCAATGTTTTGACAAGCATAAATATAGCAGCTGGAAGCAGCAGTGACCCGGCTACCCAAAGTCAGTTTCTGCCCATGTGGTTCATGCTTGTATATGTCACTCAATCTAATAGACCTTATAATCCTAGCAAAAATGGCACCACGCACAAAACATTAGAGATCAGCAAGAAGGTTACCAGAGCTTTAGATTGAAGATGCAAGATGTTAGATTGAAAGAATGCAATTGCTTTACGATCAAGTGTAAGTACTTTCGATAATGGAATAGCTCACCTTTGCAACAGCTTAAAAGTCATTGAAATGGGAGAAAGCCACATTAGCGACGGAAAAAGCAAAAGCTGGAATCTAATCTCACTAAGGAGAACAGGTCATTTTTACTGCTGAACTATTTTCAACACAAACAATCATGTGCTACATGTAATTTATTGATGCCATTCCTTTAAGTGCAAAGGAAAATAAGATTTTCATATTCTTACCTGATAAGAAGTTCCGCTGTATTGATCTTGAACTTCACGACTTTGCTATACAGTTAATAAAGTTTATTATCTCCCTCCACTATAGCACATCACATCAATAATAAAAAAGTGGAATGTGCAGTACTATTCTTCGGGTGGTGGTGGTGGGGAGAAACGTTCAAAGGATAGATTTTTTAAATTGTTCCTTTTATGTTACTGTCAGAGCCTCAGCAAAGAATAATCCTTTGAACAGTTTTTACTGCACTGAGGAGCTGTAGATTAAAGCGTAATCACTATCTAATCAATATCATCAGGGGCTGCTCTTTAATTTACTGATGTACAGTAATTATCTGCAGGTGCTACAGACAGACATTTTCGACACTGGTGTGTTAACAGGTCTTTGAAACAGACCTAAGACAATGGTTTTCCATTATGAAAATGAAAAGCTTGGCTAATATCTGGCATCGGCTTCACTTCAATAAGTGCTGATAGAGTTTCCAATTTAAATATAAAAGGGAATTTAACAAAAGGGCATGACTCAGATCATGCAGAAATAGATGGAAAGAGGCCCATTCACTTTGGGAGACATTGGATGGGCCTCGAGTGCACAAAATGATTTGTGCCTTCCTGGGGCCATATGGTAAAGCACAGCTAAATGACAGCAACAGATTTTTATGTGCACTATTACAGCAAATATTTGTCACTTAGCACCTCTGAGCTGTTCAGCATTTCCACAGCTTCATGTTTCTGTGCAATTAGACAAAATGGCTGTTTTGGAAAACTGACATAATTCTGAATCATGAAGGGCTGATTCTGCCAAGATTCTTTATTCTTTATTTTTTAAATTATAGGAGTCCCTTAAAAAACAACAATACAACCACCTCTCAGACTCAGAAGGCTTCTTGTAGAAAAACAACACTGTCACCTATTTGGTTGAATTTTAGCAGGCTTCATACCTACTGGGTCTGCAAATGTAAACTAAGTCTGACAAAACTTTTTTTTAAAAAATAGCCATTTGTTGATTTCCCGATTATAGTCCATAGGAAGACACCCCAGATTTTAGATTTTCCAAACCAAGGGTAAGTGTTACACTTGAAACAAAACATGCAATCTGGAATGAAGTCAAAGTGAGTCCCAAATTCCCCTTTTGTCTCTGTGCACACGTATTTTCTGTATTGCTGATTACAGCAGAGGACACAAGTATGAACATATCACTTCCATACTGTTCTCGTGGGTTGCTTCTTTTATGAGATGAATCCACTCATTCTGCTTTTTTTTTGAATCTTACCATCACAGAAGTGAGGTAAGAGCATGGCAAAATTTCTCAGATGTTCCAACAATTGCCCTACTGTAATGCCCAATCACACCTCTCATGTGAGTCCAAATGATGCTAAGATTAGGGCTGTAGGATGGCAGCAGTTTCTGTTCAGCACTGTTTCCATTTGGCAGTAGTTTGCTTTCTGTCAAATAAGTTGTTATTCATCTTGCTATTCACTATTTAATATAAGCTTCTGGTTCATTCCTGACTAGACATAGAGGAGACTTATGGCTATTATATCTCCTCCATATTTAATATGCAAACTTTTAATATTCAAATACTGTGGTACCTCCAGTTAAGAACTTAATTCGTTCTGGAGGTCCGTTCTTAACCTGAAACTGTTCTTAACCTAAGGTACACTTTAGCTAATGGGGCCTCCCACTGCCGCACCACCACCACCGTACTATTTCTGGGTTAGCAGAGTCTGTAACCTGAAGCATCTGTAACCCAAGGTACCACTGTATCTAAATGGCTGTTGCATGGAAGATGGAGCAAGCTTGTTTTCACCTTATCCAGAAGGTGGGAACAGAATCTGTGGCATTGTTACAAGAAAGGAGATTCCGACCAAACATCAGGAAGGATTTTCTGCCAGAAAGAGCTATTTGACAGGGGAATTATCTCCCTTGGAAAGAAGAAGAAGAAGAAGAAGAAGAAGAAGAAGAAGAAGAAGAAGAGGAGGAGGAGGAGGAGGAGGAGGAGTTTGGATTTGATACCCCTAAGGAGTCTAAAAGTGGCTAACAATCTCCTTTTCCTTCCTCCCCCACCACAAACACTAGCCCAAGGTCACCCAGCAGCTGCATGTGGAGGAGCAGGGACGTGAACCCGGTTCACCAGATTACTAGTCCACTGCTCTTAACCACTACACCACACTGGCTCAAAGTGGTGGAGTCTCCTTGATTGGAGATTTTTAAGCATTCCTGCAATACAGTGGGTTGGACTAGATGACTTCCAACTTTACAATTCTATTATTCTGTGAACAATGTGAATTGAAACAATTTATGGTTTTTTTTTCCATTTTTGTTGAAATTCTCTGACCCCTATGTGTGAGCTTGCCACAGGGAAGCCACAACTGTGCCACAAAGTTAAATTTGACTTCTCTCTAATTTTAGTGTTTTCCCCTAAGCAAGACATCAATAACAGCCCATCGCGATATGTAGTGACTAAATGGTCCTAATTTGCTTGGCAGGTCTATTTTAGGACAATTAGGATGTTCTTAATTTCACAGGAAACCTGCATGAGTAAAAAAAGGCTCTCCACTGCAGAAGTTACAATAGAACATGGAGATGCTGCCTTGTTCAGGTCTTGCAGAGGAGCCTATAAGGTATGACCAAGCAGATCACCACCACAGGGTGAACAACATGTTCCAACAAAGGCTAGCAGCAGACTGAGGCATTCTGAATCTCTGCCTTCAGCCCACATCTCCTAGGGGTCACTGCTTTTTGGAGAACTGCAGTTCATAAATGACCAGAAGTCTAGTCTTCATGAGGACTTCTACATTTCCTGGCCTCCTGCCTGGGGTGGTCCCTTTGGGGTAAGTTAGGAGGCACTCAGTTCTTTGAGCTCAGGCAAAAGTGCTAGTGTTGGTCACAGCTCTGGCTATATGAGCTCTTGTGAGGTGGGTTTTAGTCTAGGGAACTCCTCCTCACCAGCCTAGGTATTTAGTGGTCTCCTGGTCACCAGTCTGCAGGCTCAGAGTCAGGAACCTGGTCTGACTCCATAGGCAGCGATTCTGCAGCCTCTGATGTGGTGTCTTGGTCATTGCTGAGCTATGGGGCCATGGCAAGAGTTTGCATGAGCTCTACAATGACTGAAGAGGGGCTAAAGGCAGCCCTCACCCCACAGCCCTTTTCTACTTTTGTTGCCCTTTCATGGCAGTAATGATTGAAGAGCTTTTCTGTTGAAGGTGTGGTGATGAAAATGCATTCAGAACCCAGAAAGCAAGGCAATTCAGAAACTCATTTTATTTGCTGGTCTCTCATTGAATCCCCTCACTAAATTAGTTCCATTAAGTAGCGCTTTGAAAAACCCACAACAAAACAAGAAACACATCCAATAATTTAACAACTCAAAGCCTCTCTTGTTTGCAACCTTTGTCCTGATTTGCATGACCCTTTCCTCCTGAATAAAATGTTCAGATGTTCTGTCTTTTTTTTTCAAATGCACTATAAGTGCATCTAGTGAATGACAAACAAGGCCTTTTTCTTCTGTGCTCCCCATTAACCTTCATTAATACAACAACCCACATTTGTGGAATGCTTCTGAGTGGATGACAATATTTATTCATGCTTACTTGACAGAGTTCTTTAGCATCATGCCCCTTCTCTCGTCATTTAAACTGACTGATAAAGAATATCTGGCAATGCCTTCCTTTATTTCACAACTAACAACATCAAGTTGTACTGCTGACAGCTTAATTACAGCTGCACAGAATATTCGCCAGATCTGATTTCGTGTTTGTTTGAAACCAACAATGTGTGTGAGGTAGAAATTGCACATGTCCACCTAGTTATTGTGAAAATAGTTAACTTTTTCAATACTGTCCATAATCATTATTTTATACCTGGCTGATTGCATCAGATTGGGGGGGGGGTGGTCATATATTGAATGGGATGGCATCACTTTTCCTTAGGATGTCCCCATTTTCATCGGAGAAATGTTGAAGGATATGGAAAAGTGACATGGCATCTATTGATCCCATGCTGTTTGTGAGCCTTCCCCCACCAGATGTTTGGGACCCCCTCCAAACTTCCAGATGTTTTGGACTCCATCCTCATCATTCCTGACCATTGTCCATGCTGACTGATTAGAGGTGTGGTACCCAGGGAAGGGAACCATGTTAGGGAAGACTATTCTATGCCACACACAGAAGCTGAACAAAGGAAAATACCTCTTAAAATTTTATGGGATAGGGCCCATATTATGTCGGAGTCATTCTCAGAGTTTGTTTTAAATATCTGAGCTTCCCAGCTCTCCATGCTATTTTATTTAATTCATTATGGTCAACACAATTGACCAGATGGGTAGAATAAAAGCTGGCTAAGAAATGGCAAGGAAAAAACAAACAAACAGTAAATCATACACAAAGCTTTCATTAGCTGCTAAAAAAAAAAAATGCACTGCCATATTGATCGAAAATGTGATTGAAAATATAGCTGAAACCAAGAGAGCCTCTTGGAACTGATGAAACAAGTTTATGAACCTTAACTGTGGTGACAAAGGAATGAAATATAAAAACATACCCTTGCTTTGAAAATAGCAGACTGTGGGAGATTAAAAAAATGTTTTCTTTTATGTCATGCATTTCAGTGTGTGCTAAAATAAATGCTTATTGATCTTGGCTCCGTAGTGGGACAGAGGAGGGAAAGAGGATTGTGAAGGTTTGAGGCAGGGGAGGAGGAGAAAGAGGCTGGACCATTCCCCAAGGGCTAGAAAGCTAGAGAGCTTTGACACTAAGAGTACAATCTGCTCAGCGAAATCAATGAGTAACACATTAGAGTATCACTTCATAAACAACACCAGACTGTATTAATGTAGAGTATTTTTTTAGAATAGCTTGAATAATATCCAAATATATTACCCAATGTCTTTTTCAGTTTTAAGTCAATTCCCTTTCTTTTATTTCCATTAGGAATGATCCAAGCAAGTAGAACAATCTTATGCAAGTTTATTCTAAAGTACGTCCCATTTGGTGCAATCCTATTCATGTTTGCTTAAGTCCCATTGAATTCAGTAGGGCTTACTTCCAGGAAACAGGATATCGGTCTACAGTCTTAATTCCAGATAAGTGTACACAAAATTGCAGCCTACGATTTTCTAACCTAAGTTTTGCTGCCTGTGTTTTCAGACTGCTGTACGAAAAAGCACCTTTATCTGACCTTTGAAAGGTTTGTAAGTAAAAACCTTTTTTTTTTTTTTAATTTACCAAACTGTGTGGTCTTTTCTATGCTAAAGGGGAAGAAAGGGGAAGTTTTGAAAGTGACTTAAAAGGGATATTTTAAAGGTCTAACAACCTATATTTCTATGCTTTGCTTCGTTGCATGATTTTAAAGATCTCCGAGTGCTTGCCCTACAGCCGGATTTAGGCATCCAGGGGGGATTCTTTTTATTATTATTAAACCACTGAAGTCACCCACAAATACTTCAATTTTGGCCCAATTTAACTGAGTATCTAGGTAAGCTGGGGGTTTCTTATATGTGGTCTAAATTTCTGGGACTGAAATTCAGGTTTTACTAGACACAGCAGTTATTTGTTTGCGCAGAGAAAGATTTAGACTAGTGCTATATATTTCTAATATTTTCTGTTGTGGGACAGTGTGGGGATATGTGATCCTTTGATTTCCCACCCTCCAAAGAGGCAACTGGCAATATCAGAGGTAAGAATGTTGACCATCAGCCTAGTGTTCATCTCACACTCCTTCAGTTCAGCAAATGGCAACAATCACATAACCCTGGGTTGTTGACAGGTCATTTTGCCCAACCTGGTAGGATGTAGAAACCTTATCTGATGGGTTGTTCAGGACAAAATAATTGTTTGTGAACTGATTGAAAATTGCAATGTGGAAGTTATATTATCCTTGTAACTATCAATATTTATCCCTATGTTTGACCTCTCAAATCTGTTGTTGTTGTTTGAATTATACGGTTGTTTCCCAGCAATGTCTTCAGTATACCTTATATCTGGAAAAACACAATACACATGCAACTTGGTAAATACAAAGGTAGAAGAAAATCACAAAATGAGCTATGAAATCAGCTACAGTGGTACCTTGGGTTAAGAACTTAATTCGTTCTGGAAGTCCGTTCTTAACCTGAAACTGCTCTTAACCTGAGGTGCCACTTTAGCTAATGGGGCCTCCTGCTGCTGCGGTGCGACTTCTGTTCTCATCCTGAAGCAAAGTTCTTAACCCGAGGTACTATTTCTGGGTTAGCGGAGTCTGTAACCTGAAGTGTCTGTAACCTGAGCGTCTGTAACTCGAGGTACCACTGTATATCTAAAATAAACATCTACGCAATCTACAACAAGGGGGAAAGCCATGCTAAAGAGGGGCAATATTAAGTTCCCAGATGTTGGACTACAACCATACCACGTCAGCATGGCTAGTGGTTACGGATGATAGGAATTGTCATTCAACACCTAGCGACCCAAGGATGGGAAAGATTGTCCTAGAGTGTGCTCTTGGTATAATAGTTCTGAGGTGCAGGAAGAACAACTTTGTCAACTAAAAGATTATTTCTAAATAGAGGAAACATCTTTAATGACAGTTTCATGACATTCTGTTGCTGGGCTGACTTTTCTTTGTTCTGCCCTTGATTTTAGTTAGCTTATAACAGTGTTGCCTACCTACCACTGCATAAAAGTAGCTGGTATAAGCATCCTTTAAATTAAATAATATTGAAAAAGGAGCAAGAAAGAAAAAGCAGGCAAAGGTGAGTCTTATAATTTGTCCATTAGCAAAAAGAAAAGGAGACCTTTGTACTTTGTTTCCTTTCATATATTCAGATATCAAGGTGAGTGTGTGCAGATATAGTTAACCAGACTATCAAGTCTAACAGGGATCAATCAATTTTTTTGCCAAGGTTTTCAAAGATTTGTGAAATAAATGGATATGCACAAATGTAATTTTATTGTGACAAACCAGCTCATGCATTGCTTGAGCAATGTCTCCAAACTAAACTATAGTTTGCAACCATGGTTTGGAGGGATTGCTCTAACCATGGATTTTTAGTTTTGATGTTATGGCCAATGGTGGTTTGACAAAACCAGAAAATATTCTATTAACATGAACAAGATCAGGGAATATGGAAGGTGAAAAGAGTGGAGGGTGGTAGACCTCACAGCTCATTCCCAATTCTCAGATTGTGATTTGGAGGATTAGGAATATGGTGTTTTTGCTTCACTTTTGACCAACTGTGTTCATGGGAACTCCTGCATCTCTGAAGAATCAATTAGTGATGCAGGTAGAACGATTACCTCAACTACTTTTAACTCGCTTGGGGCATTAAGCCACATAATTCAAAGAGAATAAAAACCCTCAGTTAATCATTTGGGACATTTTATCATTTGTGTAAAACATTTAATTTTCTCAATGGCCCTTTATTTCATAACAAGCCAACACATCTGTTCAAAGAAGAGCCAAGATTAACACTATATTGGTGATATACAGCAGTTTAAATTTTCCCCACTATTTGTCTAATGGTCCATTCTGATTTCCTATTAAGGGCAATCTAATTTATCAATTGGCAGAGGAAGATCATTTTCTAAATGTTTTAACATTGTTCATGCCACCATTCATTGTCACCAGACTTCTCTTCAACCTAGCCCTGTCACACACAAATTTGCAATAACCCCAATAAGTAGATCGATAACAAAAAAAGAATGACTTAATAAATTGTACAATTTCAGAGAATGCCAATTTTGTAGAGGGTAATAAAAAAGACAGTTATCTAATGAACACTCTTTGGTATCCAATTGCTGTCTTGTTACAATCCCATTTATCACCTGTGTTATTTCCCATTACCTATAATGGGACTTCTGAAAACTAATCAAAAGGAGAGTAGGCGTTGTTATTGTAGACAAGTCTTCACTTGTCCGATGGGTTTTCTGGGGTCCTTGGGGTCCCTTTAGATGTTCAACAAGTTGTGGGAAACAGGGAGAGCAAGAAGTTCCCCAAACAGGCCAATGAGGAGTGAGCATGTTCAGTGGCTTAAAAAAAGCTAACAAGATGAGGGGAGGATTGGGAAACCGGGAATGGGAATCAAATAGAGTAGGCTGGAAGTGGGCATGGCTGGCTGGAATAATAAACAAGAGCACTCCACATTGCCAGATTTTTTGCATGGTTCACTCTTTCTCCTCCATGAAGGGTGAAATTTTGGGCTCTGCCCCATTAAAGACTCCTGTCTCCCAGATGTCTACCCACATAATAATAATAATAATAATAATAATAATAATAATAATAATATTTATTATTTATACCCCACCCATCTGGCTGGGTTTCCCCAGCCACTCTGGGCATCTTCCAACCAAATATTAAAAACAATACAGCATCAGACATTAAAAACTACCCTAAACAGGGCCACCTTCAGTTGTCTTTTAAAAGTAAAATAGTTGTTTATTGCTGACATCTGCTGGGAGAGCGTTCCACTGGGCAGGTGCCACTACCAAGAAGGCCCTCTGCCTGGTTCCCTGTAACCTCACTTCTCGCAGCGAGGGAACTGCCAGAAGGGCCTTGGCGCTGGACCTCAGTGTCTGGGCTGGATGACAGGGGCGGAGACCTGGAGATTAAGATCTTTGGGGTGGCATGTTCCCCTAATATTTTAGTCCCTGTATAACCAGGTCAGATCTTCTTCAAGAGTATCAAGAGTATCAAGAGTATCAAGAGGATCCCATTTATGAAATCTCATTGCCAAGATGATAAAATCTGCTGGCTTTGCAGTATTTTATTCAAAAGAGGGGGGCATTTATATTAGTATTTGCTTCCCCTTGACAAATCTTGCTCAGATTCTGCTTCTTCTCCTCACTATAGTTTGGCCGGTTATTTACTATCATTTTTTTTAAAAAATGTGGTAGCTCCTTTAGACATGTTGTTTTCAATTGATAGGTGGTATAGAAATATTGTGAAGGGACGCGGGTGGCGCTGTGGGTAAAACCTCAGCGCCTAGGACTTGCCGATCGCATGGTCAGTGGTTCGAATCCCTGCGGCGGGGTGTGCTCCCGTCGTTCGGTCCCAGCGCCTGCCAACCTAGCAGTTCGAAAGCACCCCTGGGTGCAAGTACATAAATAGGGACCGCTTACCAGTGGGAAGGTAAACGGCGTTCCGTGTGCTGCACTGGCTCGCCAGATGCAGCTTGTCACGCTGGCCACGTGACCCGGAAGTGTCTGCGGACAGCGCTGGCTCCCGGCCTATAGAGTGAGATGAGCGCACAACCCTAGAGTCTGGCAAGACTGGCCCATACGGGCAGGGGTACCTTTACCTTTACCTTTATAGAAATATTGTAATGTGAACGTTCATTCATCTGTGCCTTAGTGTAGTTCCTGGGTAGCTTTTTCCATATAAGTGTTCCATATCAGTGTGGCATACTGATTCAGTAATGGCAGAAGTTGACGTCGCCCCCCCCCCCCATCCAGGTTCCATTGATGGGGATTCCGCACCCATCCAGGTTCCATTGATGGGGATTCCGCAGTGTACTGAATAATGTATCTCTCACACCCAGGGATTATTGCACACTCATGCTTAAGACGTGCATTTTAGCAAAAGAAGTATAAACGCAAACAATTTGATTCTCTGTGACACTGCTGCTGTCCTCACTGACTGTTATGGAGGGGATTGCTGCCTCTCAAATTGCTTTTTTCACTGCACTACCATTCTTCACTTGATTTTTGTTTTTGACAACATATTCTAGAGTCACAGCATTAAAATAAAGGAAACCAATCTCTCATGCCCTCTATAGTACGGTTTGAAGACATTTATATCCTCTGGACACGGCAAATCAAATGACTCCTGCTGTCCTTTTGATAACATTTCTGAGCTGAACTTTTCCATCTGTGCCTGCCATCCTGCCTCTTCTTAGCCAAGAAAACTGTCAACTGGGGAAAGTCTCTCATTCTCCCAACTTTATCTGTTGTTGACTAAGGCTAAGTAGTAAGATGGTCGTATGAAAACTGACACACACTTGACACCTTTGCACCGGCTGTTGAAACAGATTGGAACGCCGGCATGAGGACTGAAAGATTAGAAGTTATTTATATATGCCTATCTCTAAGTTAAAGACTTATTTGGATAGAACTATAGGAGACGTTCCAATCAGTGTTAGGTGCTTCTCAGTCTCAAAAATTCAAATGGGTACAAGCTCAGAAATTACATGCCTGATTCTCTCATGAATTGTGATGGAAGATAAAAAGTAGCCAAATGGCTAACAATTCAAAAAATGGACCAAGCTCTTAATTGTGAGCACAAGAAAACTATATTCTCTTCCATTTCAAATTGAAGCAAAATGTATCACATTAAATACATGATTGGCTGGCAGTGTGGAGATTCAATGCCCATTTACTGCTTCTACTGAACATGTAAGGAAAATATACCCAATTAAATACATGATTGGCTGGCGGTGTGGAGAGTTAACGTCTATTTTGAGCTCCCCTCCTCATTTATAATAGTAAAGGATGGTGTTCCATTTGGGCATCCATTTATCCACTTACATAGGGAAGGACTGAGAATGGGAGATGATGCACTTGGGGCAAAGGGGTTAAACAGTTGGAGGGAGACTTTATACTTGGTAGAGATGGGTGAGCTTCTTCAGGTTCAATCTGAAGTGTGCAATTAGGAGCAGCTGGGGCAAAATACCTTTCTTTTCTGAGAGTTCTAATTTTGCTCAAAATTGCTGCTTCTGTGAGTCGGCAAATCCCTTACCTGACAGGTGTGGCTGCTCCAGCTGGGCTCTCTCACTCTCCTCATTAAATCATTATGGTGATTGCTCCTGCAGAAGAGAAACAGGTCTCGCTCACATGGGTATACACTAGATCAAGACTTGCCCTTCCACAAACAGAAGGTGTTATGTACTGAAGTTCTCACCCTGGGCCAGCAGGGGGATACTGTAGATAGTTATACAAATAAGGGATCGAAAGTGACGTTCAGTGATTGGATAGTTTTAGAAAATTGTTACAGTTACATTGCACTGGAGCTATATATAAGCAGGCTGACTGAACCCATCTGTTCAGTTCTGTCCTGGCCTGTGAATAAACAAGAGCTGTTTGAAGAATCGCTGTGTCGTCTGATATGTTCACCCACAACTTAACAGAAGGAGTCATTTTGTTCACCAAGAGAATTTTGACCCAATGGAGTAGGAATGGATAACCTCAGGTCCAGGGATCAAATGTCACGCTCCAGACCTCTCTCTCTGGCCCCGAAGACTCTCATCAGGCCATACACCTCCAATTTTCCCAGGCCACACACCCTTCTTGCCTGGCTGGACCAGACCTCTGATAATGCCTATTGGATGAAAGATGGAGAGAGGTGTGTGAGCATGTATGTATATATGGAAACATGCCTACTGTATTTTTGGAATTCATTGCTTTGCTCACTTTTACCTCTGCAACCCCACAGCCCCTAGAAGGTTGCTGAATTCATCCCCCAGGCTGCAAAAAGTTCCACACCACTTGATCTGTCCTCCTCGCCTCCTGACACATGAATCAGTCTAGAGCAAAATGTGCAAGAACCATGGAAAATAGAATTTCTCCAACCTGTCCTTGGGTATGTTACTTTCCTGCTCTGTGTTGCATGTGCCACGGATAAGAGGGACACCAAAAGCTGCAGACCAGGACCTCACTCCTCCCTCAGAGCTGGAAGATAATTGTGGGGGGGGGGGGGGAGGAGGAAGAAGGAGTTCTTCATTGGATCTGAACAAAATCCAAGTTCATGAAGAATGCAGGGCTCTATCATGTTTATGCTTATATTATGAACCTGAAATTTAAATACAGTGGTACCTTGGGTTAAGTACTTAATTCGTTCCGGAGGTCTGTTCTTAACCTGAAACTGTCCTTAACCTGAAGCACCACTTTAGCTAATGGGGCTTCCTGCTGCCGCCGCACCGCCGGATCACGATTTCTGTTCTCATCCTGAAGCAAAGTTCTTAACCCGAGGTAATATTTCTGGGTTAGCGAAGTCTGTAACCTGAAGCGTATGTAACCCGAAGTACCACTGTATGTCATTAGCATTTCTAAAACTGGGCATTCCGCTTCTTGATTATTATTTTTTTACATCTTGTTTTTCTGCGTAAAGTTACATATTTAACACTAGAAAAACTTTGACTTAACATGAACTACCAGGATGTAGTCAGATAAAAATAGAAATGTATACACGTGAGGGCAGTTTAAAAGATTTGGAGTTAAAGTGCTAAACAACAATGCATTAAATTGGGATAGAAAACTTATTGGCAATGCCACTGTCAGGCTAATTTGTGCCCTGGGCAAGACTGACTACTTGCACCCACCCCCCAAAATGGGTTGATTGATTTCAAAATGGATGTTGTACCATACAACACGAATCACCAGAAACCTGAATTTACAAATTAAATCTTAGGGTCTTAGCTTCAAATCGAGAAGTATTTCCAGACAAACCTTTTAGGCTTGTGTCATCAAGTATCTTTATTTAAGCATCGTATAATAGATACTACCAAGATGGTATCTCAGTAGTTCCAAAGTAGTTCTGTGTTGTTTTGCTCAACAGCGTAACAGTTATGCCTAAGTCTGATACATGGCTAGTTAGAATTTGCCAACACTGAGTCAATTCAGAGAAATAATTATAGATCTGTGGAATCAAACTGAAGAAACCAGTTGTTTCATTGACTACCAGGTTTAAAGGGTGTGAATTCAGGTTGAATTCAGGATTACCCGTAGTAGTAGTAGTAGTAGTAATAATAATAATTTTATTCTACCCCACCCATCTGGCTGGGTTTCCCTAGCCACTCTGGGTGGCTTCCAACAGAAGGTTAAAAATATAGATGTGAAGCTGTTTTTCTAAGGTACGTATTCACTTTGGGAGCATGTGAAACTGTTGTTCCCTCAACTCTTTGTCCTGTTTCAGTTAAATGGTTTCAGCCTTGTCCTTTGATAGCCAGATCTGATGTTTACTTGCACATAGTGCTCTTAAAAGGTAAAGGGACCCCTGACCATTAGGTCCAGTCATGACCGACTCTGGGGTTGAAGCTCATCTTGCTTTATTGGCCAAGGGAGCCGGCGTACAGCTTCCGGGTCATGTGGCCAGCATGACTAAGCCACTTCTGGAGAGCCAGAGTAGTGCACGGAAACGCTGTTAACTTCCCGCCGGAGCAGTACCTATTTATCTACTTGCACTTTGATGTGCTTTTGAACTGCTAGGTTGGCAGGAGCAGGGACCAAGCAACGGGAGATCACCCCGTCGCAGGGATTCGAACATCCGACCTTCTGATCGGCAAGTCCTAGGTTCTGTGGTTTAACCCACAGCACCATCAGTCTATGCTTTTAGTTGCGTCCTGATCCTGAAACAAACAGCTCCAAATAGGACTTTCTAAACAGTACTTTCTTAAAGTTCTCTCTCCAGCCAGAACCAATTTCCCCCCTTTTGTGTTTTAATTTTAACCTATATAGATCTTCCTCCTTATCTCTATCCCCTTTAAGAAACAAACAAATCAAAGTGCAATTCCATAGCACAGCTATTCTAAGCAACTTACAACAATTTGGGGGGAAGTATCTGCAATGGGTAACATAGGATGTCAATCACCTGCTTTATTATTTGCAGTGGCTAAAGCTGATTCCTTTGAACAGACTTCTAGGGATGTCAGGTTATTAAGAGTTCTGTAGGTCACAGCAGTCACCTTGAATTTTTATCCAGAAGGTTGCTATGGAACATATTGATTAACCTGCTTTGTGCTTATGCCTGTGCGGCTGATAAATTCATGATCCACACTAATATACCTGAACAAATCTCTAATGCTTTTACAAGAAAATTGGGATTTGTTTTCTGTTCTGTGATTCCAGCTGGCAATCGTCTTACACCCTGAAGCATGGGATTGACTTAGTCTTATCATTATCTCGCTGGGTGTGTGTAGTACCCAGGAGAGACAGAAAAATAAAAGCCACTAGAATGTTAAGTGCTATGAATCTGTTACAATGGATAAATATAGCCCCTGTATCAGAATTGCCTGCTGGCCCAGATATTGTTTCAGGGAAATGAGGTGCATTTTAGAATCTACAAGAGAAGGGAAGCTGAAAAAGAAGGAAATTGGAATAAGAAAGAAAAGGGGGAACAAACACTTGGTTATGGAAGGAATTAAAAGGCAAGGGATAGTTGGGATCAAGATAGAGGTCTTCTCCACCTCTACCTTGAGCTGCTGATAAAGCGCGTTCTCCATTAAATGAGAGCAGGGGTTGCGGTGTGGGCCGCCAGGCCAGCCCTGGGTTGCCAGGCAGGTTAATGGCTATTGCCTGGTGCATCGATTGGCTGACCGGGTTGCTGGGGCAAATTGCATGTAGCAAATTGGTGGGTGGGATCATAGTCTTTAAATACTGGGGCACTCTGGCTTTTGCTTTCTCTTTAGCAGACTGCATCGGATCACCTGCCCACCCGCCCGCCTGCCCGCCCTGTGTTCCGGTTGACCTTGCTTTGCCTGTCATGGGGTTGCCTGCCTTGGGGCAGGGCCTAGTAGGAATTTTGCCATTTGGCTGATTGGCTAGTGCCACTTGGTTTTTGCCTACTACTTAGCAATTCGTCACAACTTGTAAGGTTTCAGTTAGGCATTGGTTATAAAAAGCTGGTGGTGGAGGGGTTAGGATAGGCTGTGCCTTCCCCTCCAATGGTGCTGAAGGGAATTCCATTAAAGGAATCCTGGGGCTTGCCATGATTTTGTCCAATCCCTGAAATGGGACCAGGGCCGGCAAGCCTTGGGGAGCTGGTTGGGTGAGCGGTGAGGGACTAACGCTCAGCTCAACTGATCCCCAACATTGACTTTCCCTTCTACTGGCTTCTGATTGGAGTTCGGAATGTCAGTTCTGTCCCAGGCGGGGGGACAGATAGTCATAACCTATATCTAAACAACCACTCACAGATTTTGTATTTTAATAAAGTTGTGGCCAAATTAGTGCCCAAAAACTTAAAACTAAAATTACATGTGATGTGTGAATTATTTTGAGGGGTGGCTTGGGGACCCACACACGCTAAGCCACCTTCTCTTTCTGTGGATACAGGAATGATGGTGGATTGCACTTGCCTTAGCGAGAAGAAATACTTACATGATCTGCAGTGATAATTTCTGGCATCATCCTAGGGTAAAAAGAATGTTTATGCACAACTTTGGCTTCTTTGGGGGGGCTTCCAACTTTAGCTATCATAAATATGCATAATTTAGGGATGGGTGTAGGTAGCTTCTTCCTTAAGAACAGAGTGGGGTTTCTCCTGGGTTGGGGCTCTGAAAATTGTGGATATCTTGCAGGCATGACCATTGCCAGGATACTAACACCCTGACGGGTCACTGCTTGAGCCTGTTTTGAACCTCCCTGCTTACCTTGGTTGACAAGGGAACACAGGAAGGGATGCAAAAGGTGTAAACTGAAATACTGATACAGGTTTGCTTGTTGACAAATTTCAAAGTCTCTCCATGGGGATTCCTTTCCTTATGTGCTTCCACAATACCACCTGCACGATATTGTTCAGAAATGATTTGAAGAGGGTTAAACGCTCTCCCAGGTTGAGCTCATCAGGTTGCCTTTTTTAAAAATAAAAATAAAAATGTATAAGAATCCTTGGGTGGTGTTGAGTCACATTATAACTTTTGCTATAATGATCCCTTTGCTGGTTCAGCTCTACCTGATGTGACCTATTGTACCGGCTTGAAAGGCAGAATGGCATTTTCTAAAAGCCGGGAGAGGTTTATGATTAGGGGACAGAAGAAAGGTTGGGAAATAATAAAAGCAAAAAGAGAAGGTATGGCATTTACGGCGCCTGCAAACAATAGGGACAGAGTAACATTTCACTTGTACATTAGGCAACCTATGTTGCATCCCTAATATAACTCCAGGAGACAAGGTTGATTTGTTAAGAATAACTTCAGGCAGGTACCTGGGATCAGTAGGCGTGGAACATGCAGGCAGGTTACGTGGCAGGCGGTTGTTAGAAGAGTCGCTTTTCATTGCGTTCCCAGCACTCGGCTCACACCATAATGTGCTCATTTATTATTAGACCCTGGCTTTTATGGGCCCTGGATTTTATGGGCACTGTGAGGATAGGAAGCACTGTGCATGTCAGAGGAATGCATGCAGGATACCAAAGAGCAAAGCAGGGAGGGAACATTTGCAGAAGAACAGGCTGCGGAGACAGAAAGCAGGTTTTGCCTGCAGGAGTCTCTGGAGCACTTTCTGTTTTTGCACTTGTGGACAGAGATAATGTTTCATAGGATTGTAGAGTTGGAAGGTACCCCCCCCCCCCCGGGTCATCTAGCCCAACCCCCTGTAATGCAGGCATCTCAGCTAAAGCATCCCTGGCAGATGGCCATCCAACCTCTGCTTAAAAACCTCCAAGGAAGGAGAGTCCCAAGGGAGTCCATTACACTGTCAAACAGCTCTTCCTGCCAGAAAGTTCTTCCAGATGTTTAGGGCCCTCGTATTTACGGGACCGCCTCTCCTGGTATGCCCTGCAGAGGACCTTAAGATCCATGAATAACCATAGTTTAGAGGTCCCGGGCCCCAAGGAAGCCAGACTATCCTCCACCAGGGCCAGGGGCTTTTCAGTGATAGCTCCGACCAGTGAAATGCTCTCTCCCAGGAGACAAGGGCCCTTCAGGATTTAACCTCCTTCCGCGGGCCTGTAAGACAGAACTATTCCTCCTGGCCTTTAATGTGAATTCAGCCTGATCTTTTATTTCCCTTCTCTCCCCCCCCCCCCTTTTATGAAGATCACCCACTCTGAGACCCCACAGCTAATTCTCCCCTGGCCTCCTCGCAGGCCCAAGTAGAACCAATTCAGCCAGCTATCCCTGGGGATTATCTAATGCTTATTTCCCCTAAATTGATTTCTGAATTTTGAATTTTATTGTTATTCGTGTTTTTATACTGTATTTTATGCTGCTTTTACAATTGAGTGTTTTAAATTTGTTGTTAGCTGCCCTGACACCAGTTTTTGAACCGGGAAGGGTGGGGTATAAATAAAAAATTATTATTATTATTATTATTAGTTGGCATCTTCTTTCTTGTAACTCGAAGCCATTGGTTCAAGTGCTACCCTCCAGGGCATGTGATAGCCCTTGAGATATTTGAAGATGGCTATCATATCTCCTCTTTTCCAGACTAGACATACCCAGTTCCCTCATAAGGCTTGGTTTGACCCTTCATCATCTTGGTCATCCTCCTCTGCACACGTTCCAGCTTGTCAACATCCTTCATAAATTGTGGTGCCCAGACACAGTATTCCAGGTGTGGTCTGTTGATGCAGCCTAGAATAGTGTTAGCTTTTTTTTTGCTGCTGCATCACACTGTTGAGTCACGTTAAGCTTCTGGTCCATCAAGACCCTTAGATCCTTTTCACAGGTACTGCTAGGAAGCCAGGTGTTCCCCATCCTATATTAGGGAATCTGGATCTTCCTGCCTAAGTGCAGAACCTTACATTTGTCCCTATTGAAATTCATTTTGTTGGCTTCCGTCTAGTTCTCCAATCTGTTAATGTCATTTTGAATTCTGAATCTGCTTTTTGCAGCATTAGCTACGCCTCCCAGTTTGGCGTCATCAGCAAATTTGATGAGCAACCCCTCAATTCCTTCATCCAAGTAATTTATAAAGATGTTAAACAACAACGGGCCCAGGACAGAACCCTGAGGCAACCCACTTGTCACTTTTTCTCAGGAGGACAAGTAACCATTAATGGCCACTCATCATGTCCCAGCGGTGGGCGACGTTTGCAGCCCTGCGCACTGCACCACCATCTTCCCAGAACCATGCTGCTCCTGTGGCCATTGCTCTCCTCCTGGGGTCACCATGGAGGCCACTGGGTTCCCACCACAACCCAGCCATTTGAATCTGCGAATCTGCAGTGGATGCAGCTAGGAGGAGTGGACCGTGCCGAAGCAGGCTTCCCTCTGGTCCACTCCTCAGATTTAAAGGAGGCCAGAGGCCTCTGGTCTAATCTATTTTGGTATCGGTATATGGGGGGCTGGGCTAGATGACCCAGAGCCCCTTCTAACCCTCTTTTCAGTAACACGAGGGAAGGATACTGTTAATTAGCTATTAATTAGTCATGAGGTCGTAGGCATGTGCACACATGCAGGGTTACAATGTATGTTTAGTTCTCATGTGATCTACTGTACTCTTTATGTGGGAGTCTGCATTTATGTATTCTCTTTTTCAGTGCCTGGTCAGCTCAGCTGGTTAAAACATGATGCTGATGGGGCCATGGTTGCATGTTTGATCCTCATGGTGGGGTAGTGGAATATTTCTGCATTGCAGGGGGTTAGACTAGATGATCCTTGGGGTCCCTTCCAACTCTACAGTTCTACCTGCACAATTTATATCTGAATTGTTTCACAGTCATCTTGTCTCTGCTGCGCCAGCATGGAATCTTTAGCTGCTATAATTGACTACGCTTGCTGGGCCTGGGTATGGTGTGCCCCTTTAAAGAATTTCCCTCCCACCTGGGAGGTTTCCGTTGGCTTCTAAGAATATGTGCACATTCAGATGCTAACGGTTTCTGTTTTATATTCGCAGCTTTCCCTAAGTGCAGGCTTATATTCTTCAGCTCTGTGGCTCTTCCTTCTAATCCTTTGCTATATCACTTCCTAATTTTTTCAATCCTTTTCCTTATTAAGATAATATTAATATTGTACTAGTAGTGATGTATGGAAGTGAGAGCTGGACCATAAAGAAGGTTGATCGCCGAAGAATTGATGCTTTTGAATTATGGTGCTGGAGAAGACGCTCGAGAGTCCCATGGACTGCAAGAAGATCAAACCTATCCATTCTTAAGGAAATCAGCCCTGAGTGCTCACTAGAAGGACAGATTCTGAAGCTGAGGCTCCAATACTTTCGCCACCTCATGAGAAGAGAAGACTCCAGGGAAAAGACCCTGATGTTGGGAAAGATGGAGGGTACAAGGAGAAGGAGACGACAGAGGACGAGATGGTTGGACAGTGTTCTTGAAGCTACCAGCATGAGTTTGACCAAACTGCGGGAGGCAGTGGAAGACAGGTGTGCCTGGCGTGCTCTGGTCCATGGGATCACAAAGGGTCGGACACAATTAAACGACTAAACAACAATAAAATATTGTGCTAGTAACAATAACAACAATATTAGTACCATCATGCCGCCTGCTAGCAGAACCGAACAACAAGGGGTCATTTCTCCACCTTGCACGCGTAAGGGGCGCTCCTAGCCGAGCCGTGCAGGTCACTATCAAAAAATTAAGAAGAGTATGCTCTCTTCGGGGAGGAAGCGTGCCACCACAAAGCGTGTTTCTATTGGAGGCAAGAAGGCAACATTGGTTGGCTCTCCAACCGCATCTGGGAGCCTTGTGACCACCATCAAGCGATCAGCTCTCTCCTCCAGACGTCAGGTGAGTCCTTCCCCACTTCCTCCCCTGATTGTTCCTCTTCTTACTTTAATAAAAAATGTAAGGTCTTATATATATAATAAATGTTCATAGATGTACCAGCCAAGCACGTACATGGCTGTGGGGACCACATGTCTGAATCAGCACAGGAAGACTGACCTGAAACCATTTTGACTCCCAAACTGATCAAATGTTTTCTCTTCAAGGAGGGCGGGCGTGAGGGAATTGTCTCAGGAATTGGGTAATCCCCATTTCTAAGGAATGGGCAGACTACCAGGAAAGGCTGTCAGATAAGGCATTATCAGATAACCTGGCAGACAGGAAAAACAACAACATTCAAATTTCTGTTGTAAACCACCTTTTCTGTGATGTAGGTGTGATGTTGGGGGGGGGGTTCTTGGGTTACACCCCTTCTGTGATGTATGTATGATGTATGGAGGGGTGGTCTTGAGCTCCAGGGCAGGGAATTTAAAATGTCTATATAAGGGCAGGCACACCTTTGTTCTGGGTCCTCCTCCGTCCTCCTGCATGTGAGGGGAGCACCCTGTTGCAACAGCTTTATAAAGATCAGGCTTACTAGCCGCTTTGCTTCTCAATATTCTCTGGTTGGCCTCTGTTATTTTCTCCGACCACTAGGGAACCCACTTAAAGACTCTATACCGGCTCTTGCATACCCCATAAGGAAAAAAGGGCAGATTTTGTTTACAACATAACAAATATTCCTCTTCTTGGTCACTAGGGAAGGAACAACAGGGACAGAACTATTGCCCGTTTTAAGGCAGTGCTTGGAGCAGGCTGAGGTGCGCATAGCAAAATCTCGTTCTTCTCATCGCCATTCTCGGATGGTTTGGCGCAGAGGTAGGTCTCCCGCCACTAGTTTTTCTAACAGTTCCTTGTGTCCTGAATCTCATAGGTCACAACGCAGGAAGAAGAGATCCCGCCGGACCAAGAAAACACAGACGTGAGTCCAGGAGAGATTCTTTGGATTCATCAGAGATCCCAGTATGTCTGATTATTCTGATAGCGACTTTGAAGATCAGATTAAGGGGTATTGGGTTAACCAGAGGTTCGATAGCCGTCTGACTGCCCCAGTCCTGCCATTCACCACCTGGCCTACGGCAGGGCCTGATGGGTGCTATAAAGGACTGCTGCCACTGCTGCTGCTGGACAGAGAGGGCTCCTTTTTAAAAAATAATTTTAAAAATGTTGTTATTTTTCTATCTATGCCATTTTAAACTGTGATATTAATGCTGTATTCTTAGTTTTAGATTTTACGTGGAAATTGTTTCCCATTTGGTTGTGTATTTTTTTAAAATGTGGTTTATTTATTGTTTGTGACATTTGTAATTATGTAATTAAGCTGTAAGCCGCCTTGAGCGTTTTGTTTTTTTTTAAACTGTGGAAAGGCGGCATACAAATAAAAAATGATGATGGTGATGATGATGCTTCGGCTCAGGTGCCTGCATTGCAGGGGTTGGACTAGATGACCTTTGGGTTCCTTCCAACTCTGCGATTCTAGGAGTTTAATGAGTCTAACCTAACCTACTTCCAAGGGTTGTTATGGGAATTAAATGAGGAGGGGGAGGAGAACCATGTATGCCATCTTGAACTCCTTGGAGAGAAAGGTGGCAAAATAATGTAATAAAATGAATAAAAGAGCTTGGTAGAAGAGGTACCTTAGCTGCTAGTTTCCTGGCAGTAGCATCACTGCTGCTTAAGGAGGAAGAGGGGCAAGGTGGGTGGGGGCAGCCAGCACTGTGCAGGTGAATGCTGACAGGAATGCCCTGCCTTTCTCTTTCTTATATATATTTTACTTATGGTTTTCAGTTTTATGCAAACCATACATCAAAAAGAAACTGCAGTCTCTGTTGTGCCTCATTCCTTTTTTATTTTTTTTATGATTTTCAATTTTATAAATTTCAATAATTTTACAATCATCTTAACATTTCAAAACTCAGTTTACTTCCCCCTCTTTCTGCAATTCCTTAAATTTGTTTCTTATATTTTCTGCCTATCCAAATCAATTTTATTTGCTCATTCATTCATCTTCTTTAAATATATGCTCTTATAAAACTGCAGGTTATTACAATAATCCTGCCAACCTTCTTATCTGTTTATAGTTTATTTCTAAATATTCAATAAACCATTTGCATACATGAATAAATTTCTATACAGTTTGGGTAGTTCTGCCCCTATAATTCCCAAAAGGAAAGCTCCTGGTTTTCTTTACAAACATTATTTTAAAGATCGTTTTCAATTCATTATATATCATTTCCCAGTAAGCTTTAACCTTACTGCAAGACAACCACATATGATAAAAATAACCTTCTTTCTCTTTACACTTCCAACACTTATTTGATTTTGATTTATACATTTTTTGCCATTTACTTGGTGTTAGGTACCATCGATATAACATTTCATATAATTTTCTTTCATGCTGTGAGTTTTATATCCCTATTCCACAATCATTCCCATGCTTCCTTTTCTATATTATAACCAGTATCTATTGCCCAATGTATCATTGAGGAATTTACTTGCTAATCCTTGGTCTCCCATTTCAGTAATATCTTATACATTTTAGACAGCACTTTTACATTACATTCCAACAGATTTCTCTCCAGTTGTGATATTTGTTCCCCAAACCCTTGTATCATATCTTAAATACTTGGTTCAAATGATGATATGGCATCCATGTTGAAAAACTGCATGATAATTCCTTAAATTCTTTTAACTGATACTCTCCTCTCTCTTTTTTTAATAAAAAATACATTTTAAAAAATGTTATCTTGATTTCTTATTTTTCCAGTAAGATTTGCCATTTCCGCATATTCCATAAGTTTTTGTATCCATTCTTCTTTTGCTGGGACTTCTTCTTCTTCTTTCCATTTTTAGGCAAGTAACATTCTTGCTGCTGTAGATGCACCCATACTGTTAGGGAAAAGAACCACCAGGGATAAAGAAATGACCAAAGACCAGCATATTTGTAATAAAATCTTTATTAGAAGCAAAAAATATTTAATTAAGGAAGGGGGAAACTGGGACTTGATTGGGAGATCTCAGCTTGAGCTGCTGGCCTCACTGTTGCCACTGCCTGGCAGAGAAAAGAACAGAAAAGATTCTTAATATTTTCATTTATTATTACGGCAAGGATCTCCAAGTGGCCCACATTATTCTCCTTTCCTCATCCAATCCCTAAACTCTTCTTAAATCAGGGAGCAGCTCCCCCCCCCCCCCCAGTCAGCCAGATTCTCTCTGGCCTCCTGTTCTTCGTGAACAAAGATCAACACTCACCACTGGTGGAATCACTGGTGGCATCCATCCCCTGGTCCTTCGGCCTCACATAAATCGTATGAACTCTGATCTTCTTTCCATTAATCTCCATGGTGTCTTCATCCAGGGGATGGATTTTTATGGAGCGGCAACAGGAGGCCAGCAGCTCTCTCATCCTTTGCAGACATCGGGATTTAGGGAAGAAAAGGAAGAAGGTCATGAAATGGATTATAGTTATTTCCTCGATACTCTCTATCTCTGCACTGCAAGCCATTTCCCTCAAAGCATCTAAGGGGGCCCTGAGGACAATCTTTAAAAATTAATCTGACCATGACCTGGTTCCCTATGTTTCTAAATCTTAAGGAACATCTAAAGAAACAGGGGGAAGAATAAGAGATCCTACTTACAGACGAGCTGATGAAAGTTTCATTTTCTCCAAAACCACAATTCACTAACTAAACAATTCACCTCTCACAATTCACCTCTCTCTCTCACTCACTAAACTCAAATAGATGCTCTGTCCAAAGTTCTCGGCCAACCAATCAGCAGGGGGATGTGTCACAATGGAAAACATGACTCCGTTACTTTAGCTACCTTGCTTAACAATGGGCATTGTTCCCCTTAATATTTATTTTTCAAATATATATTTCAGTGGGTTAAGTGGTTTTATTCAATGTATTTAGAAAAGATCTAGAGCTGGCTTCATCCAGCACGGTGCATTTCTGGACAGGACAAGAAACACCTTGCAAACACACACACACTTTTCAACATGGAGGGGTCACCAAGGGAAAACACTTCTGGCCTAGATGACGGCTTCTGTTTCTCACTTAAGAGTTAAAAATAACCCCTCTCAACACCCTGTAGTAATCCGTCCAGTATTATGAAGGACAGGAGCAGGACTTCACCCTTAGACCTCCTCATCCCCCTGTTTCTTTCAGTTTCTGCCTAGTGTGTTCTGCCAATAAACTGCTTTCCTTAGGCTGCATGGAAGTGAAATGTTATGAGTTTGTGGGTGCCAGACTCCCCTTTGTCATGAGTTTCTGGGTGCCAGGCACTGAACCCCTGGAGACTGAACATCTGGGGAGTTGATTTAAGCTTTGTTTAAAGGAACCCCAAGCTCTAGATTTGATTATTGGCTATTAAAAACTGGTTGAAACCCTTTTATTTCATTCACCAAAGAAAATATGACGTGTGATTATGATAAAGGTTTATAGACAATGGGTGGCACATTTATTGATCCTTCTTGTAAGTTGTCTACTTTAATGTGTTATTTATCTGTAGTAATCAGTAAGGGATTGGGGTGGGAAGCAGTTTTGAATATGAACTGGTGGATGACTGTCATTAATTCAGCTCAACTTCATAGAATCATAAAATATTAGAGTCCTAAGGGTCATCTAGTCCAACCCCCCGCAATGCAGGAATCTTAGCAACAGCATCCATAGCAGATGGCCAGCCAACCTCTGCTTAAAAACCTGTCAAGGAAGGAGAGTCCACTACTTCTTGTGGGAGTCTGTTCGACTGCCAAACAGATCTTACTCTCAGAAAGTTTTAAAAAATGTTTAGTCGGAATCTCTTTTCTTGTAACTTGAAGCCACGGGTTCAAGTCCTACCCTCCAGAGCAGGAGAAAACAAACATCCTCCCTTTTCCGAAAATCTATGGAAAATGATATATAGATGGTACCATACACCAGTGAAGTTAGCCAAAATCTATAGGCTGAAAAATAAGAAATGTTGGAAATGTGGAGAGGCAGAGGGAGACCTCTACCACATGTGGTGGGCATGCAGTAAGGTGAAGGGCTTTTGGGAAATGATCTACAATGAACTTAAAAAAAATTCTCAAATATACCTTTCCCAAATGGCCTGAAGCCTTTCTGTTAGGAATGATGGGTAAAGAAATTAAAAAAGAAGATAAGATACTATTATTATATGCCACTACAGCCGCAAGAATCTTGTTGGCGCAAAACTGGAAAACAGAAGTTATACCCAGTATAAGTGATTGGCAGGTTAAGGTGATAAATTATGCCGAGCTCGCTAGAATAACAGGAAGATTAAGGGATCAAGACGAACAGAAATTTCATGACAATTGGAATAAATATTTGACTTATCTTGGAACTAATTTTCAGACGACACTGGCGGGGCTGAATTAAATCTAACAGTAAATGATACAGATTAAAACGATAAAATATGTGAATACAAATTTATCTGATACTTACCAAAAGTGTGGAAGGAAGTCTATGGCTCGGTGGAGCCTAAAAGAATTTTGTGTTGTATTTTTGATCTGTTGTGATACGCGCAAGTTATGGTATAAATTTTGTATTTGTTCTTATGTATAAATGAGCAATATTAATAAAAATTTACTTGCAAAAAAAAAAAAAAAAAGATATTTGAAGATGGCTATCAGATCTCCTCTCAGTCTCCTCTTTTCCAGGCTAAAAATACCCAATTCCTTCAACACCCTCCTTAAATTGTGGTGCCCAGAACTGGACACAGTATTCCAAGTGTGGTCTGACCAAAGAGCAGAATAGAGTGGTACCATTACTATTGCTTCCCTTGATCTGGACACTAGACATCTGTTGATGCAGCCTGGAATAGCATTAGCTTTTTTGTTGCCGCGTTACATTGTTGACTCATATTAAGCTTGTGGTCCACCAAGGTTTGTCCCCCTTGCCCAAATTTTGGACTGCTTGGGAATTCATTGATTTATGTTAACTCTTTCCTCAAAGGTGTCACACATGGCTCTCTCCCTGCCCCATTTTGTCCTCAACAACAGCCCTGTGACAGGTTAGGCTGAGAGACAGTGATTGGTCCAAGGTCACCCAGGGAGCTTCATGGCTGAGTGAGGATTTGAACCCAGGTCTCCCAGGTCCCATTTCTGTAGTCCAGGCTGTACCCAACACTGGCTCTCACTAGAACTGGCTAAAGCATTTATGAGGAGGGAAGATGAAAAGGGGAGGTGTCCTTGGGGAGATCATGGTTGCACATTTGAGGTGGGGGAGTAAAGGGAGGAATTCAATGTTCTGCTTGTCTGACCGTTCTCTCAGCGCAAATATTTCTGCTTGCCAGATGGAAAGATCTCCCTCTCCACCCCCACAGGCTGTTCTGGGGGATCCCCTGACCCTCCAGAGTGGATTTGGGGGAGGCATGGTAGTTTTCAGGCAGAATAGAAGGGAGGAAACCCCTCTTGTGCAAGAAGGAGACTTTGTCCTGGTTTCTACTACTGCTCTGGGTTAATTGATTTCAGTCCCTCATTTAAATTTCTCAGAAACAGGGGCTTCTCTCAGCCCTCCCAAGATCCACTTGAGGTTTTGGGTAGCACTGTGTTTATTTCCTCACCATCTCCTGCACATGCAACAATGTGAACAAGAGAGGTTATTGATTGCAAAAAATTGGAAATCAGAATAAGTACCAACATTGAAAGCTTGGCAATATAATTTTTTTGAAATGACTGAATTAGCAAAAATGACGGCAACAATTAGAATGCAATCTAATCAAAATCTCAAACAGGAATGGCAATGTGTAGAAGAATACATGACCAAAAGGTGCTCCAAGAAGAATTTATTGATATGTATAGATTGATTTCACAAAGTTAGGTTAAGCAGATATATAAGATTGAGTGTTTAATTATTAAGATACAAGATTAAATCTCAATAATAAAGTTACAAAACAATAACAAGGAAGCCACGCACGGGTGGAGGGAAGACACAGGGCAAGAAATAAGAAATGGATAAATGTTGGTACATAATCAAATGTGAAAATGTGAATTTACGAATATAATGTATATGTATCAATATGTAATGATTTCATATATGTATTGCAACATTAATAATAAATAAATTAAGTGCAAAAAATCTGAACGATATTTGATTGTAATAATAATAATAATAACAACAACAACAACAACAACAACGTATACAGTGGTACCTCGGGTTAAGTACTTAACTCGTTCCGGAGGTCTGTACTTAACCTGAAACTGTTCTTAACCTGAAGCACCACTTTAGCTAATGGGGCCTCCTGCTGCTGCCGTGCCACTGGAGCCCAATTTCTGTTCTTATCCTGAAGCAAAGTTCTTAACCTGAAGCACTATTTCTGGGTTAGCGGAGTGTGTAACCTGAAGCGTATGTAACCCGAGGTACCACTGTACATCAGGGTCTGTCTTAAGAGCCTAGATTTCATTCATTTTCATTTCTAGTCCTTACTGAAACACAGTGTTCTAAATTGATCAACCATTTGCAACAAACAAAACAAGCAAAAAGCAGCCCAAACATCTACATATTTGATTATTTTCTAGACTTTCTTTGATTTGTAAACATGACCTACATGCATTCTTTAAAGACTGGTTTTCAGGACATCTCTTAATTTGCATCAGAGATCTGAAAGTTCTTGTATTCTTTGGAGGGTTTTATCTACCCCATGTTTTCTACAGTGGAGGCTTTTAATTGCAATGTATTTATATTAAGTCATGTTTTGGAGGAGGAGCTCTCCATATGGCTCATTCTGTAGAGTCTTCTCTGCAACCCCCTGCTAACTCTCAGCTGGGTGCATTGCTATCGTGCCTGACGTTTTGCAATGCAGTACACTCTAAGGCTGGCTTTAACAAGCGACTCTTCCACACCTTACAGCTATTCAACAGCTTGCTCCTTGACTGTGCACCTGAGTGCAAATAACTATGCCTTAGGTGGGAGGATCCTGCTTGCTGAGGTCCGTAAAGCATATGATGGGGAAAATGTGTAAAGCCACAGGGGCACACGGACTACTGTATGTTTACAGACACATACCTACCTCTTCATTACTGATATGCAAAATGGAACCATGCCTTCCTCACATAGTGGGAGTTAGCCATGATGAAAACAATGTATTGTGTTGTTTTCCTTTAAACATCTTTGTGTGTTCAGACCCAGAGACCTCCCCCCTAAATAAATTCACACTTGATTCAATTTTTAGTTTTGTTTTTTTGGCAGAATTTAGGCCACAACTTTATTGATTACAGAAACGTGAGTGGCTGCATGGGCTCTGGTTTGACTAGCTCCCTGCACCTTTGCAGGTAGCGCTGACCCAGGGCACCAGCATAGGTCAGACAAGGGTGAACACCTGAGGTAGGCGAAAAGCCTGGGAACAGACTCTGTTCATTCCCCCAGATGCTCCCCTGGACTCAACCTCTCGGGGGTTGACCAAACCAAGTTGAGTCACTTCACATAGGGATGGTGAGACCGTTCTCCCATCCCTATCACATGAACCAGTGCCCATCCACAACCTTACAAGTTGTGACGATTTGCTAAGCGGCAGGCGATACCCAAATGCCCACAGCCAATCAGCCAAGTGGGGGAAATTCCTGCCATGCCCTTGTCCCAACAACAGATGACACATGACGGCATAGCAAGGTCAATCGCAAAATATCCTAAATATAGGGAGAGGTGGGTGAGTGATCCATTTGCATGAACCAAAAGAGGAAGCTCTGGGTCATGTGCAAGGTATTAAATGGGTCCCTCAAACCTTTAGTCTGCACCCCATTGGCACCCAGCAACGAAGGACCTACCTATCCAATAGACCCACCCACAACCAGGAGGTCAGTCTCCAGGTCTCACCTCTTTTAGGTAGGACACGATTTATTGAAAGTTCAAAAAGTACATAACTTTATGTGTGCCAGACATGGTGAGATGCAAACAAAAAAAAGGGGGGGGGGAGAGATCCTGTGCAAAAAGGAAAACAAAGGGGGTAGGAAGGGGTGGTCCACCCTGGGTGTCACCCCTGAGGGGAGTGACAACCCCCCGGGTGTGATCCCTGCCGCACCGGATCGCACCACCCAGGCGCAATCACCGCTGTGCCAATCACACACACCAGGCGGATCGCCCCATCCCCGGATGAACGGCATGTGCTGTGCTCCGGGTGCCCGAGTGGCTAGCTCCATCTCTGGAGGGGGGGGGTACCCAAAACTGTATATTTTACAAGGTTGTTATGTACTTCACCAGATCTTAACCTATTACAGTATTTGCAAGAATGGATTCCAAATATCATTGAATTGGTACATGGCCAAATATCATTGAATTGTGTTTACATGCAAGTTGTTTATATGTTGTGAGTTTGTATAAATCTTCAATCCAATCGTAGAAGGGAGCTGCATTTTTATTTTTCCCGTTCATCAGTATCAGTCTTCTGGCTGTGGTAAGGGCACAGAGAGTCCACCTGTATTGTCCTTTTGTAAGGTTCCATATGCTGGCTATATAATTCAAGAGGATATTTTGATCTGTAAATGTAACATTGTTCCGTACATTCTGTTGAAGGTTTCAGTTACCTTCTGCCAAAAACAATGTATTGTAATTGGAGTCAGGAATTTGAATTTTTGACATGTATAATAAATCATTAAATAGGCTAATAATGCTCCGATTCTTTTTTTAAAAAAATAAGAGTTAGTAATAAATGAAGTTCAAAGAAACAGGAGCATTAGTTTCCAATAAGTGCAAACTATTTACTTTTTGAAAAACATCTTGCTTAGTCTATACACTGAACTAACTTCCTATCTAATGTGTGTGTGTGATATACATAGATGTGTGTGTGTGCACACAGAGTGTATTAAAGATTTCTGTCCACTATTTGATATAATGTTGAATTAGTAAGATGTGATTAAATCTATTCTCTCGGGTTCCTTATTTGTCCATATTGTGGTTACAAATTATTAAATAGCAATAAAAACAAACAAATTTATTAAAGAAAGGCTTTTGCAAGTCTCTCAGTTGGATCCAGAAAATTAAAACAAAACTGTCTGATTTTGAGCATTATAATATTTGCAAAATAGAAATTGGCTGAGGAAAAGAGCAGCCTTGGGAACAACATGACTAACCATATCTGACAATCTTCTATGCATTCAGAATTTTAAGCAGAATGTGATCAGCTTCAGTGTAAATAATATTACAGAGAAGAAGGTGATTTCTGGAGATGGGCTATAGACTGAGTCCCTTAAAAAGGAGTGAAAAGAAAAAGCATGAATTTACAAATGCCCCCCCCCCCTTCTAGTGTACCCAAATGCCATGCTAGATGTAGTTTTCCATGCAGGGGATCCACCCTGGATCGTTACAAAAGAATCTCCTCCAGTGAATAGACGATTGGCTTAGGATCTAGGCAGTGTAAGCAAAAGTATAGTATAGTATGGCTCAGCTCAGTATCTGGTGTCTGGCTTATTGTGCAATTAGAGTCATGGCACAGGATATACAGTGGTACCTCGGGTTAATTTGTTCTGGAGGTCCGTTCTTAACCTGAAACTGTTCTTAACCTGAAGCACCACTTTAGCTATTGGGGCCTCCTGCTGCCGCTGCGCCGCCGCTGCACGATTTCTGTTCTCATCCTGAAACAAAGCTCTTAACCTGAGGTAATATTTCTGGGTTAGCGGAGTCTGTAACCTGAAGCGTATGTAAGCTGAAGCATATGTAACCCGAGGTACCATTGTATCAAACACATAGAAATGTTATGTGCATTTTTGGAAGCAAGAAGAATTACCGACCAAAGAAGAATGGCAAATGAAATTAATGGACTATGCAGATTTAGATAAATTAACAGGAAGGATTCGAAACCTGTGAGGCCAGAGATTCTTAGAAGACTGGAGTAAAAATCTGAACTATTTGAAAAGCAATTGAAATAAACAGATTACGCTAGTAGGACTGCAAGAAGCTCTGTAAGGAGGATTATATGAAATATTGCAAGGAAGACTATGAAGAGAATTATTAGTTAATGATAATTAAAAGTAATAGAGAAATTAAGAAATGCAGAATAAGTGATAAAGAACGGAAAATCTCCAGAGGTTGTTGACGGAAGTCTAAAATGTTGTATAAGGTAAGAAGTTATGTTAAATGATTGTTGGAAATGATATGTTAAAAAATTAATAAAAATGTATATATATAAAAAGAAAAAGAAACGTTATGTGCATTTTTTCCTACTCTCCAGTCTTTGAAATGTGCTTCTCTTGCGCAATGTCATCTTGCCCACCCAGCGCTGATTTATCCTGATGCATGATCCTAATGAGTTTCCCTTTGAGAAGCTCATTATCAACTCTGAAAATTTACTGCTCTTAAATGATAATTGAGATTTCTGAGTGAACAGAAGAAATTCAAATTTATGTTGTTCGTAGCAATGCTTTATGGATCCAATAAGGCTGGCAAGCCGCTTGGTAAAGTTTCTCTCAAATGTAGGGAAGGGACAGGTGAGAGGGTTTCAAACGAAACCAAACAACTAGTGGGGTGGTTGCCATATTGGTCAAGATTTGTTTTAATTGAAAAGGGTGAAGTCAGGAGGGAGGAATGCGCCTTATGCAGGAAAGCAGGGGGGCAAGAGCCCCGATGTTATCCTGTGCCCAAGCACCCCTAGAAACCTGGAGCTGGCCCTGGGAAATGACCTTGCTGCATTTTAAGCTATTTAATGTGTACAGCTTTGCCTGAGAAACACAGAAAGGGGTTGATGGATGGTGAATTTTAATCTCTGCAGCCTCCAAGACCCCCTCTTCTGAGCTTTATTCACAGAAGGTACCTCTGCCTCATCTGAGAGATATCCCCACCACAGTTCACGCCACGTAGGAGAGACCCTTTGGTCAAGGCACAATAATAATAAGAATTTAATAAAAAAATATTATTTATAACCCGCCCATCTGGCTGGGTTTCCCCAGCCACTCTGGGTGGCTTCCAACAGAATAGTAAAATCTATTAAACATTAAAAGCTTCCCTAAACAGGGCTGCCTTCAGATGTCTCCTAAAAGTCTAGTAGTTGTTTTTCTCTTTGACATCTGGTGGGAGGGCATTCCACAGGGCAGGTGCCACCACCAAGAAGGCCCTCTGCCTGGTTCCCTGAAACTTGGCTTCTCGCAGTGAGGGAACTGCCAGAAGGCCCTCGGCACTGGACCTCAGTGTCTGGGTAGAACGATGAGGGTGGAGATGCTCCTTCAGGTATATAGGACAGAGGCCGTTTAGGGCTTTAAAGGTCAGCACCAATGTCAATGTTATGTCTTGCTCGGGAGCACAGGACTTGAACCAATGGATTCAAGTTACAAGAAAGCAGATTCCAACTGAACATCGGGAAGAACTTTCTGATGGTAAGAGCTGTTCAACAATGGAATGGTCTCCCTCAGGAGGTCGTGGACTCTCCTTCCTTGGAGGTTTTTAAGCAGAGGTTGGATGGCCATCTGCCATGGATGCTTTAGCTGAGATTTTTGAATTGCAGGGGGGGTGGACTAGACTCTCGAGTTCCCTTTCAACTCTACGATTCTACGAAGGCTTATTGAGATGCTTTAGGGTGTAGAAGAGGTTGGAAAGGCTCCTTCTGCTAACTCCAGTTCCATGAGTGCTGCTCAGGAGCCAAGCCTTTTTGTCCTTACATCCACCTGGACTCTGGCATACAGGACTGGACCATCCAATCTCAGGCTCAGGATTAACCCTTTCAGCATCACTCACTCACTCACACAAACACGCAGTGACTGGCAGCTATTTAGTTATGTCAAAGGTGGCTATCCTGAAGAAGAAGAAGAGTCTGGATTTGATATCCCACTTTATCACTACCCTAAGAAGTCTCAAAGTGGCTAACAATTTCCTTTTCCTTCCTCCCCCACAACAAACACTCTGTGAAGTGAGTGAGGCTGAGAGACTTCAGAGAAGTGTGACTTGCCCAAGGTCACCCAGCAGCTGCATGTGGAGGAGTCGGGAAGTGAACCCGGTTCACCAGATTACGAGTCCACTGCTCTTAACCACTACACCACACTGGCTCTCTAGATATTTTTGGAGTCCAAATCCCTTCAGCCTTAGTCAGCATGGATGGTCATCCCATCAGGGATGATGGGAGTTATAGTTCTACAACATTTGAAAGGGCACAGGTTAGCCACCACCACCACTGACTTATATAGAGGCAAAACAAACTGTTGTCTGCACTCCGAGACAATATTAGGATGAAGGCTAAACTTTCCACCCTCCTCCAGAGTACCCCAGTGTCTGGCAAATGTCTTCCTGGTGCTTTTAAATGTATTCTGTTTAATGCCATCATTATTTTCACTATACACTTTTGCTACAATTTCTAGCTTTTTTAAAAAAACCCACAAAGTTAGAAAAGATCTATAATAAGCAGCTGTTGCCAGAATAATAAAATTTGGAAATTAAAGTGTATTGATTGAGAGGGAGCTGCAATTTCCCTGCCCCAATGTGTACAGTAATGCACTTTATTGATTGCCCAAGTGGATAAACATAATTCTCAATTACTTGTATCCCCCCACCCCAATTTAAAGAGAGGATTACTCAACAAAATGTTTGCAAGTCATTTTACACATCTTACACAATAGTAGTCCAACTTCTATGGAAAATTCTTCAAATTGAACTATTGTAACTCAAAGTCTAGATTCTAAGCAAAGGTGTTTTTATTAGGATTTTACCATTTCTAAGTGGATTTTCAAATCCCTTTTAAAAAACAGTGAGCTTTTAAGGAAATACTAGAATAACTTAATAAGATTTTAGACTATCTTTGCTGTCAGCTCACTAACAGTGTGTTTGCAGTGTTAAAACTATGAAATCCCTCCCTCATTCTATTTGTGGGAATGTCAGATGCCCAAGAGAGGCAAATAGGAAACTGTCTTATATCGAGTCAGACCATTGGTCCATCTAAGTAAGGATTATCTACTCTGATTGGCAATGACATTCCAGAGGGGCCTCTCTCCGCTGTTGAGGATTAAACCTGGGACCTTCTGCCTGTGATGCAAAGATTCTACTATTGAGCCACAATTGTGATCTCCATCTATCCTGAGTTTTTGGAGTCAAGTGCCCTTGAAAATAGATGGCACAATAGCTTGATGATCCAAGGCAAGGAAGCAGATACAACAAAACACAACTCACACAATGTGATGGCATTTGTCTCATTTCTTTTGGTTTCTCTCTTTTTGTTGTTGTTATAATTTTCATTAAATTTCTGTTTTACATTTTAGAATATTCACTTAAAATATCAATGACTTCCCTTCCTCCCTTCCCATAGTTTATTTTGCACAATATAAATCCCTGCATATTTTATATAAACCATTCAGTATTCCATTATAAAAGGTAAAGGGGACCCCTGACCATTAGGTCCAGTAGTGACCGACTCTGGGGTTGCGGCGCTCATCTCACTTTATTGGCTGAGGGAGCCGGCGTACAGCTTCTGGGTCATGTGGCCAGCATGACTAAGCTGCTTCTGGCAAACCAGAGCAGCGCACAGAAACGCCGTTTACCTTCCCGCTGGAGCGGTACCTATTTATCTACTTGCACTTTGATGTGCTTCACCAAAACTTATTTGCACTGTTGAATTTATCTTAATGCCCACATTTTCAAATATACACAATTTCCCCCCATATATTCAATAAACATTTTTATACATTCAATAAACAATCTTCTCTAAATGTATGTTCTTGTTTTCTTATTCTATATGTTAGGTCCGCAAGCTGTGTATATTCCATCAGTATAAGTTGCCATTCTTCTTTGGTTGGGACTTTGCTTGCTTTCCATTTTGGGGCTAACAAAACATGGGTCTCAGTAGTGGCATACATTTATAGCCTTTTTCGACACCTGGGGATTTCTGTTTGCCTTATCCCCTTTTTTTTTGAAAAGTACTTTAAAACATTTTTTTCCGGTTCATTATTAATTATTTCCCAATACTCTTTTACCCTTTACAGGTCCACCACATATGATAGAAGGTACCCTCAATCTCATCACATATCCAAAACCTATCTGATTTAGACTTCTACATCTTAGCAAGTCTATTCAGAGTTAGATACCATCTGCAATTCATTTTCAGGTAGTTCTCCTTCAAGGAATAACATGCTGTAAATTTCAGATCACTCTTCCAAAGTTTTTTTCCCAAGGATGAAAATCTTTTTTATATCCTAGATCTATTGCCCAGTGTGTTCTATTGGTTTCTCCACCCATGGCACTACATTCTACACTCTGTTCCAGAGGTTCCCCCAATAATTTTGTACAACAACAAAAATATTTTGTGCTACCAGTAGTGAGCAGGAAGGAGTAAGTTGCACTATGCCAAAAGCTGGTGATGTTGTTCTAATATACGGTTACCAGATGTCCCTGTTTCCCAGGGACAGCCCCCAGATTTATAAATCTGTCCCTGGACAAAAGGGAATGAATGTTACGTGATGGGTTCAGTGGCACAAGATACATCATATAGGAACTTCCGGTGAGGTAAAATGGCGGGCGCCACGGCAGGGAGCAGCTCCTGAAGCCAGCCAGAGACAACTGCGCTACCAGGCTAGCTCTGGGCTGCTGAGACTGCTGCTGCCACTGCCGCTGCCACTGCTGAGGGGGAACAGGGGATGCCCATCACATCTACTAGGGGAACGGTTGACACACACACACACACCTGCGACCCAAATCGAGCCGGGAGCGAGAGCACCCGACCGATTGCCCAGCAGTGTTCCAGGGCCAGTAAAAGCCCCGGAGTCGATGAAAGGAGAAGGAGGAGAGGAGGAGAAGGAAGACAGAGAGAAAGAAGGAGAAAAAAGAGGGAGCCCCGACCTTGCTGCACCGCCGCTGCCTCTGAGGAGGAGAGGTAGGGGAGCACCGGGAGGGCAAGGACACGTGGCAGAGCCCAGGTCCGACCTGAGCCTACTCCATGGCGGCTAGCGCTCCAAGAGAGCAGGCCGGGGACCAGAGGAAGACTGTGACAGAGGAGACCACAGAAGATAAGATATTACTTCTTATTTTTTAAAAAAATAATAATATTTTTTTAATAATTTTTTTTCTCTTAAAAAAAAAAGTGTCCCCGGATTCTTTGAAAAACAAATCTGGTAACCTTATTCTAATAGTAATTCATTCTTTCGGAGGTGGATTAAGGGCAGATGCGACCATTCCACCATACTGGGTGCTGAGTCTAGGAGGCGCTGCAGGGAATTGCAACTATGACATAGTGACTTGTGTGGAATGGAAGGTGAGAGGTGGGGGCGCCAAATTCTGCCCTCCTAAAGGGTGCTGCTGAGGTTTTTTTTTAAATGAAATTTTATTAAGAGTTTTCATAATACAATAAAAAAGAAACTAGAGAAAAGGGAAAGAAAAATCAAAATCAAAGTCCTTTCTCACAGGTATATCTTTTGTCCCAGGCAGAAAAAAGGTGAGCCCTCCAAGCTCGCAACTAGAGGATTCCCTTTCTTCCCCCAGTCTCCCACCTTGGGAGATTTCCCCTTCCCTGACTCTCACACATCCCTTAATCTGTATGCAATTCAATCCTTAAACCAGAATAGAGGGCTACAACAGCAGCAACAACAGAAAATGAATCAAAACAGAAGCAAGAGCAAAAGGAGGGGAGAGATATAAGGAAAAGATAAAAATAAAAAGGGCTTCCACCTATCTGTCTGTCAGTTGTAAATACAAGATTTCCTCAACGTATTTGAAATGGTATCCAGCTGTTTCTCCTTCTGCTAGGTAATATTTTTCTAATCTTCAATTCCCAGCATCGCAGGTTTGTTGTCCTTCCACACAAAAAGTCTAAAAGAGGTCATTTGAATACTGTGATTGATAAAGGTCAACCATAGCTTTCCTCTAGTCCAACATACCAGTTTTGCCTCTAGTATTGAGAAACAATACATCCTTGATTTTTATTCCCTCAGGAGTCTTTTTGCTGTGTTTATATACTGAGATGGTAAACCATAATTATTCATTTATTGTTTACCTAATCAGACATGGAGAAGAATGACTAACTACTGCTAGCATAAGCCTTCTTCAATGTAGCCCAGGGGTGGGGAATCTCTGACCCATACGTCTAATTCAGTCTGCCTGGCCTTCCTATCTGTCAGGGAAGGCTGTTTCATCCAACTATGCCTACCTGCTCTGTGATGTCATATGTGACATCATATGTAGGGAAGGTAACGAATGAGCTGGCTCAGCTAAGGAGAGGGTTTGAAAGCACTGCCTATCAGCTAATCAGTGGTGCCTGCAAAGCCCTCCCCAAAGTGCTTAGGAAGCCTCCTAGGGGACCAAACCTGCTGTCATTGGTAATGTCATGTGATTGGCAGGTGGGCAGTCCCACCCACCTGTCAATGGGTGGGGGAGAGACCCATTGGCCAGATTCAGCTCCCCACCCTTGATCTAGCTTGGCATCTTGTCTTGAGAGCCAGTGTGGTGTAGTGGTTAAGAGTGGTGTACTCGTAATCTGGTGAACCGGGTTCGCTTCCCCGCTCCTCTACATGCAGCTGCTGGGTGACCTTGGGCCAGTCACACTTCTCTGAAGTCTCTCAGCCTCACTCACCTCACAGAGTGTTTGTTGTGGGGGAGGAAGGGAAAGGAGATTATTAGCCACTTTGAGACTCCTTAGGGTAGTGATAAAGCAGGATATCAAATCCAAACTCCTCCTCCTTCTTCAACAATGAAGGATACTGAATTCTGCAGAAAATTGGATTAAATGCACAGAAAAGCTATATGGTCTTTTTTTACCTGTAAAACATCTACCCTGGGCCCAGGGCTGAGTATTTGACAAATAGTAATGACTCCTTTCCCTTATTCTATACCATTTTCACACTTCCATATCCTTCTTTGCTGCCTTCTTTCTGTGCTAAGAAGTCTCATGCATCTGTAATCATTTTGGTTACCCTTCTATGCACATTTTCAATTTGTGATATCCTTCTTAAGAAGAGAAAAACAGATCTGCAAATTAGTATTCAAGATGGGCATTCCTCTTTGATTTATACCGGTGGCATTATGATATTTTCTGCATTATTTTTTTCCACTTCATTTGCAATACTTGAATTCAGCTCTCTTGCCTTTTAGATAGATGCAGCACATTGAACTGATGCTTCAAGGAGCTTTTCTCATGGTGACTTACACTGTAAATCTTTAAAATAAAACAAAAACTGTTCAACAGGTAGGTTCCAATCCTGAAGACAGTTAGTCTTCTCACTGTCATTGGGAGTCCCAAAGATTTCTAAGGGGTTTAGGCTGCAATCCTATTTACAGTTACCTGGGAGTAACTCCATTGAATCTAGTGAGTCTTACTTCTGTGTAGCATTGTGGTTCTCTGCATAGGGTTGTTTTGAGTGCAGAATCAGTCCAAAGGTCAGTTCACACATGACAACATTACCTTCATCATTCAGGGAGGTCTCATGTGGGGAAAAGTCACCACCAATTAATATTCACTATGGTGTCACCTAAGACAAAATGCTTCTTAGTGAAACCACCAATTCACATATTCTTTGCAAGCCATTGAGTGCTTGAGTGACCAAGTGGTTGACATACCTGTGCAAATTGGTTCTTAGCCTCTGCAGTTGTACCTCTGGTTATGAACTTAATTCATTCCGGAGGTCCGTTCTTAACCTGAAACCATTGTTAACCTGAGGTACCACTTTAGCTAATGGGGCCTCCCACTGCCGCCGCGCGATTTGTGTTCTCATCCTGAGGTAAAATTCTTAACCCGAGGTACTACTTCTGGGTTAGCAGAGTCTGTTACCCAAAGTGTTTCTAACCCAAGGTGTTTGTAACCCGAGGTACCACTGTAATGTGATGCTGCATATATTTTTTCCCCCAAAACAAGATATGTTATCAGTCATTTTATTTTCCTGATTAGATGCAAAAATATTTCACCTGGTGTGAAAACAGCCATCCAGCAGGAGGCTAATGAGACTGGAAAATGTTCGATCTACCACTAGACAAGATTTGAAAATAGTCCAGTTTCCCAAATTCTGTGACATAGTTTTTAGGGAGTTAACCAATGCATTCATCCGGGATTTGGGAAGGAAATTTGATTTGGGTATGACATGGAGTCCTGGGACATTGCGTGAGTTGCATACAGAAGGTTCCAAGATCAATTCCTGGCATCTCCATGTCCAGTGAAGAAAGACTCTTGACTGAAACCCTGGAGAGCTGTACTAGTCAGTGTAGATCAGGAATGGGCCTCAGGACTGCAATGTCCACTTTGAGGTTGATGTTTTTTCATATTAGAACTCCGGTATCTGTCAGCTGGTGCAAAGGAATTAAGGAATACTTGAGGCCAGGAATTCATTATGTACTAGAACTGCCAATCCCAGAACAGCAGCAGTAGCAGCAACCACCACACCTCCTCCTCCTGGCTATGCCATCCCAGTTTACATCCTTTCAACAGAATCATTTGGAGGTGGATTATAATCCTCTGGTTGCCCACTTATAATAACTGAGCATCAGAAATCCTTGTAAATCTACTTCAAAGTACCCAGAGAATTTTCTGTTTTTCCCTTTTGCCCACAATACTATTCACTAGTGGTTCCCAATTATTTATATTCTATAGACCTCCTGTTTTTGAAAAGCCTCCTGCTTTTCAAAAAAAATGATATCACTATGGTAGTTTTTGTTATGTGAATGGGGCCACGGACTCCTGGGTGGGTTACACTGGCTCCCTGGGGTCTGCAGACCAGCAATTGGGAACCATAGGTAAAGGTAAAGGGACCCCTGATCATTAGGTCCAGTCGTGGTCGACTGGGGTTGCGGCGCTCATCTCACTCTATAGGCCAAGGGAGCCAGTGTACAGCTTCCAGGTCATGTGGTCAGCATGACAAAGACGCTTCTGGTGAACCAGAGCAGCGCACAGAAACGCCGTTTACCTTCCCGCCAGAGCGGTACCTATTTATCTACTTGCACTTTGACATGCTTTTGAACTGCTAGGTTGGCAGGAGCAGGGACCGAGCAACGGGAGCTCACCCCATTGCAGGGATTCGAACTGCCGACCTTCTGATTGGCAAGTCCTAGGCTCTGTGGTTTAACCCACAGCGCCACCCGCGTCCCTCACTGGGAATCCTAGCTGTACACAGTACTGGGGTAAGGAGGACTAATGGTCTGACTCAGTAGAAGGCAGCTTTCTATGGTCTCCATTTAATTTGCAGGTGTCCATACTAAGCACCTAGGTGTCCTGGGAAAATCATATTTCCCATGGTTCCTGGCACTTGAGTCAGTGTCAATGCAGTTTGGAGCACTAGGCAGGCAGGCTCATATACAAGGAATTCCAATTTGACCCAGAGAAGAACACTGTAAGCAAATAGCATCATTTTCCTGCAGGGATTCTAGAATTTATTGTCCCAATTCCAGCCCTAACCGGAAAGGAGTCTGGGAATACCTGCTGCCATCTCCTGCTGCTATTTGGGAGAATGGGTGAGGGCGTTGTGGAAGAAAATCTGTGAGTTCCTTTGAACCTTTTGGAACTGCCCGATTGAAAAGCTTGAGCTTTTGTGGAAGCAGTGAAAGGCAGGCGAAAGGGCAAGAGGATACAGCCCTCAGTTGTTAATTGTCATAGAATATGGATGTTTAAATTCACTCAATGAAGTGCTATTTCTTTCAAAGCTGTACTCGCATGATTACTAAGAGAGATCCTTTCTCTTCAGCCAAGTTGTTTCCCCCCCTTTAAATCGAATCTCTTCCATGAAACTGTATAAATATTAATCTGGTGTTAAAAGAAGAAGCTGTCAGTGCTTATCAGTCCAATTTCTGCCTTCAGCTTGCCTGGTTATTATAATAGTGTCACTCTGTTTGAATTGTTACAATGAGAACATTTTCGCTTTTCATTTCCCAGTGTTGACTGTCTTGAAGTGAGTATGATAAAGGTTCGCACGGTAAAAATGTGAGAAGAGAAGAGACTGCTTGGGAAAGCAACTGGCACGTACGTTTCATGTGAATATTCAAAATTGGTAGACTGTCAGAATTCACACATAATTCATTCACGTTTTGTGAATGGGACAAGGTATGTAGAAAGAGGCAGCAGAGCCCTGTCCCCATGAAAGGTAGGTCCTCCACCCCACTGTCTCTGTGTTAGCATGGATGTCTGAGGGAGGGAAACCATCATACCTAGATCTCTACATGTGATCATGCAGGGCTCCAGGACTTGAGGATGGCTACATACAGAGATGCTCCCAATCTCAGACATCTATGCAAAAATGTGGAATGACCGCTCCCCACATCAAATGGGGGGGCATACTTTGCGTGGACGCACACAGCACCCCTGATCCTGCACAGCTCCTAGCAGTCTTGCCTGACTTCCCCCCCTAGGCTGGATACCTGGAGGTTCCCGCCCAACCTTGGACAGTCAGCCAATCCTGGTGGGGGAGGCGTTGCCAGGCGAGTTGGCCAGGTAGGGGGTGGGACTTCACCACCCACACAATAGAGGGTGGAACTTACCTGGGGGATCACAGTCGGCTCCAGAGCTTCTCCCACCCTGCCCACCCTCATTTAAGCCTTCTTTTGCAGGTTCACTTCTTCTTCACAGGTATGCGTGCGCTGCTACATACAGTGGTACCTCGGATTACAGACGCTTCAGGTTACAGACTCCACTAACCCAGAAATAGTACCTCAGGTTAAGAACTTTACTTCATGATGAGAACAGAAATTGTGTGGCAGTGGTGTGGTGGCAGCAGGAGGCCCCATTAGCTACCTCAGGTTAAGAACAGTTTCAGGTTAAGAATGGACCTACGGAACGAATTAAGTTCTTAACCCAAGGTACCACTGTACTGGTCGCTGTTAAAGGGCCAGAAAGGACTTTTCCTGCATTGGCAGGTTTTGCTTTCCCTGTAGCAAAACATAACAGCTTTGGCGGTTTCAGGCCTTGGGTGGAATCCTTTAGTCTTTCTTCCCTAAAATGGGGGGACAGGTGTGAAACGGTGACACCACCCCCCCCGCCGCAGCGATCCCAGGGTTCCCTGTTAAAGGGGTTGTTCAGAGGGGAGTCATTGGCCATACGCCGAGAGGCTGTCATTGGTCTCCCCCGTGTTGCGGCGAATTGGGGGGCAGGCTCTCTGCTTGAACAGACATTCTCCAGAGCCCTACTCAATCTGGATAACTCTGAAGAGCCCCAGTTCCCCCCAGCTGGAGGGCTGGGAGGGATAAACGCCCAAGGCCTAAGCCAAGGTCTCCCTGCATCTGAATCTTAAAGTTGTGGCCAGTTTTAATCCCATAACACAGTGTCGTGTGTCTTTATTCCATGACGGAGCCGGCCTTGGACTGGGGGGGGGGGGTCTCCGCCTGTCTGTGCAAAGCAAGTGAGTGGTTGTGAGGTCTCATGAATCATCAGGAGCAGAGGGCAAAGGTGTGCCCCCACAGCCTCATCCTACATGCTTTCCCCCTTCATGTTATCAACCAGATGAGCAATTGTGTTTGTGTGTGCACATGCAACGTAATCAAAGGTGAATTTCTATGCAAGGGACAAACAGGTATGCCCTACCTGATTTGGGAGAAGGGTGCTTTATCTATTAAAGACTGCAAAAGTTCACATTTGCTAAATGAACCTCATGCAGAATATAAAGAAAAAGGAGAAGCTATATTATGCAAAGGTATTTTTAAAGTAATATGAGAAGGAAATATAACCTCCTCAAAGGCATTTGTTTAATGAGATGACTCTTCGATTCAGCGAAGAATCCAGATTCAAGTCATTAGAAACGGCTAACTGTGACACATATGGGTTTCACTGGGCCTATCTGGTTCAGCTCTGCTTGAAACCAAATGAACAGAAAGCATCCCCCTGACAAACCAAAAGTAATTTAAGCATGTGTTTTTAACTTTGAGCTGCACTCCAGTGAATAAGGCTATTAATGCACTTGCCGGAATTGTCTGAGGGTACATTATGCAGAGAGGGCCACTCTGGGTTTCAGTTATGCAAGCACATAAATAATCAAGCCCCTTGGGATATTTTAGCAGCAAGGATGTATAATAGATATTACACTGACAGATTTGTCCTTACTCATATTGCATTACTGGTATCCCAGCATTATGCGCTGAGATGCCCTACCCATCAAGGCCCCATCCGTCTTTCATCTTAACAACTCTGCACCTCTTTAAATCCAGGGATATTGCATGGTTTATGCTGATATTATGCAAAGTGAAACTGTTTAAAAGCTTATTAATAAAAGTTGTGTGGTAGTGCAGTCCCTAGCTCTGTCCAAGCATGCACATCAGTTTGTTAAAATAAAAATTCAAAATCTCAGTACTCTGCATACTTAAGAGAAAGGATAGGATTTCTGTCTTACATTCCATGCAAACGCCTATATCTCATTGTCAGGGCATATCAGCTACTAACTTTGAAAAAATCTTTCTTATTTATTGCAATCCTAAACTCCCCAGTTCCAACAGCGTGGTCATTTTTTTTAAAAAAAAAGCAAGGGGAAATGAAAAGATTGTGCTCCCTTGAAAATGTCCTCTTATAAAACAATAACATGAAAAAAACAGAAACTGTCTGCTAGCTATTGATAGCATCATTTCATATGATTGTATTTTAGTTTTATCACGTGAGCAAGTAGAAGGGACACCATTATAGGAGTAACTGAAGAAGAACGCTTTTCAGCTCAAGAAAAGTATGGGCAGTCAGGACAGGTACGGCTACCCAGGTGAGCATCCTTGAGAGCTTTGGATGATGGGAAATTCCTGAGGCCTGCTGTCCAGGGCTCCGACACCCATGGGCAGGATTCATACCACTTTGTGGGTTAACCTGCTTCACTTGCCCGGGCCAGAGAGGGCCTAGTTTCCAACCTTTAGAACTGAGAACTTCAGCTACTCCCCCTTCCCAGGGGTATGCTCACTTGAAGGGAATTAAAGGTAAAGGAATCCTGACAGTAAAGTCCAGTTGCAGACAACTCTGGGGTTGCGGTGCTCATCTTGCTTTACAGGTTGAGGGAGCCTGCGTTTGTCCACAGACAGTTTTTCCGGGTCATGTGGCCAGCATGACTAAGCCACTTCTGGCACAACAGAACACCGAAATCAGAGCAGCGCACGGAAACACTGTTTACCTTCCCGCTGGAGAGTTACCTATTTATCTACTTGCACTTTGACGTGCTTTCGAACTGCTAGGTTGGCAGGAGCAGGGACCAAGCAACAGGAGCGCACCCTTTCATTTTCTCTGCTGTTTGCGTGCTCGTATGAGCAGATATGGGGACGTGGGTGGTGCTGTGGGTTAAAGCACAGAGCCTAGGACTTGCCGATCAGAAAGTCGGCAGTTCGAATCCCCAGGATGGGGTGAGCTCCCGTTGCTTGGTCCCTGCTCCTGCCAACCTAGCAGTTCGAAAGCACCTCAAAGTGCAAATAGATAAATAGGTACCGCTCCAGTGGGAAGGTAAACGGCGTTTCCGTGTGCTGCTCTGGTTCGCCAGAAGCGGCATAGTCATGCTGGCCACATGACCCGGAAACTGTACGCCGGCTCCCTCGGCCAGTAAAGCAAGATGAGCGCCGCAACCCCAGAGTCGGTCACGACTGGACCTAATGGTCGGGGGTCCCTTTACCTTTACCTTATGAGCAGATATGAGTCACTGAGATACAGAACTTCTGCCAAACACTTCATGAGTGCCCTGTTGCCGGAGGGGGAGGGCTCCATACAGAAATGGAACCTTTCTAATATTTAATTGGAGGGAATTTCATTATGGGGGGGGGGCGCCACTACACCCAAGGATTGATGCCTATATTATATAGCACAGACTTTGTTTATAAGACAGTATCTACTAGAGACCCTCACTAGCAGAGAGCAGTGATCAGTTTGGATTATAAGGAGTGAGTTGATTTTTCAGGTATCACAGGTAAATTAAATAAGTGTCCCAGATCAACCCAGCCATGTTCTCTTTCATTCTTAGTCCTTCTTTAGGTTGCAAATGATTAAGCAGTCCTAAACCAGTCTCTGCTGTGGTCAAATTCACATCCCCCAAGAGAATGTATTTTCCTGAATGTGGGGAGGGAGCTGGGAGATTGACCATGAATCTTACAATGTCACATGCAATTTGTCCCTTATCTGTACTAAGGCAGAACCAACTCAGTCTCAGTGAAAAGCATGTTTCAGGAGGGTGAAAAGATTTCCAATGCTCTCTAAACCAAAAGAGCAACAGACTTTGCTGGATTCACGCCCTGAAACACAAATGTTTAAGAAGCTGCAATAGCAAACCTTGTATTATATTCATTTATGTATTAGGGACTCCCCTGGAAAATATCTAAGGAGATCATTCACTACATCCAAGGTTGAACAAGAGTATATCTGGGGCCTTCACTTGAGGTTATGGCAAATGCCTAAGGCAATTGGAAATTATAATGAATTGATATATGTACAATATGCAAAAGTTTTTGTAGTTTGTTTCCAATGATTTGTGACACAACCACTAACTATCATAGTCTAGATCTCAAGCAGAGAGAAGAATATCTCCTACACAAAGGAATAATAAAATAGCTGCCCTTTCTATTTAGAAAGAAAAACTAACAACAACCTACATGTTCATAAGTGGCTTTGCACTGAAGGGAAAGTACTTCAGCTAGCAAACTACTTGCACTTCTCGAATTGGTGTTATTTTTCTCCACACTTAAAGAAGCCTAAAAAGTCCAGATGTCAGTGGAGTTGATGTTTTCCTAGCTGAGATTTGCTTAATCTTCTTTAACCTTCAATCCTCTCTGTTTCAAAGTTCTCCAGGCAATTCACAACTTAATTGACCATGATCAATAGGGAAAAGTGAATGAGTGCCATGAAGAAGAGCTAGGATCATGAGTCGGAACAAAAAATATCGCACAGGAAAACACTTATAGCTATTCTAGTCTATTTTCTTCTAATTTTCTTCTAGCACTAGACATTTGTTCTAAATCAGCAGCACACTCAGATTCCCTGTTAACACTTGCGTCACTTTGAGGAGAGCAACACCGCCATACATCAATGTGCTTGTATCAAATAGCTACCGCAGATTAAGGATCACACATGGAGTTGGCAATCATAAAAAATAATGTCTCAGCAGAGACAGTTTACAGCCTCAGCAGCCTCAAATATGTTAGAGTGATATGTCAGAGGGTTTCAGTAACTTTGGCTTTTGGTTTTTGTGGAAAAGCTGACCAAACTATTAGTTGTGATGGGAATGTTCTACCACTACGGTGAGAAGCAAAATGCTTCTGGAAACCTGTTGCTGGGTATCACAAATGTGGTGCACTTGTGGGCTTGAGGCATCTTGTTACCCTCTGTGTGTAAGAACATGATGCTAAACTAGGGTTCTACCAGAGGGCAGAAGTTCTTTTGGGCTTCTGGAAAGGCAAATTAAGCACACCAGTTTATTAGTTGTTGTTTTTTGTTTTTGTTTTTTAAAAAGGTAAAGGACCCCTGACAGTTAATGACTCTGGGGTTGTGGTGCTCATCTCGCTTTACTGGCCAAGAGAGCCGACGTTTTGTCCACAGACATTTTTTCTGGGTCATGTGGCCAGCATGACTAAGCCGCTTCTGGTGAAACCAGAGCAGCGCATGGAAACGCCATTTAGCTTCCCGCCGGAGCGGTGCCTATTTATCTACTTGCATTTTTGGTGTGCTTTTGAAATGCTAGGTTGGCAGGAGGAGGGACCGAGCAACGGGAGCTCACCCCATCGCGGAGATTCGAACCACAGACCACCTGATTCGCAAGACCTGGGCTCTGTGGTTTAGACCACGGTGCCACCCTTGTTCCTGATGCAACAGGTACTGCAGTGTAAAAGGAATGTTAGGAATCAGGATGCAAGTGCTATTGATATAACGTGGGAAACAAATGCCACCAGCTGCAGGTCTGAATGCAGACATACACAAATCTCTTGTTGCCTCAAGAATTATATTGTTCAAATACAGTTTTAAACTTGGACAACAAACCGCAAACTACAAAACAATAAAAATATATGTGTCAACAACTTCTACACACACATAGCAAGTGGGCAGTGTTGACACTATCATGACACTCCAGAGTTCTGAAACGTTTCATCTGTAGATGGCCTGCAGTACATTCTTTAAAGCCTTTAGCATGTTGTCAATGTTACCTGTCAGATTAATGGTAGTAAAACAGAACTGTAGGCTCACTGGCAGCAAACACTGTGTGGAATCGAAAACGGATTATTAGTTAAGTTGCAATGATTCCCACCACCCCCTTTCATCAATTTCCAGCTTAGCTTGATAATTCCATTCCCATGTAGACAAACTCATGGTACCTGGGACTTCATGCGGAAGTTGTGGTTCCCTGCAGCCCCTCATTTTTCTTTTGCCTGCCAAATCAGGAACGGATTTTTCCTCCCCTCAGTACGAGACGTTTATTTGTAACAAACCAACCAAACAACAACCCTGAAGTGATTGATAGCTTTGGACTTTGAGAACTGTTGGGTTGGATGCCTAAATGTTATACCTGACTTAGGGGCAATTGTTTTGTTTATGCATTATAAATATAATGTAAGCTTATTTATTTTTTTGGCAGCGGGCAGCAAAAAAGAATGCTACCTAGTTCCTGGTGCAAAAAAAAACACCCTCAGTAGCATTTCCTTAGTTTTGTAATTTATAAGGACAGATGTGTTTCACATAGAAGCAAATTTCAAAAGGCCAGTTACGGTAATTAGTTTATTTAGGGTATAAAGCTGCATGCATGTCCTTCGTATGAAGCTCTATTGAGCTCAGTGGGATTCAGCGGAGTGTAAACATGCATAGGATTCCACTGTAAATACCAATCATGAAAACACATTCCAGCAAGGCATTAGTTTGGGATGAGGAAACCTTTTCACCCTGAGGACCACCTTGCCTTCTGAGCAACCTTCTAAAGGGTGCATGAGAACAGCAGGCAGGTCCAGAGCCAGGAGCGGGCAAAGCAATTGATGTAAAATTTACATTTGTAGAATAGGCTAATTTCTACACATACATACTTGCTTCTCTCTCTATCCTCTAACCAGACAACCAAGAGGCATCAGCAGAGTTCAATGACACATTACAGTCAGTCAAAAATACAATGTACAAAGCACAGCCTGTGTTGGGTGTGGGTTGGGAAGAAGGGGCTATTTCTAGGAGCTAGATAGAGAAGCCTAGTGGGTTTAATTTGGCCCCTCGTCCTGAATCTTCCCACCCCTGTATTAGGAGCACAAGATAGTTTACAATGCAGCTGACCTGAGTCATATTAAGATCTTATTAATATTAAACCTTGCCAGGGATTTCCTCTGGGTTTTCTGAGGGTTGTTGTCTGTTCTAATTCACCAGTACACAGTAGGTTTTCCCCGGGGAAACCCAGTAGTTCCTTAAGCTTTTTTTGAAATCAGTCGCCTTAAAGCTGAGAGTACCTTCGCCTTTTCCTTGCCTCTGTATCATAAATCCCAATAGGACATGACCACTTGATTCCAAGTTTCCCAGTATTTCTACTTCATCGATCAGTTCCTCTCTGTTGGTGAGGACCAGATCCAAGCTAGATGACCCCCTTGTTGCTTCTTCCACCTTCTGGGAAATGAAATTGTCAGTGAGGCAATTGAGGAATTTGTTGAACCTTACATTTGTGGCATTTGTGGCCTAGAATTGGTGAGGCCATGAAATGAATTTTGCAGCTCCAGTGACATAGCATGTTTCTTGGAAGTCCTGTTTCTGTGTGTCATTGTCACGGTCCAGGTTACTGGCAGTTGGAGTCCTGGCTTGGTACGTCGGGTCCAGCGTAGAGGTTGGGAAGCAGGAATCAGCAGTCCAGGGTCAGCAGCCCAGGGGTCAGGAAGCCAAGACAGTGGTGTAGCGTGGGTTGTCAGCACCCGGGGCAAGGCAAGTAATTTGCACCCCCTAACCCGTGGATTTGCGCCCCCTAACCCATGGATTTGCGCCCCCTAACCCTAACCCCCAGATGTTGCGCCCGGTGCGGCCGGGCCCCCCTGCACCCCCCACGCTACACGACTGAGCCAAGAGTCCATGAATCAGGAAACCAGGAGTCAGGAAGCTAGGGGTCCAAGAGTCAGGATACCAGGAGTCAGGAAGCCAAAGCACAGCTAGGTGAGTAGTGTGTTGCTGTGGCAAAGAGCCAGAGGGAAATGCTGGTCTTGTATACCCCTCCCGGCCCTGGCCACCAGGTGCTCCGAGTCTTCTGTTAAGCCTCACCTGTGCAGCCGCGCCTTGCTCTTCCAGGTCAAACTCAGGAAGGCCCCAGTCCTGTGAGGCCCTACCAGTCACAGGGCTTGGCTCCTGCACGTACTCCTGACAGTCGTGTTCCTCCAGGGCAGCCTTCCTCAACCTGTGGGTCCCCAGATGTTGTTGAACTACAACTCCCATCACCCCTAGCTAGCAAGGCCAGAGCTCAGGGATGATGGGAGTTGTAGTCCAACAACATCTGGGGACCCACAGGTTGAGAACCACTGTTCCAGAGGTTCATCTCCTGCAACGGTAAACCTTCTCCTCCCTTGAGGCACCCTACCTACATCACTGTTCCAGGACAGAGCACCCTTATATCCAACTAAGCCTGTCCGTAGAATGAAGAACGCAAATCTGCATCTCCTAGAACCATGAGAAAGTGGTGACATGAATGCCAAGCCAGGAAGTAAAGGGAAAGAGGAGACCCAGAAATGCCTTTCAATCAGGGAGAGGGACTTGGATTGACATTGCTAAATTAAGGCTTATTTCCTGTCTGCTATGTTTAGGCATGGAAATAGAGAGTAGGAAATTGGCTCGGTTGCATAACAGAGACCCGTCTACAGCCAAAGTTAATCATGTAGGCCCATCATAACTAGGAAATATATGAGCAGACCATATATACCTGATTCTGGAAATTACTCTCACATTTTCAGTTAAGCCTTTTCTTTTTAGAAACTACCCAGTTTAAAATGAAAGCTAACATTTAATATACATAAAAGTAAAGGTAAAGGGACCCCTGACCATTAGGTCCAGTCATGACTGACTCTGAGGTTGCGGCGCTCATCTCGCTTTATTGGCCGAGGGAGCCAGCGTACAGCATTTAGGGCCCAAACTCTTCCATGGGTTTATAAGTTGAAAGCACTGTCTCATGACTCAAATCTTGCCCAGATTGCTTGCTATAGATAGCTGGAACACAATTTTGCAGCACTGATATAATTTGTTGTTTGTTTGTTATAATTTAGCAATAGTTGTTGAAGGAGTCTTTGGATATGGCCCGTTCAGTGCCTCTTTGGCTACTTGGGTGTATTAGACTGCAGTCTTAAACACACTTACCTGGGAGTAAGCTTCATTGAATCCAACGGGACTCCCCCCCCCCCCTGAGAAGTCATAGTTAGGATTGCAGTCTTTTTCATATAAAAGATCAGCAATGCAACCCGATACACTTCTACTGAGAAATGAGTCCCAAAGAGCTCAATGGATCTCTCTCCCAGATGTGTATGAAACTGTAGCCTAAGACAGGCCTTCACAGCTTGTGACTCAAGCGAAATGCAGACCAGGAAAGTATATATAGCAGTATACCCCAACTGGTATCCTCTAACCATTGGCTATGCTGCTGGGGTTGCTGGGAGCTGAGCTCCAAAACATCTGGAAGGTACCAGATTGAGGAGGGTTAGTGTATAGGATTTCAGCTAAAAGTAGGCCTGTATAGCTAGTGACCTATCAAATCAAATGCAGTCTATCACCCATTCACTGTGTCCCAACAGGTACTTGACCTGATTTTGTAGTCCCAGGATTCATGCACCCTATGGTAGGATTACAGCCTGTGTCTCCAAATTCCACAGTGTTTATGAGAGCGTGCCTATTTCAGCTAGCTTGAACTTAAAACTGTTATAAAAGGGGCTACATGGTGGCATTTCACCCCTTTGAAGACAGCAAAAATTTATAGAGCAGCAAAGGGTAGCTGCTGGTTTTGTGATGAAAAGAGAGCTGGCTTCTCCCACATGTGGTGGTATTGTAGGAAAACCCATAACTTTGGGGAAACGATAGCACACACTATTACTCATATGCTAAAAAATTCAGTCCCATTGGATCCATTATTCTGTTTACTCAGTTCTATACAACATGCAGTAAAACTGGACAAAGTAAAACTAAACTTACTAGTTATGGAGAGATATTTATGAGTTGTATCCATTGTCATACTCAGCATAGTCAAGTTAGCCACAACCATTGATTTTAATGTACTCTGAGTTTGACTTACTTGGATTCAACTCTATGATTCATTCATTTCCACCTCATAAGTTCAAATACTTGAGTATAAGGCATCATGTATGTTTTAGAAGTTTTTGTAGGTGTTTTGTAACTTTCATCTATGTAAGCTGTGGATTTGTATGGCTCCTGGAATTTAAATACTTGTGTATAATAAAAAGTAAATGAATGATGGGAGCATTGTCACAAACAGTTCACCGCACTCCTGGAGGCAGCAAGTAGCAGCCTGATGGCTAGAGCTGAAGTCACATACTAATCAATCATATATTTCAGTAGTGAGATCAAGGTCTATGTACCCCAACTTCAGAAATTACAGAGGTACCTTGTTTTGCGACTAGGATCCATTCCGAAGCTCCAATCGCTAGCCTAAAAGGACTCAGGGCAAAGAGCCGTGTCTGCGCATGCACACGGAGCGGTTTGCACTTCTGCGCATGCATGAAGCGTGATTTTGCACTTCTGCGCATGCGCAAGCAGCAAACCCGGAAGTAGCCCATTCCGGTACTTCCGGGTTTGCCACGGACATTCGCTGGAACAGACGCTAGACGAGGCGGACATTCACAGAGGTATTAATGTACATTAGAAGCCAGAATTCAGAAGTTAATATAATTACATCTTCTGAAACCCCACCCCATTGTGGCATAGGAGGCCCTGTACATGTTATCATTCACTCCAGCTCCAGTGCATTCACGTCTTTTAAGATGTACACAGGACACCAGCCACAATTCATATGTAGTTTGTTGAGAAATACTTATGTCTGATGCATTTCCTATCAAATCAGCTTCCATCTGATTTGCAAAATTAAGCTGCGGTTAAGCTGAGGTGTGTACATTGCAGGCATTCATTGCACATGCGCAGATGATGGCTTCATTGAATAGAAGTTTGGGAGGGGGTTGCAGGCATGGGGAAACAAATCAGGTAATGTGCATCAAGTGAAAACTTCCCCACCTTCCACCTGGTGTGTCTTCTTCTTTAGCGATCACTCGTAGCCGGGTAAGTTGTCTTCCATAAACACGGTTTTAACAGTGAGTCTGTAAGTGACTGTGGAGGCCAATTCTGGATCCACACATCCTTCCACAGTGGGGACGAAGGTTTCTGGGTGGGAGTTGATCACCGTGAGGGTTTGCCAAGCGTGCCTTCCTCTTAGCATGTTTCTCCCTTTCGTCCTGAGTTTGAGTTTCTTCAAAGCCCACGACACCTTTGGTAAAGGCTGTTCTCCAATTGGAGTGCTCATAGGCCAGTCTTTCCCAGTTGTTGGTGTTTATACTACATTTTTTAAGATTTGCCTTGAGAGGGTCTTTAAACCTCTTTTGTTGACCACCAGCATTACACTTTCCATTTTTAAGTTTGGAATAGAGTAGTTGCTTTGGAAGTCAATCATCAGGAATCCGCACAACATGACCAGTCCAACACAGTTGATGTTGAAGAATAATTGCTTTGACACTGGTGATCTTTGCTCCTTCCAGTACACTGGCATTAGTTACACTTCCCATGACAAGGTTGGTGGAATCTATCGAGGATTTGGAGTTGGCGTTTATAAGTGGTCCATGTATGGTTGTGAAAGATGGAGCACAATCTGGTGTGTACAGCAATGAAAATGTGATGTGAAGCACAGCAGGGGAAAATGACCCCACTGTGTTTTAAGCCACCAATGTGCACATAGCCTAAATCAGCCTCCAGAATGGTTGTGGCATTCTGCCCATGCTTTATTTACCAGTTCTTTTGTCAATGGGCAGGTTTTGATGCCAAATGGAACTGTGAGCCAAAACAAAAACTGAAAACACACGCCCCTTCCACCCTTGCTGGGTGTTGTTTCCAAGAGCTGTGTTGAAAAGAGTGTTGGAAACTCTATTGACTTAGTAGGTTTTCAGCTCTCCTACTCCTTATAATTACTTATTGGGCTTTGGCTCAGAGGTTAATGGAAAGCAGCATGATGTCAGGGTAATAGATCTAGAGCCAGTCAAACAACTAATATTAGCTATTCCCTAAAGAGCTCTAACAATGTTTAGAGCTTCTATCAAACCCAGAACAGAAGAATTTCAAGGAGGCACTGAATTTTTCAAATGGTCACAGAAAATGAGTTAGAGGGCTGACTTCCAGCTTGAAGCAAACAGCCAGAGGGAATAATGATAATTTTTTAAAAAACAAAACCCACCCGCAAAACAAAATTTTGTATCCGAGTCTGTGCACAAGAGCATCCAATAATCAAACCCTGCAATACAAATATCTGCTCTGAGCAACTACACTGCAACACTTCATTATCAATATTTTGCCGCTAGAGCCTTTGTGACCCCAATTACAAAAGGTAGGCAGCTGCAGCAAGCTGAATGGTTCTGCTGTGTACCTGGATCAAAACGGGAGAAGCAAAGTTCTGATGCAGAGCTTGCTACATTATGTGGTGGGTGAGCATTGTGTCGACTCTACACAATAGTGCCCATCACTTCTGAAGAGGCCTATCCCTTTTATTGACCCTACATATTCTAAGTAGGCTCTGTTCCAGCCAGGTCAAGTTGTGCTGGTGTCTTTCAGTGCATGTATTGCTGTGTGGTCAGAGATTCTGCTGGCCAGAAGTGTGCCTAGGGTAAGGTAAAGGTAAAGGGACCCCTGACCATTAGATCCAGTTGTGACCGACTCTGGGGTTGTGGCGCTCATCTCGCTTTGTTGGCCGAGGGAGCCGGCGTTTGTCCACAGACAGCTTCCGGGTCATGTGGCCAGCATGACCAAGCTGCTTCTGGCGAACCAGAGCAGCGCACGGAAACGCCATTTACCTTCACACCAGAGCAGTACCTATTTATCTACTTGCACTTTGATGTGCTTTCGAACTGCTAGGTTGGCAGGAGCAGGGACGGGAGCTCACCCCGTCACGGGGATTCGAACCGCCGACCTTCTGATCGGCAAGTCCTAGGCTCTGTGGTTTAACCTAAAACATTTCCCCAATAGTTTCCTTTTGCTGTAGAAGATAGTTAGTCATATCCTCAGGCTTAGTTAAGAAGAGACACTGGTTCTTACTACTAGAACGTAACTGCTTATTTTAATTGTTGTTGTTGTTTTAAAAAAAGAACACAGATGAGACTCAGGGCCTCAAATAGCTGCTAATCAATTTACCAGTACCACAAATGACCACCAGGGGTTCTTCTTCCTATGTTGCCTTTGAAAGCACATGGCTCCTCCTACCATTATTAACCCTTCACTCTCCCAGTACTGTTGCATCCACTTCTCCACATCCTTGTATTCTTCGCCTCAGGATGAATGCCTGCTACCCTCTCTTCTAGCTATTCATCTTCAGTATGAACCGTAGATGGCCCATGGTTGGATCCCTTTTCAAAATCAAGTCCATTGTGTTTGAATATAATTTGCAGAGATCTTAATGTTAATTGTTTTATGTAGGCCACTGTTTGGAGGCTGAGTGGTCCTCCCTGCCAGCAAAGGAAGACTGCAGATAAGCTAGGAAAATCCATGTTGCTCAACCAATTGAAGTGATACCCTCATCCTAGAAGCAATTAAAAGGATTCAGGACAGTGAAGAAATGTGTGCCGTAGCTAATAACCACTCACCTCTTCCTGCCTTCTCTTAGGTATGCTCATATGCATTACAGATGCACACGGCACCATAGAGGATGGTATGTGTTTTCACAATTTAAATTAAAGAAATGATCACTGACCCAGAATCCATGTTTGCCCCAGCACTGATGAGTTGGAGCAGAATTTAAATGACTCAGATTCTGCTGTTTCTGTATTCACAGTGATAGCATTATAAAGAGACAAGCTTATTAAAGAAGACTCTAATAACTGAGTAGAATGCTTTGTTGGTAGGACAAAGGGAAAAGCTATAAGATATTTGGAAGGAGGAACTGCCATTCAGGCCAGGATAACAAGAGTGTGTTTGATGTTGCCACCTAAGTCATACCTTTTGTAGAGACACCAAAATGCAGATCAATTTTCATGATGGTTTATTATTATTATTATTATTATTATTATTATTATTATTATTACAAATTGCTGAATATCTTCAGCTAGTAAACTTATTGTTACATTTACCAATCTATCCTTTTTGTCCTATTCCTGGAGTTTGCTTCTAGTCTGTCTTTGTTTATTGCCTGCCATAAATCATCCTAGGAAAGGACATTTCAACTTTAAATGCCCGTCGCTGATAATTCATATTGTTCAGCTTGCCAACTGAAAATTTGAATTCGGAGCTGCTGGCCATGCTTGTTCTTCCCTTTTGGGGGGAAGGGTCATAGCTCAACCATAGATCATATGCTTTGCATGCTTCTTATGCAATGTGAGAAGACCCAAACCACATGGGTGCACTCAGGTCAGGCTCACAATTGCGTTGATGCCAGGATCAGCTATTGCAGGATCTGGAGCAGTTCTGGCATAGGAAGTGCCACATTATGAACTTCTTCTACGTGACCTGGAATTTCTGAAGTTTCATGGAACAGAAACACATGCCTGAGTTTCTCCCACATCACTATGGAAACATAGGAGGCAGCCTTGACAACCACAACTGTACAAATCACATCTACAATGGGGGTGGGCAGTCTGTGGCCATAGAGCTAGATGTGGATCTTAATTTCAAGGGCTCTCTGCAATGCATCAGTTCAGACCTTTCACATGAGTGATCTGTTTCTCCTCTGCCAGTTTAGCAGGTGGCAGGGTAGGCGAGATAATAGAATCAATTGCAGAGTTGGAAGGTACCATGAGGGTCATCTAGTCCAATGCCTGCAATGCAAGAATCTTTTGCCCAATATGGGGCTGGATCCCATGGCCCATGCTCTACAGTACTATCCAGAGAATTAAGATAAGGGGGTGAAACAAAGAGTGAGAGCGATGGAAGCAGGAAGAACTTCTAACAAAAGAAAACTGGCAGATGAAACTGATGGACTATGCCGAGTTGGCAAAATTAATTGGGGAAATTTGGAACCAGCAAGACCAGACTTTCCTGAAGGACTGGAAGAAATTTATGATATATTTGAAAGACAATTATAATCAACTGACATCGCTTGTAGGGTTGCAAGAAGTTTTGTAAGGAGAACCATATGAATTACCGTATTTTTCACCCTATAGGACGCAATTTTTCCCCTCCAAAAATGAAGGGGAAATCTGTGTGCATCCTATGGGGTGAATACAGGCTTTCGCTGAAGCTTGGAGAGTGATAGGGGTCGGTGCGCACCGACCCCTCTTGCTCTCCAGGCTTCAGGAAGCTATCAGCAAGCATGGGGAGTCCTGTGGGAGTTCCCACAGGGCTCCCTACACTGCGGATAGCAGCCTGCCGCCCGGCGCGCAAAACACCCTGAAGCAGAGCGCCCCTCGTGCTGGGCAGATATCCGCAGCGTGGGGAGCCCTGCGGGAGTTCCCGCAGGGCTCCCTAGGCTGCGGATAGCAGCCTGCTGCACAGAGCATGGGGCGCGCTGAAGCAGCACGCCCCGCACTTCGGGCAGACATCGGCCAGCCCCACAAGCTCGGGGGACAGCGGGGAGGTGCAGCGCTGCCATCCCACTGTTCCTCGACCTGGTTTGTTTCCCTGACCTGGTTTTGGGGGGAAAATAAAGAAATAATGTTTTTCCTTTATTTCCCCCCCCCCAAAAAAAAAAAAACTAGGTGCGTCCTATGGGGCGGAGCGTCCTATGGGACGAAAAATACTGTATTTGCAAAAGAGGACCAAGAAGGAGTTTATTTAGGATATGGATTTTATAGCAATAACTATTTAAATGCAAAATCAGAAAGAAAGTTAGAAAACCATTAGTCAAGGTTGATGGAAGTCTCAGGCTGTGATAGCTGAATGTTTGTTATGTTGCACAGGATGGGATGTTATGTTTGGAAAATATGTGTAATAATAGTAATTTATTATTTGTACCCCGCCCATCTGGCTGGGATTCCCCAGCCATTCTGGGCGGCTTCCAACAAATATTAAAAATATTAAAAATACATAAAATGTCACACATTAAAAACTTCCCTGAACAGGGCTGCCTTCAGATGTCTTCTATATGTCAAATAGTTGTTAATTTCTTTGACATCTGATGGGAGGGCGTTCTACAGGGCAGGCGCCACTACCGAGAAGGTCCTCTGCCTGGTTCCCTGTAGCTTTTCTTCTTGCATTGAGTGAACTTCCAGAAGGCCCTCGGAGCTGGACCTCAGTGTCCTGGCTGAACGATGGGTGTGGAGATGCTCCTTCAGGTATACTGGACCAAGGCCGTTTAGGGCTTTAAAGGTTAACACCAACACTTTGAATTGTACTCAGAAATGTACTGGGGAGCCAATGTAGGTCTTTGCCAATGTGCAAAAACCAATAAAAATATATTAAAAAGAAAAAAAGAAACAAATAGTGTGTGAGAGAGAAAATGCAGTGGCAGAAAAATAGAAAGAGAAGGTGGGAGAAGAAGAGTGAGAAAAAGGGGTGTCCACTATCCATTCCCCAGCAGTGTGATCCTGAACAGATGACCCCTCAGCAGAATACAGCCAATAATAATAATAATAATAATAATTTCTTATTTATACCCCGCCCATGTGGCTGGGCTTCCCCAGCCACTCTCGGCGGCTTCCAAAAAATATTAAAATACCGTAATACATCAAACATTAAAAACTTCCCTAAACAATCAAACGTTTCCCACCCCTGATCCACAGAATGAATACAGGTGTGATCTTTTATTGACTCTTTTCCATTCAATAGTTGCTCCACAAGCTATACTTTTTGTAGCCAAAGTGACAGAAATTACATACATTGTACGGTTATTTGAAGAAAGGCATTTTTTTAATGTAAAAAAAAAAAAAGCGTCGCAGTTACATTTTCTGTCACGTTACGAAAGGTTGACGTTGTAGCTCTGCCAGAAGAAGTCCCAATTACAGCAAAGCATATGCTGATGTTGCCACACAATTATAACCAGTAAACTGTGTCATGCCTCAGAGGCGAGAAGCATGTCTCGTCCCCTCGTTGCTCGGTGGGAATCCACCGCGCGCCATTCCTAGCTTAGATGCAAATTGCATTCCCTACTGTGTGAATGGAACTCTGCCAGGGCTAGATGAGATATCAAGTGGGGAGCCAGAGTGAAAGCAAGAGGGGTGCCTTGCTTATTGTGGTCTTCTGTCTAAGCAACATAATGGACCCTATTACCTCTTATTTTCAGCTTTTCTCAGATATCAGGCAAACATACCTGGTACATATTCAAAAAATATGGAGTCAGCCTAATTAACATCTGATTGTTTCTGTGCCCAAATAACTTACAAACACCCAATTGCTTCTGCAGCCAAATACACTAAGCAGGCTATCTGTTAGATATTTGAGCTAATGTGTGTGTGCACACGCACACACATTGCACAATCCAGAAAAAGAATCTCATGAAGACCAGGGTCACATTCATGCCTTATGTTTAAAGCACTATGATACCACTGTAAACAGCCCCCAAGACTTACTGGGAGCTGTAGTTTGTTTAAGGTGCTGAGAGTTATAATAGAACAAGGCAGGTGTTCATGGAGGGATCCAGCACCTCTTTTTCTATAAGAATAGCCCTGGTTGGGAGATGCTACTCTGCTCTCAGGGTTACAGTTCCCAGAGTTCCCTGGGAAGAGGGATTGATTGTTAAACCACTCTGGAAATAGCATTTCTCCCATCTCATTGTCTGTAATGTGACTGAAGTCCCATTATTCCCCTTCATTTGAACATGCGTAGGCTCCACTGAAAGGATGGAGGTCAAAAGGGTATAACCAGTGGGAATCAAAAAACAATGGGAGAATGACATAGGCTATGAGATTAACCCCACTCAATGGACCAGAATGTGGTCTAAACCCCCCTTTAAAGCCATATCAACGAAAAGAAAAGAACTCACTCTGAAACTCACCTACCGGTGGTACCTAACACCAAGAAAACTAGCGCTAATACGCCCAGGAACCTCACCAAAATGCTGGAGAGGGTGCACCTCCACAGGCACACACCTCCACATGCCGTGGGAGTGCCCCAAAATCCAACTATTCTGGACAACAGCCAAAAGAGAAATATGTAAAATAACTAAGCAAGTATTAGATATCACCCCAGAATTGGCCCTACTAAACATCTTCCAAGACAACAATACCCATTTACACCACAAAGAACTCATAACCCACCTACTTTCAGCAGCCAGAAACACCATAACCAGACACAGGAGAGACCTGTCAGGAGTAAGCATGGACCAATGGTACCAAATAGTATGGGAAACAGCCCTACTAGAAAAATTAACCAATAAACTGAAACTGACATGGGGACAAACAGAAGAAGACGCCTTTACCCCGGTACGGCTCCCCTTTATCACATATCACAGCCCAACAAGACAATGACAATAATCCACCAACAGCATATAAATCAATATGGCTAACCTGATCCAAAACACCCACCCACCCCACTCACACACGAAAACAAAGATCACCACAGCCAATCACAAACAAACAACCATACCCTAGGCCAACCCCAACCTCTCTCACCACCAAAGAAACACAAGTGAACAGCAGAGAACCTGAACGAGCAACGCTGACACCAAACCCTACATACATTAAGCAAAATAGAAACATTGCCACCCGACCCCCCCCCCCATCCCCACCCCAATGTCTCAACAAATGAATCTGATTTGTAAAAATGTTACATGGAAAAAAATACGAGAGACATTACACATACTTCTGTAAAACAAAAAAATATTTAATAAAAAAAGCACAACAATCCTGGATCGATCAGGCATGGTCATAATCCCCACCCAGGATTAACAGTTTTACAAACCAGCAGTAACAATTTTATTTGTATTCATGAGATAAAAAAAAACAAGCAACTGTCAAGCTAAGTTTCTTGATGGGTGCAGTATGAATTACAATAGGCAATTCTGTTTCTCTTCTTTTTACACAGTATCTCTCAGACCCGTTAGAACGTACTCCATCCACCCTCCCACTTTGATCCCAGACCCATCAAGTGCTTTAACTAACTGCTTACTCTCCAACATTCTGCATTCTGGGGGGACTCTAACTCCCTTAACATTCCATCCTGCAAGACAACTCCCCACTCCGTACAGTTGCCTGGGGCAGAATCACATTAAGGCATGTAATCGTTGGTTGCAGCACCTACTCAACTTGTGTACCAAGATCTCATGACCGCACAGTTCCCTAAGGGTGAATAACCAGACAAGACAACAGCACATGGTTTTAGGGAATCACATGTTGTTGTTGTTTAGACATTTAGTCGTGTCTGACTCTTTGTGACCCCATGGACCAGAGCACGCCAGGCACTCCTGTCTTCCACTGCCTCCCGCAGTTTGGTCAAACTCCTGCTGGTAGCTTTGACAACACTATCCAACCATCTTGTCCTCTGTCATCCCCCTCTGTCATCCCCTTCTCCTTGTGCCCTCCATCTTTCCCAGCATCAGGGTCTTTTCCAGGGAGTCTTCTCTTCTCATGAGGTGGCCAAAGTATTGGAGTCCTTCCAGTGAGCACTCAGGGCTGATTTCCTTCAGAATGGATGGGGGGATCACATAGGCCACAAATTTTATTAGTTACAGATGTGAGTGGTTTGGCATAGGCACTGAATGAAGCCAGATTACAGTGGTACCTCGGGTTACATACACTTCAGGTTACAGACTCCGCTAACCCAGAAATAATACCTCGGGTTAAGAACTTTGCTTCAGGTTGAGAACAGAAATCGTGCAGCGGCGGTGCAGCGGCAGCGGGAGGCCCCATTAGCTAAAGTGGTCTTCAGGTTAAGAACAGTTTCAGGTTAAGAATGGACCTCCAGAACGAATTAAGTACTTAACCTGAGGTACCACTGTATATCAGATTATATCATGGCAGCCTATCTGCTGGGACTGCATCTAAGGGTAAACCACCATTAGGGGGAGCCCTATGACCTACATCAAATAAGAGTGCCCCCCAGGCTTCTCCGTTAGAGGAGTGCTATGGCCCAAGCCCCCATCTCAGTGTCAGACAGAAGCCAATCTCCCTGAATCCCATTAACAGGATACCATTAAGCAAGGAGGGGCAGGCAGAGGCTACAAGCTCTCCTCCAGCCAAGACCTAGTCTTACCCAACATGTAATCATTGGTTACAGCACCTTCTCAACTTGAATGTGTACTGCATTATCTCCTCCATACAGGATGAACAGAGTCAGGCCTCTTTTAGCATTCCTGTTGTAGGACCACATCCCAGTGCTTCAGTCATTGAGCAATGAATGTAAATGGTGCCGTTTATGGGTGTTAAGTAATCAAGTGACAAGGAATCAAGTAGTATATATGCAGATCTAGATTAGCCCTTACATATTTATTCCTCAACTTTGCTTATCAAGAAAGGAATAAAAGGCCCACTCCAAGGCAGCTGCAAGCGCTTTCTATTCACGGGATAGCTATTCCTCATTTCCTCTTTTTCACTGTTTTGCATTAAGGAGAATGAGCCACCTTTGATTGTTATTAACTTCAGGATGGCCTGCAACACATAAGCATAAAAATATACCACAACCTATTATTCGGTATTGGCAGTTCACAAATCTCACTATTAAATATGCAGAAATGAATTAAATTAACATAGCAAAATATAATTAGCAAAACAGTTTGCCAGCATAATCATTGCCACAGGCCTTAATTAACATGAAAATTAATTTCAGAACCTGGTGTAAGAAACTGTAATCTTGTACATTACCATTGCATGAAAACTGAGTGCCTTAGGACACAATTTCTTGAAGGAGATCTCAATGAATCTTTTAAGGTGTGTGTGCTGTACTGTGTATGTATCTTATAAATATCAAAAGGCTACTTTAAGGTGGATGACAAATACTTTGATAAGGAAGCAATGATTAGATTTTGTCCTCTAGCTTTGTAGTTGAAGAGAGAAACCAGAATGAAGGTGGTGGTGTTCAGTGCAAATCCATTGTTGTGTTCTAAATACAATTCCATTCTTTATTTGGATTCAGCCATTAACAGTTCACCATATCTTGGTGCCTTGCATGCCCAAGGTCCCAGGATCAACCCATGACATTTCCAAGCAGGGCTGGATATGTCCCCATTGTGAAACTGTTGAGAGCACTTGAACATAATAGCAATAATGATTAAGATCAATACATTTATAAAAGCAAGTGAAGTACAGTTGCTAGAAGCTTTACAAGAATAAAAATACCTATTAAAAATGATATAACAATGATTTTTTTAATAAAAAAGCCAAGAAGAATGGGGAAAGGAAATAATGGAGGAGGATATTGCAAAGCTGGTCATAAAATTATCCTCAAATCACCCCATAGGGTAACGGCAACCTATCAAAAGAAAACTATAGAATGGTACTTTTTTCAATCTGTACACTTATTATGAAGATGTAGCAGCAGTGAAGGCTCTGACCCTGCCTGGAAGACATCACAAACCAACAAAGGACCAAACTAGATGTGATGTTAAATGTTTTTGTAAACTTACACAATAACTCGGGGGGGGGGGGAGTTAATAGGTATCAAGATCACAGTGTGGGGGCAGGAGAGTCTTAACTGCTTTCCTCCATTCCCCAGGCCCCCCCGCCATAGCTCTTATTTCCTCCTGGAGCAAATAGCAGATTTGGGTGGAGGAATTTCAGTGCACCCACAGGATATATGCGGGAGCTGGGAAAAGATGGCATATTACAGCTGCTTGGTAAAAGGTGAAGGGACTCCTGACCATTAGGTCCAGTCATGGACAACTCTGGGGTTTTGGCGCTCATCTCGCTTTACTGGCCGAGGGAGCCGGCGTACAGCTTCCGAGTCATGTGGCCAGCATGACTAAGCCGCTTCTGGCGAACCAGAGAAGCGCATGGAAACACCATTTACCTTCCCGCCAGAGTGGTGCCTATTTATCTACTTGCACTGGTGTGCTTTTGAACTGCTAGGTTGGCAGGAGCAGGGACCGAGCAACAGGAGCTCACTCTGTTGCAGGGATTCGAACTGCTGACCATCTGATCGGCAAGCCCTAGGCTCTGTGGCTTAACTCACAGTGCCACCCGCATCCCACAGCTGCTTGGAGTGGGGTCTAAATTGGGACCTTCCCACATCCACTCGTCTAAATTCAGACACGTACACACACCATGCAGCTGTTTCTTTCAAGCCTTGTTAAATGCATTCACACACCTGGTTTAGACTAGTGCTCTAAAGGTCCCATATAAAACATCACTACATGATGTCTATTGGAAAGGTCTTGGGGACCCATCATTTTCTGTTGCTTCTCAGTGGCAAAGACAATGATGCTTACCTCTGGTGCTCCACTGCCCTGATTGGGTGAGTTATCAGATGTGTGAAGACACCCTCCTTGTTGAAAAGCAATGTCCTGGTGCTTTGGGGAGAGTCATTTTAACAAAGACATAAAAGGAGAGCACTTATTGCCTGGAAAGCTAGACCACTTCTGCTCGTTTAGAAATGGCTGTGGCAAATCTAAATTGCAAACAGCCATGCTGGCAGGTGGGCTTGCAGTGCCAAAGTAGCATCATTGTTTGTGATGATGCACAGGTGTAGCTGTCAGTACTGCTTAATTTAAAAATGCATGTGTTGCCACAATAAATGTTAAGGGAGGGGGGAAAACCCTTAAACAGTCAAAATCTTATTTGACATGGTAGAGTACCTAGGATGTTTTAAGGCCTTTGCTCTGTGGGGTTAATGTTGGCTCCGTGGCCCTAGAATTCTATGCTTGTTTTAACTACAGGCATGGAAACTGCGTTCCACCTTGCCATTTGGGTTTTTGGTCCCAGTCTATATTATGGGAGCTACTTTGGTGTGGTCTGTATCCAGAAATCCTACTTAGGTGTCTGCCTGAATGCATGTTGGATATAAAGGCAGAGAGAGGGTAAGGTGCTGATGCAAACTGGGCACCCAGTTTCATTTTCTACCTTGCCCATATGTGATGACTCTACTTCAGATCTTCATGGCTTGAGAGAGGAGGTCTGAAGGAAGTCTGTTCAAGCTCAATGTGAAAAGAACCCATTTTACGATCAGGAACTCTGCTGCATTATGGTTCCTGATCATGAAGAAAACTCTAAGGCAATTCACTTGAATTCTCTTAAGAGTTTCCATCCAGACTTTATTTCACTGTACGCTTTTAGATGCCCACATAAAACATTGGCATGTAGATGCCGACATGTTTAAACTTGATTTACTATTAATTTGAATTGTTTTAAACTGTTTTAAACTGTTTCTATTGATCATTTTAATATTTATTGTAAGCAGCTTTCACTACACTCAAGCAGTATATAAGTTTTGCAAAATTAAATTCAAATTAAATACAAGTGTCCTCAGAATGCAGCACTAAAGAAAGCACAGATAGCCAATCTCTAGTCTGAATTCCTGGTAATTATTAAGTTTTCCATTGTTGGGCAATATTATTTAATTATCTATCTAGGAGATACAAGTGGGTATAGTACAGAGGTTAAGAGGTTTATTTTTATATATATATATTGGAAGGTGCAATGTTACAAACAGAAATTCTAATTCTGGCACTGAATGCACAAATCGCTGTTAGCAAGCTGCTCTTCAAATGAACTGTTATTTACAATATATTTTGGAGATGAAAAGTTCAGCTGCACATCATCATCAGATTATCACACAGTCACTGCTATGTGATTCATTCTTTCCTATTACTAACTAGCAGAGGTCACTGGCTCCTGGTGGAGTACAGGGTCAGATTTAAGGTGCTGCTTTTGACCTTTAAAGCCCTTCACGGCCTAGGACCCTCGTACCTACGGCACCGCCTCTCCCGGTATGCCCCATGGAGGACCTTAACGTCCATAAATAGCAACACCCTAGAGGTCCTGGGCCCTAAGGAAGTTAGATTAGCTTCAGCCAGAGCCAGGGCCTTTTCAACACTGGCCCCGGCCTGGTGGAACGCTCTGTCTCATGAGACCAGGGCCCTGCAGGATCTGATTTCTTTCCGCAGGGCCTGTAAGACAGAGTTGTTCCACCTGGCCTTTGGCTTGGAGCCAATTTGATTCCCTCCCCCTCTTTCTTTTTCCTTTCTCCTCCTGTGATGAGGCTGCATTTTAATATTTTAATGTTTCAATATTTTAATGTTGTATTTTAATCTTGTTTTTAAGTTGTATTCATTCAACTTGTTTTTATTATTGCTTGTTAGCCACCCTGAGCCTGGCCTTGGCTGGGGAGGGCGGGGTATAAATAAATATTATTATTATTATTATTATTATTATTATTATTATTATTAAATGTAATCACTTTCCTAACAATGTATTAACTGAAAGCCTTTTTGGAAACACCATGGCATTTATCAAAACTAAATTTATTAAAATTTTATATCTTCCTCTTCATAATGCATCAACAAAAGTCAAAACATAATTATAGCAAATACCAACAGGAGAAACAGCTATTAGATCCAGTCCCATGGAAAGCCAGATGAAAGTGTGTTGATAGGGTCCTTATATCATTAAGTCACTAGGTGGCACTGGACTTTATTGTATCTGAGTCAAAGAAGGTGTTTCCCTATTGCTCTTCTGTTCTTGTTTAAGGAGGACAATAAAGTTATTTCCTAGCTTCTTGACTGGTATGTCCTCTGTCCACTAGTGGGCAGTGTGGTGGGGCTATGGGGCTCACCTGAACTCCCAGTGGCTGAGTTGCTGTGGCTTACTGGGAAGGAGAGGCAGAGTGGTGAGATAGTTGCAAGGTTGTACATGTGGGGGAGGGGAGCGGGGAAAAAATGAGGTAGGAAAAAAGAAGTCTCTTTCACACTGAAATGAAACTTTCAAGAAACTGGAGGACAGAATTTGATACCTGCTTTGAAGGTGACCTGGAAACTGCAGCTGATCTAGAATGTGGCAGCTAGACTGGTGGCTGGGAGCGGCCGCCAAGACCATATAACACCGGTCTTCAAAGACCTACATTGGCTCCCAGTACATTTCCGAGCACAATTCAAAGTGTTGGTGCTGACCTTTAAAACCCTAAACGGCCTCGGTCCTGTATACCTGAAGGAGTGTCTCCACCCCCAATGTTCAGCCCAGACACTGAGGTCCAGCTCCGAGGGCAGTTCCCTCACTGCGAGAAGTGAGGTTACAGGGAAGCAGGCAGAGGGCCTTCTCGGTAGTGGCGCCTGCCCTGTGAAACGTTCTCCCATCAGATGTCAAGGAAATAAACAACAATCTGACTTTTAGAAGACATCTGAAGGTCAGCCCTGTTTAGGGAAGTTTTTAATGTTTGAAGTTTTATTCTGTTTTTAATGTTCTGTTGAAAGCCACCCAGAGTAGCTGGGGAAACTCAGCCAGATGGGTAGAAATAAATTCTTCTTCTTCTTCTTCTTCTTCTTCTTCTTCTTCTTCTTCTTCTTCTTCTTCTTCTTCTTCTTCTTCCTCACTAATTCAATCACTTGGGAATATTCGTATAGCCATGTGGAATCATGTTTTCATACACCAGAACACCCAGACATACATTTGTCCATCTACACTGCCTGATGTAGCACAGCATAGCAAATCTGTTTTATGTCATTTTCCTGATTGTATCTTTTAAGAATCTAAGAGCAGCCCAGCTGGATCAAGCCAAAGCCCATAATATCCAGCATTCTGTTCTCACAGTGACCAACCAAATTCCTATAAGAAGCCCACAAGCAAGAAGGTTTATTGATCAAAGGGAGAAGGATAAGCCCCTGTTCTTTTACAATGACATAGTGTGGATGGAGGTGCAGAAGATGAATCTCTATGAGGGCTCTGTACCAGAAATTTATTTGACCGTGGAGCCTGCATTATGCAGCCTACCACCCCTTGTCTCCACAACTGGAAAAAATGCCCTTTGCAAAGGGCAAGTTCAGCAGAGACAACTGGATAATGCTTCCAGGGCCCCCCACCCTCATGCGTTAGTACTGATGAGAATGAATGAGCATCTGTTGAGAATTTTTATGGCTGACAACCTCCAGACTGGTGCTGAAGGGGACGTTGCACTTTGTAGTGACAGCAGCGATCTCGCTCTTTGCATGGTTCAGCAAACACATATTCTTCTTGATATCGGCCCTCAAATGCCATCATTTAAAGCCAGGGGAGTCACAGGTTGGAAACCACATCCCAAAATGATGATACCATCCTGGAGCTTTTATCCTGTTATTGAGGGAAATATGAGTTGCATCTGAATTCTGCTTTTCCTCTCTCTCTATACCCAGGACAGATATTAAATTCCTTTTTTCTGTGATGGCAAATGTGGTCCTTGTGTACTTGTTTGTCCCTCAGGTGACTCCAGGCCATCAGACACTTTCAAAGTCTGCTTTCCCCTCAGTATTTTATTACTGTCCTGTTCTTGAAACTATGTTCTTGAATAACCTCATCCAACAATTGCTTCACATTTGATATTGCTTCCAAAAGGACCATAATTCATTCAGTCTACAAGGGCAATTCAACAGATAATACACACACACTGTGCCCCTCCAAAAAAATGACAAAAGGGTTTTAGGTAACATTAGACATACCGAGACTAGAATTGTACATTTGGAAGGCCCCAAAGGGTCAACTAATCCAACCCTCTGAATTGCAGGAATTACAAGTAAAGAATCCCTGACAGATGGCCAGTCATCCTCTTTTAAAAAACCTCCAGTGAAAGGAAGTAAATAGTAATAGATCCACTGAAATCAATAGATATGACTAACTTAAGTTCATGAATTGCAGTGAGGAGAACTAAGATACAATCAAGAATGCATAACTTTTATTTCTTGTAGGATATATATGTATTGCAGGAATCTTGATCTTGCTGCCAAAACAAAAAGAAAAGAGTAATAACTATAGCTGAGCAAAAATTGTTGTTGTTGTTGTTTAGTCATTTAGTCGTGTCCGACTCTTTGTGACCCCATGGACCAGAGCACGCCAGGCACTCCTGTCTTCCGCTGCCTCCCGCAGTTTGGTCAAACTCATGCTGGTAGCTTCGAGAACACTGCCCAACCATCTTGTCCTCTGTCGTCCCCTTCTCCTTGTGCCCTCCATCTTTCCCAACATCAGGGTCTTTTCCAGGGAGTCTTCTCTTCTCATGAGGTGGCCAAAGTATTGGAGCCTCAGCTTCACGATCTGTCCTTCCAGTGAGCACTCAGGGCTGATTTCCTTCAGAATGGATAGGTTTGATCTTCTTGTGGTCCATGGGACTCTCAAGAGTCTCCTCCAGCACCATAATTCAAAAGCATCAATTCAAAAATGGCACCCCAAAATTATCCATGATATTTTGGGGTGGCGAAATGTACTGGGGCGGGGGGTGTATTTGCTGAAAATCTCTGGGGAAGGGAATTAAATCTTCTTTTAAAATTCTCATAAGATGATCTTATGAGAATTTCTTTTGCTTAATATTTGGGGAAAGCCATCATTTGCGAATTCATATTGGTGGGTGGGTGACTTAGAAACGAGAATGTGAAAGAGGAGGGGGCTCAAGGCCACTGCTTCCTCCACTGATGTTTGAATAATATCAAACAATATGCAAACTGCATCCATTGTTGCACCCAGAATTCATGAACGGCAAAACCGGCGAGACCAGTTTTGCGGAATATTCTCCAGGGCAGGAGTGAAATTCTCCAGCAGTTCAGGGGAACGTGAATATTTCAAAAATCAGCAACCAAAATAGATACTTTTAAAGGAATGTTAGAAGAATGCTGGAATGAAGTTATATGGTTTTAGCAGAAATGTTATAAAGAATTAAGCAAAAACTGATTGTTAATGGGCCGAAGTGGAAAATTTAAAGTTAGACTGTGTTAAGATAAATTATAGAACAAAAAATTGAAAAAGATGGAAAGGATTTGCTGAAATAGCTAATTGAACTAGAATACAAAAAAGGGAGGTGTGAGGAGGTCGATGAAGCAAGTAAATGAAAGGTAAAGACATGGAAATATGGGATGTGTTTTTTTAAAATGTTTTTATTTTTCTAGTGGTTTTGATGTATTTTTTTGTTTTTGTTTTTCTTTTTATGTTTGATGTATTGTTTGTTAAATCTTTTATTGTTTCTTTCTCTCTTCTGTTTTTCTTTTCTGTAACTATTAAACTTCTAATAAATATTATTATTATTTTTTTAAAAAAACCAAAATAGATACTTTTAAGTGAGCTTCAAGAACTTTTCCAGCTTTGTATTTTATTGACTTCCCGTGTGAGCTGGTATGTTTACTGCTTTACTGTTTCTCTCTCTCTCTCTCTCATTCTCTCTCTCTCTGTCTGTTTAGTTCTGATGTGTTTTAACAAAATCTTTTAAAACACAAAAATGTCTACTTTAGTGTTTTCAGAGGCTAGCCATAGCTTGAAGGGTAGAAGTGACAAGAAGTAACAACACTGTGGAATGTTCTCATCTTCCTTGGCATACTATAAAGAGAGAGGGAGGGAGAAAAAGAAAGAGGTTGTGGCAGGGAGCACACTTTCAGCAGCGTATAATTGAAAGGGAAAAGACACTTACAATATGAAGCGTGGCCTCAGCATGGGAGACGCAGCAGGAACCAACAGGGATATATTTCTGGGTGACAACACAGTGGTGAGCCAGGAAAGTAAACTCCCTATAGGAGCAGGTATTCAGGGAGGAGGGAAGGGAGAAAGAAATTGCACAGTAGCCCAGGGAGAGTTCAGTGATAAGAAGATTCCCAATCCGCCTATGGTATAGAAACAAAGGACAATTTAAGATGTCTCTGAAGAAAGGATAAGGTTTTGCAGCTTCAAGGGAACTCATAAACAGGTTGCTTATCCACTTATAAACTGACTGCTCTACTGAAGTGTGCGAATCCAGTATAAGAATAATAAAACAAAGTGTTTTATAAGCCACGTTGGGGTGTGCGTGTGTGCCATGAAAAGTAGGGTGCAAATGTATTGACCAATCAATAAAATTCAGGATGCATCAAAATCTCTAATTTGTAAATCATAGTAATGTATGCTAACCATACATTGTCTTACTACGGATGGAACAGAGCTGTGTTGAATACACACACACTTAGTTTTCCACTTATTTAGAGTGATATATCTAAATAAAATATTTATTGTTGCTATTGATGATGCTATTTTGGCAGCTGCAAAATTTCACTGTTCATAAGCATCAGGAATGTCTCTGAACTTTGGCTATTCTGATAAGCTTCTCTGGGAGCAGAGCTTTGGGTCTAGGACTTGGACAAAATACATACAAAGAGAAATGGGGGGGGGTGTTGTATGCTCTCTTCTGTGCACTTTTATTCCTTGTTAAATTTGGAGGTTTTGAAATAACACTGAAACTTTTTTTAAAAAAACCCCACTCAGCTCCAAAATAAATTGCTTTGCTACCACTGCCTTATCAGTAGAAGGTTCAGACCTCCTCACACATTAAGAAGCAAATGAATCTTATTGAATAAAAATAACAATAATTTTCTAGATGTAAAATGTACATATCAATTTGATAAATATTTGGGGACTGTTTGGAGAATTGTTGTTGTTTAGTCGTTTAGTTGTGTCCGACTCTTCGTGACCCCATGCACCAGAGCACGCCAGGCACTTCTGTCTTCCACTGCCTCCCGCAGCTTGGTCAAACTCATGCTGGTAGCTTCGAGAACACTGTCCAACCATCTCGTCCTCTGTCGTCCCCTTCTCCTTGTGCCCTCCATCTTTCCCAACATCAGGGTCTTTTCCAGGGAGTGTTCTCTTCTCATGAGGTGGCCAAAGTATTGGAGCCTCAGCTTCACGATCTGTCCTTCCAGTGAGCACTCAGGGCTGATTTCCTTCAGAATGGGTAGGTTTGATCTTCTTGCATTCCATGGGACTCTCAAGAGTCTCCTCCAGCACCATAATTCAAAAGCATCAATTCTTTGGCGATCAGCCTTCTTTATGGTCCAGCTCTCACTTCCATACATTACTACTGGGACTGTACTGCATTTTTTAAAAAATACAGCAATTATTTCTAAGATTTGCATCTCTCTCTCTCTCTCTATATATATATACAGTAGTACCTTGGTTCTCAAACTTAATCTGTTCCGGAAGTCCGTTCCAAAACCAAGGCGTTCCAAAACCAAGGCGCGCTTTCCCATAGAAAGTAATGCAAAATGGATTAACCTGTTCTAGACTTTTAAAAACAACCCCTAAAACAGCAATTTAACATGGATTTTACTATCTAATGAGACCATTGATCCATAAAATGAAAGCAATAAAGAATGTACTGCAGTCATGCAATCAATCAATCAATCAATCAATCAGTAGCTGAACTGGGTTCCACACAGTCACAAAAACAAAGAAAGAGCCACAAAAATGCAAAATAAATAGCAAAACCAGACAGACCTCAGCGTAACACTCAAAATGGAAGTGTGGCACTCAAATTGGAAGTGTGGCACTCAAATAGGAAGCGTAACACCCAAAACACTATATATATATATATATATATCTCAGCACCTGCAAATGTTATGCAAATCTGCATCATAAAATCTTTCCCCTTCTGACTTCTTGCTGTTCTCTTCTTTGGGAATGCATAAATGATGGTTCTATCCCCATTGCTCCCAACAAATTTTTTAGCTGAGGAGAACTTGCAGAGGGCAACAAGTCGATAAATTATATTGCTCCCTACGCACAAGAAATACTACTGCTTCCTTTAGCATACCACAATGTACCAGCCTGAGAGCACTAAATCCAGTTTTAATAATTTAGCTCAGCAATTATCTACTTGAAGTAAAAAAGCTGTATAAGAAGATATCCCCAAAGGGAGGTGATTTCTTCATCCATATGTTTATGCACCAGCCTCTTTACTTATGAACAGATGTCTGCTTTGATAGAGGAGTTCTCCCATTTTCATTGCACCACACATGTCATAACCCACTTGTGCTGATCGATGGGATGGATTGCATTAAGGCTGAGTTGAAATTAATAATGGCCAAACCGACTCCATAATTTGTTTAAGATTATGGATTATGTGAGATATAAATATTTTGTTAAAAACATTACTTGACTACCGTTTCCTCAAAAGTGGTCCTGGCACAGGAGACAACACTTAGGGGCTGAGGTCCCTTCTTCCCCCAATAAAATATTTGAGGGGGCCAACCCCCCTAAGGTTGATGGGCATTGCCCTTTAAATGGTGTGTGTGTACCACATCATGTGATCAGTTATGTGGAGCAGGGCTTACCTAGCCCCCACCCATATTTTATTCAAGAGGGCACCCCTGGGTCCTGGTATGTTGTCCCCTTTTAAACCTTAGTTTATATCTTTTGGCTTTTCAAGGACAATTTGTCTCACCAGAGTGATGCATGCTCTAGTTATCTCCCGCTTGGACTACTGCAATGCGCTCTACGTGGGGCTACCTTTGAAGGTGACCTGGAAACTACAACTAATCCAGAATGCGGCAGCTAGACTGGTGACTGGGAGTGGCCGCTGGGACCACATAACACCGGTCCTGAGAGACCTACACTGGCTCCCAGTACATTTCCGAGCACAATTCAAAGTGTTGGTGTTGACCTTTAAAGCCCTAAACGGCCTCGGCCCAGTATACCTGAAGGGGCATCTCCACCCCCATCAGTCTGCCCGGACGCTGAGGTCCAGCGCCGAGGGCCTTCTGGCAGTTCCCTCATTGCGAGAAAGAAAGCTACAGGGAACCAGGCAGAAGGCCTTCTCGGTAGTGGCGCCTGCCTTGTGGAACGCCCTCCGGTCAGATGTCAAAGCGATAAACAACTACCTGACATTCAGAAGACATCTGAAGGCAGCCCTGTTCAGGGAAGTTTTTAATGTGTGACATTTTAGTGTATTTTTGGTCTCTGTGGAAGCCACCCAGAGTGGCTGGGGAAACCGAGCCAGATGGGCGGGGTATAAATAAATTATTATTATTATTATTATTATTATTATCATCATCATCATCTAGGTTGTTGTACATCTGATCTAAATGAATACAAGGAGCTACCAAACTGCCATTTTGCAGATGTTCTCCGATGAAGAGTTGTGCTTGAAAAAGGCACAGCTGAACGAGTTGCCACATTGAGATGTGCCCTAAATTGAACCTAAAGAAATCACAAATGGGCTTTGTGGTGAAGAGAGCATGGAATAATGAGATGACTTAATATACTGAAAAACAGCACTTCTTTTGTTGTTTTTTTAATGGCAATATTGTGGCAGAGTAAAAAGGAAAACAGACAGCATAGCAATGAATGTCACCAGAGGCAGGGAAGTCAAAGGAAGTTTTGATGGAAGGTTTTAATGGCCTTGAGTACATTGAAGAGGCTGACAGCACCATCACAAATAAAAATGTGGTGTTGCTTTTTAAAAATGAAAGTCATTGTCATCTTGACCTGGGAAGATCCTACATATTTTAAATCTATGTGAGACTTGCCATAAAGTTTCTGTAAGTACTTTTGTGCTTGTTCTGTTCACCAAAAAGTGAAACTAACCTCTCTTTTCCCTGTACATGAATTAACATGCATAATTACATGTACTTGACAATATTCAAAGCTGCATACATCACAGGTGAAATTAGCTAGCAGGTCTTTATTTAGCACAAACACACGCACAAACTGGACTTCTGGTGTTACATAACAGCCCAATTCAGATACATTCTGTGCAAGAAATACTCTTTGTGTGGTGCAACAAATATATGTTCCACATATCATAATGTGTGTGGCCATCTTCTGAGATATCAGTAAGCTTCTGCAGCACTAACCCCTAGATTTCAGTTCAGTGTTGGAAGGTTCAGGAGAAACAAAAGAAAGTACTTCTTCACACAGGGCAGAGTTAAACTATGGAATTTGTTCGCACGGGAAGTAGTTATGGACAACAATTTGGATGGCTTTAAAATTATTATTATTATTATTATTATTATTATTATTATTATTATTATTATTATTTCTACCCTGCCCATCTGGCTGGGCTTCCCCAGCCACTCTGGGCGGCTTCCAAGAAAATATTAAAACACCATAATACATCAAACATTCAAAGCTTCCCTAAATAGGGCTGCCTTCAGATGTCTTCTAAAAGTCTGGTAGTTGTTGTTCTCTTTGACATCTGGTGGGAGGGCATTCCACAAGGAATGTGCCACTACCAAGAAGGCCCTCTGCCTGGATCAGGCAAATTTATGGAGCATAATATTGATGGCTACCAACCATGACGGCTATCTTCTACCTCCACTGTCAGAAGCCATATGCGTTTGAATACTAGTTTCCAGGAACTGCAAGTGGGAATAGAGTTTTTGCACTCAGGTCCTGCTCCCAGGCTTCCCATGGGTATTCGGTTGGTTACCATGAGAATAGGATGCTGGACTAGCCTTTGGCCTGATGCAGTAGAGTTATTCACAGAATCATAGAATTGCAGAGTTGGAAGGGACCATGAGGATCATCTAGTCCAACCCCCTGCAATGCAGGAATCTTTTGCCCAATGTGGGGCTTGAACCCATAAACCTGAGATTAAGAGTTTCGCTATCTACCAACTGAGCTATCCCACTAATATTTTCTCAACTCAGTGTGAATGCCTGCATTGGGGTCTTTCTGGCTGAAGGGCTTGCAAGGTTGTGTTAGTGACATCATAGTCCATCAAGTTAAAACCATTTCAGTTTGATTAAATCATTTGTATTTTAACCAATTAGTTGATAAAATTGTAATAAATTTGCATATTACCAATACGCAATAACTTTAGGGGCATGGAACAACGTTTTTAACCTAAGGAAACTGAAGTCTACACTGAGCTAAGTCTACTTTATTGATACCTTTTAGTGACTGCTGTTAGATAAGTGTTTATTTTAAAGCAGGTGCCTTTTATTGCTTTTTCATAAACTGCTTTGTATATAATTGTGTAGAAAAGCAATTTGCCCGATTATGTGCAAATCTACTCAAAAGTAAGTTTATTGGGGCATAAGTCCAACTAAGTGGGTATGGTATGGTAGTGCTAAAAAAAAGCATAAGTAAATTAAAGAAACCTATAAACCAAACAGGTATAACATAAATACTCAATATACTCCCCAACCATTAAAAATGTGGATTAAAATGGCATCTTAATACATTTGCTTCTTGTATTCGGCAAGGAATACTATTTGAACAAATGCAATCTTAAAATATCAGCCCTGGTGGTCTTGGCTTCAGGGTTTAGTGTAAACAAGTATAGAATTCACAGTCAAGGAAACATCCCCAAGTTTCCTAAACCATGTGATTCAAGCTGATAAATTCACAAACCTAGGCAGCAAGGCAAAGGCACAGAGAAGCCGTTGAGTCAATTTTGTCTTGCTTATGCCTGCCTGCTATTGATTGTTACCCTAGGCGATAGCTCCTAAACACCACCTTGTAGAAGTCCCCCAGCCCACACCACCTTTCATGTTGTGTCTGTCTTATGTGATATACGTGAAGGCATTTTCCAAAGCCAACTTTGAATTAGGCACCATTTCCTGCAGCTAAACTACCCATCAGAGTTTGCTCACGCATATACATTAAATATGAAGAGGAAAAAGAAAAGAGAGGAAAAACCTTGAAAACTCTTTCTAGGATGCTAAAGGCACTGACTGGACCATAGAAGTGCCTCCAGCATATCTCAGCATTAAAGAGTTCCCCAGAACAAAACATATACATCCTCCTGTTGCAACTCAGGATACTCTGGAAAATAGTAGTCCCTCAGCTTAATAAGGTTCTGGTTTTCATTTACCTTTCTGAGAAGGTTGTTGGGAAACTGTGTACGTGCAGCTACTCACACAGAGTCTATTAAGGTTTGGCAGACAGCCAGAAGGCAATCTGAAGGAGTAAGTCTGACTGGTGATAACAGAGACATGGAGGCCGCTCCCTGATTGGTCAAGCTCTCTCAAGGGAGTGATAATTAATGGGCTACTTACTGGAATGTGTTAGTTCAGAGTTTAGTGGCTCAGAGTTCTGTGTGTCAGTGTAGGAGTTGTGAGTCGTATCAGAGAGAGCTAGCAAAAGATCCGAGTTCTGTTCCTGTAAATAGTCCACTGTATATAATAAACACCTAACTACAAGTTCCTGGTTCCAGCTTCGTCTATCCTGTCTGCAGCCAAGTTGTCAATTGCTTCCGTGGATTCTGCATTTACTCTGCTAGGTCTGGCTACGGTCCTGCAACTAGTCAGAAAGTTGCGAAACACCAAATAGGTTTTTGCCAATAAAGGTGAAGAAAAGGGAGCATTCTTGGAAGTATTCAGATAGGAAGAGTTCATAAGATACAGTTTCAAGATGCTTCCACCCACCCCCCATGTTTTGCTTTTCATTATCTTCACAGAAATATAAAAAGGTAAAGGTAAAGAACCCCTGACAGTTGTCCAGTCACGGATGACTCTGGGGTTGCAGCACTCATCTCTCTTTAGAGGCCGAGGGAGCCGGCGTTTGTCCCCAGACAGTTTTTCCAGATCATGTGGCCAGCATGACTAAGCCGCTTCTGGTGAAACCAGAGCAGTGCACGGAAACGCTGTTTACCTTCCGGCCACAGTGATGCCTATATATCTACTTGCACTTTTTGGCATGCTTTCTAACTGCTAGGTTGGCAGGAGCTGGGACCAAGCAACGGGAGCTCACACCATCGCAGGGATTCGAACTGCTGACCTTCCGATTGGCAAGCTCAAGAGGCTCAGTGGTTTAGACCACAGTGCCACCCACATCCCTCCCACGGAAATACAGTGGTACCTCAGGTTAAGTACTTAATTCGTTCTGGAGGTCTGTTCTTAACCTTAAACTGTTCTTAACTTGAAGCACCACTTTAGCTAATGGGGCCTCCCACTGCTGCCGCGTCTCCGGATCACGGTTTCTGTTCTCATCCTGAAGCAAAGTTCTTAACCCGAGGTACTATTTCTGGGTTAGCAGAGTCTGTAACCTGACACATCTGTAACCCGAGGTACCACTGTATAGGAAGTATGAAATTTTCCCCAACATTTAAGCAGAATGCTTCGTAACTAGCTAAGCAAGGACCATGCTTTTCTAGTCTGGTGCGGTGTACAGTTGTACTTTGGAAGTCGAACGGAATCTGTTCCGGAAGTCCGTTTGACTTCCAAAAAGTTCGGAAACCAAAAAGTGGTTTCTGACTGGCTGCACGAAGTTCCATTGGACGTTGGGCTTCCAAAAATTGTTCGCAAATTGGAAGAGTCACTTCTGGGTTTGTGGCATTAGGGAGCCAAAATGTTTGGGAACTAAGCTGTTCGAAAACCAAGGTACGACTGTATTTTTCCACTAGTGGTGTGTCAAAACCTGAGTTCTTTTGGACCTGTTGTTTGAGAAGGGGCTTAGGATCTATCATTTCCTCTGGAAGTTTCTTTTTTTTGTACTTCTAAAACATACGAGGAACCTCCACATGTATGGGAAGCTTTTCACTTCACAATTTCATCCTCCAATTCATGGCGATGTCAAGAGCAGTCACCAGGAAAGTGACATTAGCGCATGCAAGCCAATACATTAATATTGAAAGTAGAGCTGAATAACACAAACCACTCTTACACAGCCTATATACTGTGGCCATCTGTCTTAGGGAACTTTGACTTAACCACACAGTACACTCTCCCAGATGGCTGATTACCCTTTTAATCCTTAGGAAGCTCCATACCTTCTTCCCATTGCTCCAGCCTGAATGAATGCCTAACATATGAATATGAAGCTACACAAACAATGTTCATTTTCCAGCCAGATGAGGCTCATGCATAGACCAATTATGTGTAATCAAGTCATAAATGGACAAACTACTCTAAACAGTGTGTTGGGCCATATGGCAGATGGGGGGGGGGGAGCCATCCAAATAGATAGCACAAATCAATTTAATTTTTCTTACACATACCACCAGAATCAAGTAACAGGGCTTGCATGCTTTCCTGACTTCTATCATTCTTGCATTTTGTACCAGCTGTTTTTTCATCCTTTACCTATGCTATTATTTCTTCTCGAATGAATGGTAGACTCTAAGTACAGTAGTAAAAGGTAAAGGTAAAGGTACCCCTGCCCGTACGGGCCAGTCGTGTCCAACTCTAGGGTTGTGCGCCCATCTCACTTAAGAGGCCGGGGGCCAGCGCTGTCCTCAGACACTTCCGGGTCACGTGGCCAGCGTGATGAAGCTGCTCTGGTGGGCCAGCACCAGCGCAGCACACGGAAACACCGTTTACCTTCCCGCTATAAAGCGGTACCTAATTATCTACTTGCACTTAGGGGTGCTTTCGAACTGCTAGGTGGGCAGGAGCTGGGACCGAAAGACGAGAGCTCAACCTGCCGCGAGGATTTGAACCGCTGACCATACGATCGGCAAGTCCTAGGCACTGAGATTTTACCCACAGCGCCACCCTTTGCTTCAGGATGAGAATAGAAAAAGTACAGTAGTACCTCGGGTTAAGTACTTACTGTATTTTTTGCTCTTTAAGACTCACTTTTTCCCTCCTAAAAAGTAAGGGGAAATGTGTGTGCATCTTATGGAGCAAATGCAGACTGCGCAGCTATCACAGAAGCCAGAACAGCAAGAGGGATTGCTGCTTTCACGGCGCAGCAATCCCTCTTGCTGTTCTGGCTTCTGAGATTCAGAATATTTTTTTTCTTGTTTTCCTCCTCCAAAAACTAGGTGTGTCTTGTGGTCTGGTGTGTCTTATAGAGCAAAAAGTACGGCAATTCGTTCCGGAGGTCCGTACTTAACCTGAAACTGTTCTTAACCTGAAGCACCACTTTAGCTCATGGGGCCTCCTGCTGCTGCCTTGCCGCCGGAGAACAATTTCTATTCTCATCCTGAAGCAAAGTTCTTAACCTGAAGCACTATTTCTGGGTTAGCGGAGTCTGTAACCTGAAGTGTATGTAACCTGAAGCGTATGTAACCCGAGGTACCACTGTAATTGAGATCTGCAAAGAAGGAGGGAGGGGAGAGGGGAGAGAGGAGAGAGAAGAAACACTATTTAATTTGATTCTGCAAACACACCAACAATTCAAAGAGCCACAAGTATCGCCATGTTTTAGGTCAAGCGATGTTAATGAGTCTGCTGCACAGCAAGGAGGAAACTCGAAACCAAGTCTCATTTTCTTCGGTTCCTAACTATGACAAAGGATGAGCAGTGTAGGAAAACAGGAAGCAGTCTTATACCAAGTCCATTGGTCCATCAGTACCATCTACAAGTGGGATGTGATCCATGAGAGGCAGTCAAGTACAACATTCCTTGTAATGCTAGAGAAGACATGCAAGGGAATGTTTGGTGCAGCCAGTCAAAACTTCCTGTTCCTCCTGGCTGGAGCATCCTTCCTTTTGCATGTGATAGAAGGTGGGCCTGACCTAACCTGTCCAGGTAACAAAAGGATGAGTCACGCAGCACTCCTCCCTCTTTTTTACTCCCTTCTTTGTTTGACCAGCTTTTATCTAGGACTGCTCTGCTGGCTCTCACCTAGTAGAAGCACTGGGATTATTCCCCCATATGAGGTAGATCCACATGTACATATTTGTATCTAAGTCTGCCTTCAGGAATCCAACTGTGAACTGATGTGAGTAAACTTCTTTTATTGACTTTGAATAAGATTCTCGCATCTTTATACTTTTAAGAGGGATTCAAGGGAACTTACCAGGAACATACAATTCAATCCAAGACAGATTGAATTGTATAATAGTGAGAGGCTCACACGAGCCTGCAACCAGCTATCTGCTGTGCATGTAAAAAGGGGGACGGGTGGGAATGTAACTCTGCTAAATAAAGGAACTTGCTAGCGCAAGTTAGGAAGGATATTAGTAAACAATATATGCTCTCCTGCCACCCTGAACATTCCCACAATACACTCACTGAGAGTAGCTCCCCAAGGTATCTGGCAGGGTTCTCTCCCACCCTAATCAGGCAAATGTGGCAATTTAGTCTGGGGTCTTTGGCATGCCAAGCAGATGCTCTACCACAGAGCAATGGCCCTTCCCCTAACATAGTGTGCCATGCGCTCCTTGGCCTAGTGTCAATTCCACTTGTCTGCTCAACTCACGGTGTCACTGAAGAGAGATGCTTTGTTAGCTGGGCTCTCTCCAGCTCATGGAGCTCCCTGTCTCCCTAGACCGTCCTAAACTTATATGCCTGGCTAGTTCCCACCCAGTTGCTACTAACCAATGAGATCAGGGTATGTGGCTCACAATCCCATGAATCTGGTCAGTTAATCCCCTGGGAATGGGGAGGAAACAATGAGTGTTGATAAACTGGGCAAGGGCTGCTGAGTTGATTAGGGATTAACTCAGTGAGAAGCTGGACCTGTGAGAGCTGGACCATAAAAAAGGCTGATTTCTGAAAAATTGATGCTCTTGAGTTATGGTGCAGGAGGAGACTCTTGAGAGTCCCAAGAAGATCAAACCTATCCATTCTTAAGGAAATCAGCCCTGAGTGCTCACTGGAAGGACAGATCCTGAAGCTGAGGCTCCAATACTTTGGAAACCTCATGAGAAGAGAAGACTCCCTGGAAAAGACCCTGATGCTGGGAAAGATGGAGGGCACAAGGAGAAGGGGACGACAGAGGACGAGATGGTTGGATAGTGTTCTCAAAGCTACCAGCATGAGTTTGACCAAACTGCGGGAGGCAGTGGAAGACAGGAGTGCCTGGCGTGCTCTGGTCCATGGGGCATGAAGAGTCAGACACGACTAAATGACTAAACAACAACAGCGAGGAAGTTTCTTTTCCGATAAAACTCTTAATAAACTAATGAGCTGTTATATGATTTCTCATTTCTTTTTCATTTATATTGGACAGAATGCACTTTTTAAATTGCAAGTTTCTGCTACAGCAGAAACAACGCAAGCATTGCATTCTTGATTACAAAGTACAGATGTAAGTCTTGAACATGTGGTCTGAGTCTAGAGCCCCAGTCTCAGATGTCTGCTCAGTAATATGGTTCAAATAGGGGCAGGAAACAACCATTGCTTCCTCCCTCCCCAAAGGTGAAAAGGCATGGCCTAGTCTAGAAATTTACAGCTATGTGGTTCTTAACCCCTTCATTTACTACGTAGCATTGATATGTGTTGCTAGTTTTGACTGCAAAATCTCCCACAATTTATTTCTATCCCACTCTTGGATTATCCCTCTAGGCAGCTTACTACTTTATTTGCCGCTTTGTTTATCTACTGGCAAAGATCACATCTACAGTCAAAACACTTTCAGTTTCAAAACTGAAGTAACAGCATGATTAAAATTGCCAGCACAATTCACATCACCCAGAAACATCTGGAGCTGTCCTCAAGCAACTTGCCAAATGACAAGTGGCAATTGTCTGACTGTAGGATCCAATAAAGAATTTCACCTCTCAGTCACCTTTTTCAAGAAATCTGAAAACACCCTATACTACAGCAAGGGTATGTCTACCCTGTTCACCTGAGGGTTGGGTGATTTGGTTTTATATCATTTTTTAAAAATACTGTGAATGGCCTTGATCATGGATAATATGCCTCTCCTTTGACTATTTATTTATGAGTTAACTAGTGGTCTAAACCACAGAGCCTAGCGCTTGCAGATTAGAAGGTCGGTGATTCGAATCCCCACGATGGGGTGAGCTCCCGTTGCTCAGTCCCTGCTCCTGCCAACCTAGCAGTTCAAAAGCACGTCAAAGTGCAAGTAGATAAATAGGTACTGCTGTGGCGGGAAGGTAAATGGCGTTTCCGTGTGCTGCTGTGGTTCACCAGAAGTGGCTTAGTCATGTTGGCCACATGACCCGGAAGCTGTCTGCAGACAAACACTGGCTCCCTCAACCTATAGAGAGAGATGAGTGCCGCAACCCCAGAGTCGTCCACGACTGGACCTCATGGTTAGGGGCACCTTTACCTTTACCCTAATAAGAACAATAAACTCTCAGTAGTGAGGTGAAATGAATTTGTCTGCCAAATCTCTCTTCAGCAAAAGTATCTGGTAATGCATTGGGGGGGGGGGGAGAGATGATTTGTCTTATTGTCTGCAGTCTCCCATGGCACACCTTCCACACAGTTCTGGGTTTCCCCCCAATCCGCTAGACAGACTTTGGAAGAGGACAGGGGCCAGAATAGGCAAGAGGGACAAAATTAAAATCACCGTCTCTTCTTATACAGTAGCGGATGCATCCGCCAAATCAAAATTGGACATGGTGCTGGATTTTACTCCTAGTGAATACATGATGCTCAATATCAACATTTTACATCCAATGATTTTGCAGTAGTACTCAATATTTAACAACATTTGACATGTACAACTCAGCATTACCTCTCCATTCACATGCAACGCTAGTCAACTTTTGACTGTATTAAATGCAGCAGTGCACATCTGACAGCTGTCGGCATTTACAATAAACATTTAGCCCTATCTGACATGCAGCTGTCAACGTTTGATGCTATCTGACATGTAATAATGAATATTTGACAGTATCTGACAGCTGGCATGCAGTGCTAGGCAATATTGGACAGTATCTGGTATGTAAGTTAACATATGATAGTAGAAGACATACAACAATCAATATACAGTCATACCTCAGGTTGCAAACACTGCGGGTTGTGTGTTTTTGGGTTATGGTCCACGCCGAACCCAGAAGTATTGGAACAGGTTACTTCTGGGTTTCGGTGCTCACGCATGCGCAGAAGCACAAAATGACATCACGTGCATGCGCAGACACGGCGCTGTGGCTTGCGAACGCTGCAAGTTGTGAACGTGCCTCCTGCACGGATCATGTTCACAACCCGAGGTATGACTCTATGATGGTATATGATAACAGAACTGAACCAACATTCCCTAAATTTTGTATTAATTTCTTTCATTTAAAGGTAAAAAAGTGAAGTTAAAGGACCCCTGGACAGTTAAGTCCAGTCAAATGTGACTATGGGGTTGTGGCGCTCATCTTGCTTTTAGGCCAAGGGAGCCGGCGTTTGTCCACAGACAGCTTTCTTGAGAGTCCCATGGACTGCAAGAAGAACAAACTTATCCATTCTTAAGGAAATCAGCCCTGAGTGCTCACTAGAAGTACAGATCCTGAAGCTGAGGCTCCAATACTTTGGCCACCTCATGAGAAGAGAAGACTCCCTGGAAAAGACCCTGATGTTGGGAAAGATGGAGGGCACAAGGAGAAGAGGATGACAGAGGACAAGATGGTGGTACAGTGTTCTCAAAGCTACCAGCATGAGTTTGACCAAACTGCGGGAGGCAGTGGAAGACAGGAGTGCCTGGCGTGCTCTGGTCCATGGGGTCATGAAGAGTCGGACACGACTAAACGACTAAACAACAACAACAAACATTTTTTGTGTAACCAAACCAATATACAAAAACTAACAAAAAAAAAACCCCTTTCCCAAGGTGTCAATTTGGTGCTCCCACACTGCTGATCTTTCTACTGTCTCATCCCTCTTTTCCCACCTGGTAAGCAGCAGTGACTCTACTGATGGGAGGCCAGGTGTTTGGCAGCTCTCCTCCTCACTGGCCACTACTGCAATCACATATAGACCATAACTGCACAAAATTGCAGTGAGGGATGTGTCCCCTACTGCTTATACAATTGATCACTGCCGTTCAACCCCACCCCCATGCACACCCATACCCCAGTCTCTGTAATGTCCACAGAAACAGAATTCATAGGTCCCTTTTTATATATGAAAACATCATTTACTTCCAAGCCAAATTTCTCTTTGCTTGAAAATGTAATGCATGACTTTCCCGTACCTAATTAGCTTAGAACTTGATTGCTTCCATTCGAAAGGAAGGAAACAGGCTATTAATAACAGGCCGAGCCCCCAAACTGATAGGGACATCAATATTTGGACTGCAATTTTCACAATAAATCCAAGCCCATAAAGCCTTATGCACGCATTTCAGAGGTGGGATACGTTTTATATCCATTTACATGGAGACAACACATTGATTGCCTGCTATGACATTATTAAAATGAACCGACAAGGCAGCTCAGATGGGGGGGGGGGGGTTGAATACATGAAATAGTAATCCACCCCAATCAATCTCTATACTTTATAAATTTTAGATCTAAACTATTGACGCGGGTAGTTCATATTATGATCTTGATCTTAAAGACATAATGAAAGAAGAATTCTGTAATTGACAAGAGAAGTTCTTTAATCATTTGCACGTACAGCAATTTCAACAATGTCAATAAAATGTCAATAAATATTGGCATTGCAGGTAACTACCATCATACTCACGATAGGTGGAAGAAGCAATGTCAAAGGATGCAGACACTATTGCCAAAGTTATCCCTGGGACTGGTACAGTTCAGAATCTAGTCTGCATTCCTGCATCATGATAAAGATGGTGCAGAGTGAGGCTTCAGCCAAATGAAGGCTTTTCCTCCTTTTTTGAGAGATGGGCTACTTTTAAAATTGACCACATTTCAAAATATGGTGCCTATCCCTCATTATGGTTACATGCAATCCATCTCCATTAAAGCCAATTGGAACATTAATGATGGGAGGTACATAACACCACAGAATTGAGCACCACAGAATAAGAAGCAGAGATGATCATTTCTTTTATTGACTCAAGTTTAGGAGGGTTCCTTGTGCATTTTCACACAGCTGCCTTGTGAAAGGAAAGGCTTTTCACGGCCCTAATAATTTTTTTATCACCAGAACTGAGTCCTTGACACAGTACAGAAAAGAAATAATTCAAAATGCATATCTTATATAGCAGTAGGGATGGGCAGAAGCTATCTATTTCTGGTCCGTGTCACTTTCATGTGTCTTCATTCATAAATCTGTTATGTCCCATTTCTGCCTTAATGTGCTTCTTTCATATTTTTTTTTTAAGCCTGCATGAAGATTTGTATTTAAATACAGATTGAAATATGTATTTAAATATGTATTCTTGCTGCTTACTATGAGAGGAAGAGGTGAGGCAGTGAGAAAATTGAGGCTGAGGCCTGGCGGGGCACTGAATTGGCTCCATTGGTGTGCTCACCTACCATAGGGCAAGACCTACTGAGAGAGTTACTGAGTGTATGTTTGAAGCCTTAAATAAAAAAAATAACTTCACAGACAACTGGCTCTGCTTCTTCAGCATCATTCTTCAACATCAACTTCATTGGACTGGTCATGTTGTGCGGATGCCTGATTATCGTCTTCCAAAGCAACCACTTAAAAAATAGAAAGTGTCAACAAAAGAGGTTTCAAGGCAAATCTTAAGAAAATATAGTAGAAACACTGACAATTGGGAAACACTGGCCTGCGAGCACTCCAGTTGGAAAACAGCCTTTACCAAAGATGGTTCTTTGAAGATGCTCGAACTCAGGATGAAAGGGAGATGAAGGCATGTTTGGCAAACCCTCACCGTGATCAACTCCCACCCGGAAACCTATGTCCCCACTGTGGAAGGATGTGTGGATCCAGAATTGGCCTGCACAGTCACTTATGGACTCACTTTTAAAACTGTGTTTATGGAAGGCAATCTTACTCAGCTACAAGTGAAAGAAGAAGAAGAAGAAGAAGAAGAAGAAGAAGAAGAAGAAGCAGCTAACCGCATCTGACTCCAGTCCTGACACCTGGTCACATGTGAATGTATTCGCAAGGATCTCAATTCAGGCTGAATGTTCTGTGTGTACTGGAGTCTACACAGTGGGATGCATTTCAGACTTGACCTACCATGAGATTGGTCCACAGCTGTGGTTAGGCTCAGAGAAGAGCTCTCCATCTACTAGGATGGCACAGATGTGGTGCAGGCAGTGTGTATGTGATGGGATTGCCAATTGTTTCATTTATATGCAAGGCCCAAACTGTTCAGGGCTTTAAAGGTCAAAACCAACATCCTAAATTATTCCTGGAAAGCTATAGAAAGACTGTGCAGTAGACCGTTGAACTCTAATGTAATATGTTCCTGTAATGGGGAATGGACACTTGGTTAAGTACCAACCCATTCACCCATGTTCATTGACAGCTTAATTTCACAAAGTAGTAAATACAGCTCACACCTTCAGGCAGATGTTCCATAGTCTATTTTGTCTACAACAGTCAATTATCCAAAGGTCATTAGGAGAGGATCCCCAAATCACTGTAAAGGCAACTGTTTTATGATCAGGAGATAAGGAAATCATGTGCAAAGAGCAAATGCTAGTGGACTGACAAATTGCCATTGGCGCTCGTGTTGATAAAGAAGGAAAATGAATAGCCATTTGCCTGGACAACACATTCTTACACTGCAACCCCCCCCCCCCCATTGGCTGTTTAAGTTTCATTGACTTCAATGGGATTTCATGTGCCAGTCTACAGGATTGCAAACATGCAGTCTGAGCCTAAGCATGTTACAAATAAAACACATTGAGTTCAATGGTATTTCCTCCTGAGTTACTTTGCCTGGGATGTAATATCTAGTTTTCAGAGTAAATGGATTACAGTACCTGAAAACGACTGGTTAAATCCTCTCTCCCCCACCCCCACCCCAAAATAATTCAATAGCTACTATTTAGATTTAAGATTTGGGGTAATTTCCCAGCTATTTATAGCTATGTATTCCATAGTAGCACCTGTGTCTTTGATGGCCTCAGCAAGCCTTATTATTTCTAATTTCCTGCTTATTGAATGTCAGATTTAATAACTATCTAATGGGTTTCTGTAAGTAGCTTCAATAAAGGGGAATTTTCAAAAACAAAAATGGCAGGGGAAATATTGTACGCTTAAGAGCGGTAGAAAATACGTCCAGTCTTTTAAAAATAGCTTGGATCACATAGCTCCCTATAACTGCGGTTGTATTGTATCGTTAGCAAATTTGCTTACAAATTTTCAGATTCTACATAGTAATAAATTGTTTTCAACACAAAACATATTTTTCCAAGCTTGTCAACAAATAAGATCAAGCAACCTGCAAATCAGTATCGTTAACACGGAATAATAGATTCATCTAGACCAACCCCTTGCAATGCAGGAATCTTTGCTATCAACGTGGTCTGGATGCCTTCATTTTTGTGTGTGTTTTTTAACTGAGCCCTTTCTGCAAGAGCTTGAGTTGTGCATCTCCAGATGAAATTCAAGCTGTGCCTACACAGGAAGATTGCTCTTTTGCATTCCCAACTTGAACTCATGGCAGGCAGCAAAGGAATTTTTTTTTAAGAGTGCATACCTGGTTAGTCCCTTTGCAGTAAGATCCTGTTCCCTACCTCTGTACTATATAAGAGGAAAAGAGAATCTCAAACCAATGGCTAAGCTATTTAACACAACCATTAGAAATTAGGAGGTATGGTGTGTATAACTTGCTAAAGCTGAAATCCATGCAGTTAATTTATGTGGGCGAGGGGATTGACAAGAAATCGCATATTTTCATACCATGATTTCATGTAATCATTTCTAACTCTTAATGCTCCCATCAAATAAGGAAGAATGCAAGCAGAGATAATGATATAGATGCATTTCTCCCACTTTTCTATCACAAGAATATACAAGACAGCTATGGGAATAAATAACTAGCAATTGAATATCTCCCCTCATCAAAGCACAATAACATCACAATGCGACACATGTAAATTAGGTCCTGTGGAGTTCAGTGGCTTTACTCTGCTGAAACTTAAAAAGACCCCTATCCATTGTATTAAGGCATATTGATACTCTGATCTGATTTTGATTATTTTTTTTAGGCTTAGAGGAATGAGATTTCACTATATCAACACACAGCCCTACCTTGTTCCTTCACTTGGAGAGGGTTTTGTTGTCTTTTGCTGTTTATTTATATATATATATTTATTTTACTACTGTATATTTATACACTTGTTAAGCAGGTTCAATAAGAGATGCAAAGAAGCATTTCCTAGCATGTACCTGAATTCTAATGCTTTATACACCTCATTATCTAGAATACATGCACAAAGTGAAAAGCCTTCAGGCACTCCAGTTGTTAAAATGATAATTTCATTTCCAATTAGACTTCACATTTAGTTCAGCTAAAAGTTCAGCCTGAGTTCAGACTTCAAGTTTTCTGCTAAGGTAATCCTGTAGTGTCATCTTTGATGGTACACCTATGGCCTGTAGCTCAGCATGTCTGGCTACCATTAAATCCTGTCAGTTTCATCACATACCTGTGACAAACAGGGAGTGTCACATTTTCCCTGTATCCAAAGGGCAGAAAATAACACCATCAAGATAGGAGCCAAACCAATGTTAGAAAAATGTTAGGGGAAGGCTGTAGCTCACTGTCAGAGAATTTGCATGGCATGCAGAAGGTTCCAAGGTTTTTTTTTAATTATTTTTTTTTATTAATTTTCATTAAATATACATTCATTATATAAATAAATCCCACCTATATCTTTGGCTCTGCCGAGCTTTGAACTTCCCTCCACCCTTTCGGTAAGTATCATATATTTTCTAACATCGTGTATTCTGTTTGTTTAACTGTTTTACCATATGCTGTTAGAGTTATTCTAACCCTGCCAGTGTCTTTAGGGTTTTACAATTGCCTCTTATATACACCAAATATGTACTCCAGCTTTCATGAAACTTCTGTTCATCCTGATCTCGTATTTTTCCTGATAATCTGGCCAGTTCTGCATAATTCATCATTTTAACCTGCCATTCCATAATAGTAGGTATTACATCTGTTTTCCAATTCTGGGCCAACATAGTTCTTGCTGCCGTCGTGGCGTACAGAAAAAGATTTTTATCTGTCTTTTTAATTTCCTTCCCTGTAAGTCCCAATAGAAAGGCTTCAGGTTTTTTTTAGAAAGGTATACTTAAAGACTTTTTAAAGTTCATTGTAAATTGATTCCCAGAAGCCCTTCACTTTACCACAGGTCCACCACATGTGGTAGAGGTCTCCCTCCACCTCTCCACATTTCCAACATTTCCTGTTTTTCATTCTGTACATCTTTGCCAATTTTACCGGCGTAAGATGCCACCTATATATCATTTCCCATATATTCTCCTTCAATGCCGTACAAGCCGTAAATTTCATATTTACATTCCATAGTTCATGCCGTGCTTCTAATTCAATATTGTATCTGCAATCAATGGCCCACTTAATCATGGCTTCTTTTACCTCCTCATCTTTGGTATACCAGTCCAATAGTAAATCAAACATTTTAGACAATAATATATTTTTACCTTCTATAATGTCTATATGAAATTTTGATTTCTTGTCTTCAAATCCCAACCTCTTTTTGTCTTCTTTTAGTATCTCATTAACTTGGTGGTACTGTAGCCACCCTGTCAGTAAATTCTCTACTTCTTCATACATCTTAAGCTTTATACCTTGATCAGTCTTCCTAATAAACTCTTCATAGGTGGCTCTCTTTCAGAAGGTTCCAAGTTCAATCCCGAGCATCTCTGGGTACCAACCAAAAACCCTAGAGGGCCACTGTCAGTGAGATGAAACAGTGGTCTGACTTAGTGTAAGATGGAATTCCAATGTCTCTACATAAAGTACACAAAACCTTCTCATCTTGAACTTCTTTCTCAATAAATCACTTGTTTAAAAAGCCACATCTGAGGCTGCTCCATGTAGCTATTGTTTGTGTGATGTGTACAATTGGTGGGCGATGTGGGTGGCACTGTGGTTTAAACCACTGATCCTCTTGGGCTTGCCGATCAGAAGGTTGGTGGTTCGAATCCTCACCACGGGGTGAGCTCTTGTTGCTCTGTCCCAGCTCCTGCCAACATAGCAGTTCGAAAGCACGCCAGTGCAAGTAGATAAATAGGTACTGCTGTGATGGGAAGGTAAGTGGCGTTTCCGTGCGTCTGGTTTCCATCATGATGTCCTGTTGCATCAGAAGCAGTTTAGTCCTGCTGCCACATGACCCGGAAAGCTGTCTTTGGACAAACGCTGGCTCCCTTGATCTGAAAGCGAGATAAGCGCCACAACCCCATAGTTGCCTTTGACTGGACCTAACCACCCAGGGGTCCTTTACATTTCTTTTCTCTTTTTTTACACTTGTACAAAACTTGATCAAGCCTCAATGTGTCTTAGTACTGAAATAGTAAATAATCTGTATTTGTTTTGTTTTTTAATCAATGCTAAAATGAATGTTTAAAAAGAACTCCATTTATTATTGAATAACTATAAATGTATACCAGCACTAGAAAATACCCTCAAACTAAATATTAATATATGTATAAAACTTAGAACCATTATGAATTTTCCTAAATACCATGCACAACAAACACACACACACTATACAGAATTATAAGGGGATTTCAAAGACTTCCAAGCTTGTTTCCCAGAAACATCGCAAAAGGTCAAATTCATACTATAGTTATTGTCTGTAAAACCAAATGATATCTTCCTTTTCCTGTAATAGCATTTAAAAATAGATTGGGGGTGATGTTTGATGAGTTTTATATGGCTGGCCCTGAAGGCAGCAGCATCCAGGAAACATCTCAAATTTTTTATCAACCAAACTTTGCCAAGGGTAAGATGACAATTCACACCCCCATCACTTCCTTTATGGGCATAACAAACTAAAAACGAATTTCACTCTCTTGGAATTATCTCCAGTGTGACTGAGATTTTTGAGGGTTCCTTCAAAGTCCTGTAGCAATTCATCTGAAGGAAGGCACCCCACCCCTCGCATGGCAAATTTTGGTGGGAATTTCAAATTTGCTTCATCAGCCCTTGTATGTTTAATTGACAGTTTCAACACCATCTTTGATGCACACTGATCTCCACAGGTTCACATGAATGGATCCAAACACACATAACATTTCTGTCACATATTTTCACTAAGGCACTAGCTTTTACAGAAAAATCCATGCTGGATTCTCTTCTCTCATGATCACTTATTATTTATTTGCTAATTTTGTCAGTTGGCTTATCCTGCCCAGGGAAATGTGAAACAACTTATGACCAAACAGACAGACAGTAAACCCCACTTAGATTCATTAAAAGCAAGAGGAAATGGAAATGAATTAAAAAGATCCCATCCGCTTCTAAAAGGCCACTAATATTTGACAAGAATATCAATAATATCATTATTTATACTCTGTGCATCTGGCTGGGTTGCCCCATTTGTACGTCAAAGGCCTGGCTATAGAGAAAAGTTTTTGCCTGGCTCCTAAATATATATCATTATGGTACCAGGCAAGTCTCACTCGGGAGAACATTCCACAAATGAGGAGCCACTGTTTTTTTTATACCTCATTCCCCCCCCCCCCCGACAGGGACTCAAGGCAGCATACAGGTAAAATAAGAAGAGCTAACAGAGCAATAGGCGAACTAATGCAATTATACTGGGAAAAGCAAAGATCGCCAGTGTTGACACAATGATTCTTCAACACATCAACTTCACTGGACTGGTCATGTTGTTCAGAAGCCTTATTATCATCTTCCAAAGCAACTACCTATTCCAAACTTAAAAATGGAAAGAGTAATGCTGGTGGTCAACAAAAGAGGCTCAAAGACTCTCTCAAGGCAAATCTAAAAAAATGTAGTATAAACACCGACAACTGGGAAACACTGGCCTGCAAGCACTCCAACTGGAGAACAGTCTTTACCAAAGGTGTCGTTGGCTTTGAAGATGCTCGAACGCAGGACAAAAGGCAGAAATGCGCTAAGAGGAAGGCACGCTTGGCAAACCCTCACTGTAATCAACTCCCACCTGGAAACCTATGTCCCCACTGTGGAAGGACGTGTGGATCCAGAATTGGCCTACGCAGTCACTTACAGACTCACTTTTAAAACTGTGTTTATGGAAGACAATCTTACTCCACTACGAACGATCGCCAAAGAAGAAGAAGGGTTTCCCCTTACCCTACTTAGGATTTACCACTCCGTTTCTGACATCTTTGTACAGAGGAGAGAAGAACATGGATATGCCACTTTTATGGAGGCTAATGCTACTCATGCCTATTAGCCATGCCAACTATGTTCTCCACTGATGGAGGCAATATTGTTCACAATACCAGTTTCTGGAAACCACAAAAAAAGGAGAGTGTGGTGGCACTCGTGCCCTGCTTGTGGGCATCCCATAAGCATTTGGTTGTGAGAACAAAATGCAGGACTAGACAGGCCTTTGGCCTAATCCAGTCATGCTCTTCTGATATTCTCTTCATTCCATTTCTCTATAGTTTTCTGTGAAGGGCAGTGGAAGGTCATTTAAAACCAAGAAACTATTACTTACCATTAACAGTATCTATCAGGTAAAAGGAGAGCGGAAGAAGTTGGCTTGATCTGGAAGCTTCACACCAGCCTGAGTGTTGTGCCTGCTTGCTTGGAAGAGCGCCTGCAGCTTTCGCCAACTCACTTTCACCTCCAAGTTGACATTCATTCAAGCAGCTTCCTGAAGCAGTGCCCTGGAAAGAGACAGCTTCCATTAAGCACCTGCATTAATAACGATGTAAAGTAATGCTGAATGATGAAGTGGTTAAATAAGCTTCTAGAGTCATTTTATTAATGACTTTACCATCCATGATCAGAAAAACAACAACCCTCCAACACCAAAAGGGGAGGAAAATAAAAAAAAAACCCCAGTTCTTTTTCAAGAGAAGACACATTTTGTTTTTCTGTTCTGTGACATTATATTAAAAAAAATAAACTGTCTGATCCAACATTATAACATGTGTTGCTGTGTTTTAAGAATGTGTGAGCCCATCTGCACAATAAATTGAAATCAGTATCATACCACCTTATACAATCATGGCTTCTCTCAAAGACGTTTGGGAAATGTAGTCTCTTAAGGATGCTGAGAATTGCTAGGAGATCTCTGTTCCCGAAGCTACAATTCCTAGAGTTCCATTGACTGCTAAACCACATTAGGAATTTGTAGCTGTGGCACTGTGGGTTAAACCACAGAGCCTAGGGCTTGCTGATCAGAAGGTCGGCGGTTCGAATCCCCGCGACCGGGTGAGCTCCCATTCCTTGATCCCTGCTCCTGCCAACCTAGCAGTTCGAATGCACATCAAAGTGCAAGTAGATAAATAGGTAAGGTAAACGGTGTTTCCGTATACTGCTCTGGTTCGCCAGAAGCGGCTTAGTCATGCTGGCCACATGACCTGGAAGCTGTACGCCAGCTCCCTCGGCCAATAAAGCAAGATGAGCGCCGCAACCCCAGAGTTGTCCACAACTGGCCCTAATGGTCAGGGGTCCCTTTACCTTTACCTTTACAGAGTCTACTAATGCCCTGAGGTCTCATCCCGTTTGGATTCCAGGCATGGGGTCATCCTGACAATAGTGTTAGATGGGAAACAGTTCTATATAAGCTTTCTTAAACACCCTCTTCTCCTAGCTTTCTACTCTTCATTGCTGCCACTCATGACAATTTTTTAAATAAAAAATGCGCACAACTCTATACAATACATAAAGTCAACCTGGTCAGGAAGGGAGGGGGTAGATATTCACATGGGGTTTTTGTTATGTAATGTATAGTTTTAATGTTCCTATGCCGTAAGCCATCTAATTTATTTTTGTTTCAGTTCAGCTTGCTCTGAGCTGTACTTTGAATTGAGTGAAATAAAAAGAGTGGGTTGTTTTTTTCTGCCCACAAAAAAGTTGTCCTACAAAATGAATGAAGTGCAACAGAACGCTGAATTTGGACTGAAGTGAGGAATTAAAAATCAATGGTGAAATACAGCCTCTCCACCGGTTTTCAGCAAAACCATGGGAAGCTGCCCTGAAGAGACTTTTTATGGAGTCTGCCAATTGATTTCACATGGATTACTTCAGAGTAGGTGCTTGAGGAACAGGGGCTAAATAATGCCCTTCAACTCCAGGCATTCCAAAGAACCGGCAGGACAATTCTGACTTAAATATGAAACTCTTCACATTTGCTGGTATGTGACAGGCCATTAAATTTTAAATGTTTTATGGTGTGACTTTCTATAATAGATCTGTGGAAGAGTCGAGGAATGCTAAAACGGGTTCCTTTATTTCAAGAACACAATGAACAAAGATGTGAGTGCAAGATGTGAATAGATACACATGGTATCAGAAGAGTGATATAACTAGCAACATTGTCTCCCGCTGACACAACATTGGTACTTCTATCTGTGTGTGTTCTCAGAACTGTGGATTGCTACTTGTGGCCAGGTATAAATTTGGAAGATCAAAGACACAACCTGCCACAATATGAATAGCAGCAATTCACAACTGCATAGCAAATATGAATCCATTAATATGGTTCTTTAATAATGCTTCTTCTTCTTTTTATTAAATGAAATTTAGGGTTGCAGGGAATATCTGTGATTTTTCATTTCCCTTTATAAAGAAAAGTATATTCGCTGTTGTAGATGTGTTTCCTGAACAGGGAGCAAGCAGGTTTGAAATTCTGATTGCCAGATACAGTGGTAGTTTGGGTTAAGAACTTAATTCGTTCTGGAGGTCCGTTCTTAACCTGAAACTGTTCTTAACCTGAGGTACCACTTTAGCTAACGGAGCCTCCCGCTGTCGCCGCGCCGCCAGAACATGATTTCTGCTCTCATCCTGAAGCAAAGTTCTTAACCCGAGGTACTATTTCTGGGTTAGCGGAGTCTGTAACCTGAAGCGTCTATAACCTGAAGCGTCTGTAACCCAAGGTACCACTGTACTGGCGTTCCACTAACCTGTCCCATCAGTGCAAGGATTTTCCCTTGTGAAATGGGACTTTCCCTCCTCTCCTTGTTCCCATGCATCCCAGAGAGATCTGCTCTGGGGGGTTAGGAGAACCCATAAAACAGATATAAAAGGTATGCAGGAGAATGAAAAGGGGTGTGTGTGTTTTGTTGTGCTAAGGAACTATTCCTTAATGATGTGCTGGATTCCATCTTATGATTTGTTGCAAGCCAGGTAGTAACTCATTAAGTGTATGACACAAAGGCAGGAGTGAATGTGGGACCTCAACAAGGATCTAGCTTCAAGCCATTTTCATTTGGACCTGCATAATGTTAACATTGAGGGACTTGTCTATAGTTGTGAAAGGGAAAATGGTGTGCTTGACAGCCTGTTGCAGGAGAATAAGAGGCGAGGCATGTTTCTCCAGTCATACTTTATCCACACCATGATGACCAGGGCTTCTTGCAAGGTGCAAGTAAATTAAATTCCGAGAAGCAGGAGTCAGGCCAAGTCTGACATGTTTTTAAATGAGGTAGAAAATGTAGCTTCTGTTGTGCTGCATCATATTGTTAAGCCTATAGGAGTGACCTTTAAATGTTGTACTGAAATGCATTCTTGATTACTTTCATTTAAAGATAAGGTATCTGCAAATCAAACCATTGGCTTGTTATGCAAAACATGAATTTTGAAATGTAGCGTGTATGTCTATCATCCATTACAATCATTCTGTTCATGATCTGAGGGAACGAACCACCAGGGGGTTCCATTTTTTTCATTTGATCAACAGCAAAGAAAATATACAGATTGAAAGCAGCTCCACAAATACTTTGTGTATCTGAAATGTTGTAGTTACCAAAAGCAAAATAAATGAAAACAAAACAGGAACCTGTTTACTTGACACTCCTGCATACATAAATATCTCAATTATGAACAAATAAGAATGAGCTATTTACTCATGTAGCATGTGTCCATTGCAAAACTGATTTTTCATTTTATTCTTCTGGATTGCAGCAATGCTTTTCCCTAGAGGAACTTGAAAATATGGGGCGGGGGGAGAACATGAGCAGTTTTGATCCAAATTATGCTTACAATGCACTTCATCAGCTGCCATTATTGATTAATTTAATTATGGAACTTCTTCCAGATGAAACACACAGAAAACTTTGCATTCTCTTAAGTATTTAAGAGAAAGCAATGAATAAACCAGGTTATTTTTAGAAAGCCTTGTTGTCTTTGATGAGTAAGATTTGTCTCCAGTTGACTAAGAAGTAACGGTGTACAACATATTTAGATCACAAAATGGTGGACATGGGACACACCTGGGCAGGCATGCTTCTAAAGTGTGCTCCACTTGTGGGGTGGCCATAGCGAAACAGCAAGGTTAGCTTGCAGACACAGTGCATAGCCCCAGATCGTTCCAGGTGGACTTGGCCTGCAGTGATCTGAGGCAAATCCTATATCAGCCGCAAATGACCCTGTTTGGCGTGAGATCCAGGATTAATCAAAACTGAATGACTAGTCCTACAATACTGCCCAACTAAGACTCTACTCATTCTGTCTTTTGGGAATTTTTGCTGTCTAGGACAGCCTTCTTCATCCTTGGGTCTTCAGGAGTTGTTGAACTACCATCATCCGTGACAGTTGGACATGACAGCTGGGAATGATGGGGGTTGTTGTCGCCAAATCTGGTAACCCAAAGTTGGAAAAGACTAGGATATACTCCCTAGGGACTTGCAGCTCTAGTGGCTCATGAGACAGAGCAACTGTCCAAAGAGCTGGATTCTGGTTCTAATCCTGATTGGTCTGAATTTAGTGCTGACAAGAAACAGAACAGGAGACGCAGTTTAAGCACTACTGAAATTATATGAAAACCTTAGCTCCATATTTCCTTAAAATCAGCCAAGGGAGTGATCAAGAGTCAAATGTACCATGCCTATTCTATTGAAATCAATACATATCTTGTGTGTGCTTCATGTATGCTGAAGTGTAGATGATAATCTTTGAATGCTCTAAATTCTTTAGGTGTGGACGAATCAGTCTATTTCAGCTGTATGACAGTTTTCAATGTGTTATGTTCCATTCCATTTTTACAATAATCTGGAATATATATATTGCACAGTGTATGGTGCTGTGGTCTAAACCACTGAGGCTCTTGGGCTTGCCGATTGGAAGGTTGGCGGTTCAAATCCCCATGATGGGGTGAGCTCCCGTTGCTCTGTCCTAGCTCCTGCCAACCTAGCAGTTCGAAAGCACACCAGTGCAAGTAGATAAATAGGTACTGCTGTGGCGGGAAGGTAAACAGCATTTCCGTGTGCTCTGGTTTCTGTCACGGTGTCCCGTTGCCCCAGAAGTGGTTTATTCATGTTGGCCCCATGACCTGGAAAGCTGTCTGTGGACAAACACCAGCTCCCTCGGCCTGAAAGCGAGATGAGCGCCGCAACCCCATAATCGCCATTGACTGGACTTAAGCATCAAGAGGTCCTTTACCTTTACCTTTTTATATATTGCATGCAATATATACATTACAGACAAAAATCACATTTCAATATGCATTTAATGTTGATGCTATTCAACTGAATCATACTCAGAGCAGACACACTGAAAGCAATTGGTTGCAATCGGTCTGCTCTGAATATAGCTGCCATTGAATCTCACCCTCTATTTCCTTTCAGCACATACATTTCTGATCATCCTTTTCTCTCTCAAACACATTTCTAAATGCCTAGCCAAAACTGAGACAGTTTTGAGTCAACTGAGACATCAGTTGACTGGTGAATCATGAGAAATGTGACTGCTGGTGAATCATGGGTGCCCATAGGATTTTTTTCGTGGGGGGCAGGAAGAAAAACACTGAAACGAAGAGGATAGTTTCTCACAATAGAAGCAGAAGAATGGTGTCTGTAAATTTGCTTCATATCTCTATGAATGCCAGAAACTTAATATGTAGAAAAATAAAATGAAAGCTGGGGATCTGGAGATTACGGTATATCTGGGGAGGGGGTGCCTCTCTTGCATGGCTGCCCATGTAGTAAAAAACTAAGATTAATACTGCACATTAGTCTCAGAGGTATGGATTAGGGCCATTTGTATCAGAATTTGTAAAGCTGCAATTGTTTACATCCTCTCAATTCTTAAAAGATGACACAATAATTGTGATGATAAACTTGTATAAGGGTGAAATTGCTTGAACACTCCCTGACAGCTCAATAGTTGCTTGTCTTCAGCTAAGCATACTGGTCAGCAACATTGAAAAGCTGCAATTTACCATATTTTACAAAAGTTTCTTTTTTTCTTTTCTTTATTTCATATTTTTAGGAGTTGATGCATGCCAAATAGCCCCCTCCCACTTTCCCCGTCACATTGGAATAGCTTTGAAATATTTCTTTTGCATGGTTCTTTCAGATGGCTCTGTAAACAGACTGTCATCTTCTCTAGAAACTGCTTTCGTTTGAGAAGAAAGCACACAGAGAAAAGATGGGGTGGGGAAACAAGTTCTTAGACCTTATGGTTGTGGAGGAAAGCTTAAAGATGACCACATGAAATAACAATGAATGTGGCTACATCTTGAGACACACTGCAATAAGCAAAGTTCATCTGCATCCAACCTGTCAGATGACTGATAGATATGCAGGTACATCCACTGCTTGCAAAAATCAGAGCCAAGTTGTTGACAAGGCTAAGTAAATAAGCAAGATGTAGTTTTCTGAAACTGCCCCAATCAACTCCTCTGGTGTTGCACAAGCTAGTGTACATCTGTTATCACATGTTGACCAGTAAGGTGAAATGAAGGTGGTGCTGTGGGTTAAACCACAGAGCCTAGGACTTGCCGATCAGAAGGTCGGTGGTTCGAATCTCAGTGACGGGGTGAGCTCCGGTTGCTTGGTGCAAGCTCCTGCCAACCTAACAGTTCGAAAGCACGTCAAAGTGCAAGTAGATAAATAGGTACCACTCCGGCAGGAAGGTAAACAGCATTTCCATGCACTGCTCTGGTTTGCCAGAAGAGGCTTAGTCATGCTGGCCACATGGACCAGGGACCGAACAAGGGGAGCTCACCCCATTGTGGGGATTCAAACCGCTGACCTTCTGATTGGCAAGCCCTAGGCTCTATGGTCTAAACCACCTGCGTCTCTGAAATGAAGGATAGCATGCCTCATATATCACAATGTTCTCTGCTCAACGTGGATAGTGTCAATATTTTGATACTAATTACTGGTAAATCATTTCCATTTCATCTTTTGCAGAGATGTTACATCCAGGGCCGGATTTAGGTTTGATGAGGCCCTAAACTACTGAAGGTAATTGAGCCCTTTATATGTCCAGCTGTCCTTTGCCATGGAACCAATCCATGCAGAATGTAGGCACCCTATATATAGAAATGAGCAAACCAGTGATATTTTAGGGAACAGGCTAGCAGGTGGTACCCATTACTTACATCATAGGAGACTTCACAACACAAAACACTATTGCTGTATGTATGTTTTATTTTATTTGTTTTTTATCTTATATTTTGGAATTGTACATCCAGGTTTTTTTTCTTTTAAATTTTTTTGGGGCCCCCAAGAGAACGGGGCCCTAAGCTATAGCTTGTTTAGCTTATACGTAAATCCGGCACTGGTTACATCCACACCATATGTTTAAAACACTCTTATACCATTTTAAAAGTCATAGCTCCAATTTGTTAAGCGTGCTGGGAATTGTTGCTCTCTGAGGGATAAGCTACAACTCCCAGAACTCTTTGGTTAGAGCCATGACAAAGAGGTATAAATTTGTGTTAAATGTATGGTACAGATGTTACCTTTGTATCTTTTATCCCAATAATGACTGGCACTTAGGTTTCCCATTCTTCAGGTTTTATTCTATCCCCTCAGGGAAGTTAACCACACAGTGCTATGCATGTTTGTTGTTGTTTAGTCATTTAGTCGTGTCCGACTCTTCGTGACCCCATGGACCAGAGCACGCCAGGCACTTCTGTCTTCCACTGCCTCCCACAGTTTTGTCAAACTCATGCTGGTAGCTTTGAGAACCCTGTCCAACCATCTTGTCCTCTGTCGTCCCCTTCTCCTTGTGACCTCCATCTTTCCCAACATCAGGGTCCTTTCCATGGAGTCTTCTCCTCTCATGAGGTGGCCAAAGTATTGGACCCTCAGCTTCAGGATCTGTACTTCTAGTGAGCACTCAGGGCTGATTTCCTTAAGAATGGATAAGTTTGTTCTTCTTGCAGTCCATGGGACTCTCAAGAGTCTCCTCCAGCACCATAATTCAAAAGCATCAATTCTTTGGCGATCAGCCTTCTTTATGGTCCAGCTCTCACTTCCATACATCAGTACTGGGAAAACCATAGCTTTTACTATACAGACCTTTGTTAGCAAGGTGATGTCTCTGCTTTGATGTCTCATTGCTTTTCTCCCAAGAAGCAGGCGTCTTTTAATTTCGTGGCTGCTGTCACCATCTGCAGTGATCATGGAGCCCAAGAAAGTAAATCTTTCACTGCCTCCATTTCTTGCCCTTCTATTTGCCAGGAGGTGATGGGACCAGTGGCCATGATCTTTGTTTTTTTGATGTTGAGCTTCAAACCATATTTTACTCACAAATAAGTACCACTGAGTTCAGTGGAACTCATATTCAGGTAAGCAGGCGTAGGATTGTAGCCTTACCCTGCAATGCTATGGTCCCTGGGAGGGCAAACCTGGGGCTATTGGATGTTTGAGAGCCCCTTCCCTGAGGCCTCCCAAGTATTGTCAGATAATGTAGGAGGTGATTTGAAAAGAAAGACACACACTTGGAGAGAGAGAGAGCGTCCATCTATCCTTCAGAATTACCGTGTTGGAACAATTGCCAAATGTTTTCATGCAAAACAAGGAAATGCAGCCATGTAATTCAGCAGCAATTGATTCAATGGGTTCAGGTCAGGATTTGAAGGGCAAATGTGCAGCAAAGGATTAGAAAGGTAAGAGCGAGAAGAGGGAAGAAGAGGATCATTGGGGGAATATATATAATTTCCTGGCCTTTAGATGGCTGATTGTTTTAGTCTCACAGTATACTTAAAATATCCTAGAAGGTGACTGGCATCAACTTATGTGTGGGTATAAAAGAACAGAGCTTTAAAAGGCTCTTATTTCAGCACAGTGAATTTGTATTAGATAATCTGCATGGAATTATGTCTGATACTTAAGTGTAAAGTCGAGAGGACGTCTGAGGTAAGGGAACTGCTGCTGTAGGCAATCTTTCCTCCCAATGTGTCTGGACATAGCTTCTTGTATCAGCCTCTATTTTACTTTAATTGTGATTGCCATTCTCCTGGAACCAATTCAATTGCATTTGTCGGGACAAATAGACATCTTTCTTTTGCCAAAAGGCAAGCTTAAAACTGCAATGAATATCTCTCTTCCATGCCTGCTGCAAAAGGCGCCAGAGTTGGCACGGTTTAATTATGGATCCTTCTTCCATTATTACCACTTCATTTGAAACAATGCAGCGCGGCACCAAGAAACAGTCAGTGCTTGATTATAGCACAACCCGGTTGCTCTGCGTTTTCCCTCAATTTAGTAGAACCGAGCTGTCCTGTACTGAGATATGTCCTTTGCCTTTACATGCAGCCTACTTTCATGAGTCCAGCAGTGTGTGTTTATCCAAAAGCCAAACCTATTTATTTTAATAATAATAATAATAATAATAATAATAATAATAATAATAATAATATATTTATACCCCACCCATCTGGCTGGGTTTCCCCAGTCACTCTGGATGGCTCCCAACAGAAATAATAATAATAATAATAATAATAATAATAATAATAATAATGATGATGATGCAATAAAACAGGGCTGCCTTCAGATGTCTTCTTAAAGTCAGATAGTTGTTTATTTCCTTGACATCTGATGGGAGGGCATTCCACAGGGTGGGTGCCACTAGGGAGAAGGCCCTCTGCTTGGTTCCCTGTAACATCACTTCTCGTGGTGAGGCAACCGCCAGAAGGTCCTTAGTGTCTGGGCTGAACGATGGGGGTGGAGACATTCCTCCAGGTATACTGGGCCGAGGCCGTTTAGGGCTTTAAAAGTCAGCACCAACACTTTGAATTGTGCTCGGAAACTTACTGGGAGCCAATGTAGGTCTTTCATGACTGGTATTATATGGTCTCAGTGGCCACTCCCAGTCACCAGTCTAGCTGCCGCATCCTGGATTAGTTGTAGTTTCCGGGTCACCTTCAAAGGGAGCTGCATGTAGAGCGCATTGCAATAGTCCAAGTGGTAGATAACCAGCACATGTACCACTCTGGTGAGACAGTCTGTGGGCAGGTAGGGTCTTAGCCTGTGTACCAGATGGAGCTGGTAGACAGCTGTCCTGGACATAGAATTGACCTGCGCTTCCATGGACAGCTGTGAGTCCAAAATGACTCCCAGGCTGTTCACCTGGTCCTTAAGGGGCACAGTTACCCCATTCAGGACCAGGGAGTCCTCCACACCTGCCTGGCCCCTGTCCCCTCAAAACAGTACTTTTGTCTATTTCCAGTCTACCCTCCAAGGAACTCAAGGTAGCACATATGGTCCCCCCCCTGCAACCCATTTTATCTTCCCAACAACTGGGGTAGGGTAGGTTGCGAGATGGCAATGGGCCACCCAGCGAGTGGGGATTTTAACCAGGATTGCCTAGTCTGAGAGTCCAACTACACTACCACACTGGCTTGATACATTTTGAGGACCAAATAAAATGCCCCCAAATAGTGAGCAAGTTGCTGAGCAAAATGCTTTCTAAAAAGAATAAATCAGGGGAGAAACTTCTGGGTTCAGAGTATGTATGAAAGAGAAATTGGATTCAGTTTGCATTTAAAAACATATCTAACTAATTCACATTTCTGAAACAGTACAGGTACTGGACTATGGCCATTCTTGGAAATTCAAACTTCTCTGAATTTTGCCAATGCAATTCGCCAGTAAAGTACCCTCCAGAAAAATGGACATATTGGTGTAAAGTGCGCATAAAAATGCATCTATTGGTGAAAATGTTAGAGAGAATTGCTTTGCAAAATTGTGTACATTTGGCCAAATTGGTCCAGAGAGCATACTTTTGGAACTCCTGCCATACCACAAAACCATTGCTACTTAAATGGTAGCAATTCTTTCCAGTTTTGCTGTGCAAGACCTGTAGTAGGAGGGAATGACCACTCCCCGCATAAAACGGGGGGCGCCCTTTGCGTGGACGCACGCAGCCCCTGGACCCGGTGCGGCTCCATCAACACAGGCTTGGCTTCGCCTTCCCTCAGGTGGGATACCTGGAGGTCTCCGCCTACCTCAGTCAGTTGTCCAATCCCGCCTGGGGGAAGCGTTGCCAAGGAGACCAGGCCAGGTAGGGGAGGGACTACCTGCCCACACAATAGAGGGAGGATCTTACCTGGGAATCCTCACTTGGCTCCAGAGCTTCTCCCACCCTACCCACCCTCAGTTAAGACTTATTTTACAGGTTAACTTTTCTTCACAGGTACGCGGGCGCTGCTACGTCAAGGTCGCTGTCAAAGGGCCGGAAAGGAATTTCCCTGCATTGGCAGGTTTCGCCTTTCCCATAGCAAAACGTCACAACTTTGGTGGTATCAGGCCTTGGGCGGAATCCTTTTGTCCATCTTCCTCTTTGCAGCGGCGACACCAGGGTTCCCCCTTAAAGAGGTTTCTGAAGGGAGGCTTTGACTGTACGCCGAGAGGTAGTCATTGCTCTCCCCTGTGGCGGTGGCGAAATGGGGGCGGCTATCTCTGCTTGAACATATGTTCTCCAGAGCCGGCCCATCCCCCCCCCACTCTGGATAACCGTGCTGTTCCCTAGGCTGGGGACTGGGGAGGGATAACGCCCAGTGCCTGAGCCAAGGTCTACCCACATCTGAAATATAATAAAGTTGTGGCCAATTTAATCCCATAGGACGTTGTCTTGAGTCGTTATTCCACATGATGGGGGGGGGGGCGCCCAGGATCTGGGGGATTCTGCCTGTCCACGCAAATCTTTGGTCTTATTTCAGGGTAGTAAACCATAAGATTGCTACTTGGGCGTAATCTAAGGTTACCAGATTTTTTCTGTGAATCCGGTGACACTTTTCAACTTCAATAAGAATGATAGGATTTTGTCAGGGGACTGGTTTGTAAATCTGGGGACTGTCCCCGGGAAACGGCGACGTCTGGTAACATTAGTGCAATCCCTGTTAAAGTGATTAGAACTTATTTCTGCAGAGACATGTATAGGATTGCTGTGCATAGAAGTGTTTAACTTTGACTGGATCAAGCCCATTATTTGCCATGATCAAGACTAGAGACAGCAGCCCGTTTTAACCCTGCACCGTGCCCATGTTCCAAGCTTTGTTGAGAACAACAAATCTTTTTTTCTGTCGACCTTAGAAATTTTGTTTCAGAAGGTGACTAGCTTTTCTGTAAACAAGTGCTTACAAACTAATCCCTGACAAAACTTCAATTTATGGCCTCTTGTTTATAAGTTACTGCCCTATTGATTTTAGCATTTATTTGTCCTTGAAAGGCGTGCTTGTCTCCTTTAAAATGAATAATCATAATAAAGAAATATATATATTTCCATAGTGTGCCTGAATGACTCTGTGTATTTCCAGGATTCATTTGCACTCTGAAGTCATGGTTATTACATTTTAAAAGGCAGTTGAAAAATGTGAGCAAAGGGACAGGGAAATAATGCAAAGGTAGTTCATGTATTATAAGGTGGACCTTTAAGCTAATCTTTTTACAATGCAAACCAATCCAGGTCTGCTATGTCCCATTGTTTTAATTTGGCAGCCTAAAATGCCAAATATCTGCCTTCATAAGAAATACCGGTAGGTTCAATCTTAAATCAACATTTCAAAACCATAATAATATGAGTAATATCCAGAAGTGTAGATGTGATAAAAAATAAGGTGAGTTTCAGGCAAAATCAAAGCATTGTAGGTCAAAGGAACATAGGAAGATGCCTAGTCAACTCAGTATCATCTACCTCCTAAGTTTCAGGCAAGACTTTCTCCCAGCCTTACCTGCAGATGCTATGGATTGAACATGAGATTTTCTACCACTGAGTTGCTGTCCTTTCCAATCTAAATTGGTTTGGTTAAAATCCACACAAGCAAAGATGCTAGGAGTAGTCGTCAATAAACTGCCAACAAGTTGAGCTCTGAGATTGTCATACCACTACAAACATTTATCACAAGGATGGGCATACTGGGGAGTAACTGTGCATCATAGGCAGAAATGTCTGAAAGGTGAGGTCGATTGATTGTGGGGCATAGTAATAGTTGTATATTTTGGGATATGTTGAGTAAGACTCAGCATTGGACCAGCAGATAGGATAGGACTTCCTCTTCCTCTCCTGTATAGTCCCTGCCCCCAATCTGCTCAAGAGAGTCTCTCAACCTTCCAGATCAGATTTTGGTGACATGCAGGGGACTATAGCGAAGAAGAGTGGAAGATGGAATTTTGTTTGCACATGTTACAAAATCACCCACTGTGCATTTATTTGTTTTCTTATCTATTGTATTTTGTGGAAACATGGAGAGCTTTAAATTTGAAAAGATATTATCAAGCTTGACAGTCAAAACCAACAGTGTTTTAAAGAACCCTTCAGATCTCATGTAGTATTTCTGCAGACAATCTTTTAGAGAAAAGTAATCAATAAATACTCACTATGCACACAGGGATGGGGAGAGAGATTTTGGCCATAGAAATATAAGGATGTCCCCACTCCAGTGATGAAACATTTTGTTTCTCTTAAAATACCTTAAAGACTTTGACTCAAAGGAATATTCCCTGTTAGTCTCAACATTTTGGTGGAAACTTTATTTAAGTAAGCATCTATTTAAAATCAAGCTATTTAAAAGTGCTTAAGTTTTGATGGATAATACCCTCACGCTATGCACCGCAAAGTGTGTCTACATTCACAAACAATTAAACAAACAGCGAAGATCATTATTGTTGGAACAGACTGGATTTTTCATCACTTGCCCTATTGAGGGGCAAACATGACCACTAAACTGATAGTAGAGGCTTAAACTTAGCACCTTGGATCTAGATATGTATTGAACGAGCACAACATGAGTTTTTGCAGCTTTCTGTTAAGCACAGATGGGAGTTTGTGCATTAAATGTCCTGACAACCAATGAAATGTGGGCATTTTTAATGGTGTGTTTTCAATATAGGTAAGCTAGCACTCAAGGGTCATCCTTAGATCAAAAGGGTTCTCTTCTGATGGATAAATGACCAACTAGAACTGCTTTTTTATGTATATGTAATTTTATTTATTTTAGTCTTTTCTGAGATTTTAAACTTTGTAACTGGTGATTTTATCCTGATATTGGTCATTGACCGCAATGACATGACTCACTTACAATATAGGCAAGACTGAGACAGTGCAAACAGCAGGAAGAGTGAACAGACACTGTGAATTTTTGAGTGAATATTTTCTGAGACCAATTTTATATTGGATCCATTCGGTTGGTTAAGCCCATTTGCTTTCTTTGTGGAAACCAAAATAAAATATCAGAAACCCAAGCTCACCCTCGCAGTCGCTGATATTGCAGTGAAATGCTGCCTTCTGTATCATCCAAGTTTCCAAATATTCATGGTAGCGGTGGCAAATATCAAGTGACCCAGCTATCTTAGATCAAACACCACAAACAGGCTTCTCATGCTGTTTGATGGAAAGAGTTCAATCTCTTGCATGGAGTGCATTAAGCACCGAGCAACAAACCGATGTACATGCATGAGTGAACCAGCACCCCCACTGTTCTGAAAAAAGTGCCCCTAGTATTAACAGTATGAGCATCTGCTACAAAAAGAAGCACGACAGATTGCAGCATTTTGCTGCTGAAAATCACTTTTGTGTAGATGGGGAACCTCATGGCTATGGAGGTTCTAGGTCAGCTGGTTTAAATGACAAGTTCCTGAACTTTCCTGGGGCTGGTGACACTGGGGGCATACCATGCTATATATAATTGGCCTTCAGTTGATGGTTTGGGACTCACAACCTGCTGAGTCGCAGCTCAACCCAATGTGATTGCAACAGCAGTACTAGCACCATAGAGATATATGGTAAAAAAACAGAAGAAGAACTCGGTCCTTAATTTCATGGTTGGGCTAAAGGAAGGTCCTCACTCTGAAAAGGTTGACGTCTAGCTGATTTACAAGGGAAGTCAGTTCCATAGATTATTTCAGATGCCCTGCCCATTTAGAAACAGCCTGCAAGGGCAATTGTGTGCTGTAGCACCATTTCAAGCAACTCCATGTCGGAAGGAGAAAGCCATTTGTTTGTCTCACATTTTAATTAAACTTCCCAAATTTGCACTTCTCAAACTAATATACAAACCGAAATACATCTCTCATTTGATATATATATATAACACACACACACACACACACACACACACATATATATATATATGTGTGTGTGTGTGTGCAACTGTATATGGAAATGAGGAGAACTGAAGACTGGAAAGATGAGAAACTATAATGATAATAATAAATAATCTTTATTGCGGTCCAACGACCCATAACATGGATTCAGAATAAAATGCAGATTCATACAGACAACCCCACAGGGAAGGGAGACTGAAGCGTTATTTGTTTAGTCATGGGTATGCTGATCTTTGATTCGTATGACTACTGAAAGAAACTTTGCCACAGCCACTGTGATATCATTGGACTTGTCATCCAGAAGATATTTGATATAGTAGGCCAATTTGCCAAGAGTGTTTTAATCAATAGTTCCCAAGCTTGATCATATTGTCCACAATGCAATAAAATATGCCTCATGCAGTCGACGTCCTAAAGGCATAAGCAGATCCTATTTTGATAAGGGATACTTCTCTGTCTGCCATTTAACACTTCTGATGGGAATACATTTAATCTGGCTTTGGTGAAAAGACGCCGATATGTTGGTACAGACAAATTTCTAAGATATGCAAGTGTCTGAAAATCAAACCCATAGTATTCCTACTGCTAATGGGCCACAGATAACCTGAGATTGAGATCGGAGATCACTATGTGATATGTCCCAGAGCCTTTGCCTCAGAGATTCAAGGGCAGTATCATAGTCCAGATGGTACAGGAGAGAAGGTGCCATACCAATCAAAGTGGCTTTTCTAATCATAATTTTCATCCATGAGCTGGTAAACTCCTCATTGTTTAGGTATGGCAGTAACCCCTTCCCTAGGCCAGTTGATAGAGGACACTCACCTGTTTCTAAAAAAAGTATTGCATTTGGAACAAAATTTGAAACTTGTAAGAGGGACTGGAGAAACTTTGCCTGGAAGCCATCGAACCTGGAGAATGAGCCACTGAACCAGACGTTTGAGGCATAGAGGAGTTGAGAAGCTAAGAGAAATCAAAATTGACTGATTCATTTATCCCTGGTCCCAGAACAAATGAGTAAAAAACAAAAAGACACTTATTTACTGGGTAAAATTCCATATATGACAGACTCTCTACCTCCCACCACCACCCCATGAATCTATACTTCATTCCTACAGGAATAGGCAAGGTAAACATTTCACCTGGTATGCTAAAATACTTAAGAGCAGCCCTGAAGGGATGCACATACAGATGAGAAACGATCAAAGTCCAACTTAGAAGAGCTTAAAGCAGGGGCTAAGGGACAACAGGTGTGAAGTGTGCAAAGCAACAGTGGTCAGCCGATAACAGACTTAATGTGCCATCTGCTAAGCCATCATCACCTTTATACAATAAGAAGGCAAACATTAAAGGAATACTGATCCATAACATTCAAAGCTTGACGAAAGCTCAGCACCTTTGTTGCAAGAAGACTCACATTAGCATAGACTGCGGGCAAGGAACAAGCAGATGGGGTGGGGATAGGGAAGGAAAGTCCCATGCAGAAAATATTCAAAAACAATCCAAACACCTGGAACCAAGTGAACACAGTACATCCTTCATAGTGGACTGCTAAGAAGCTCAGGGTATTATAACTGGCCAGCATTCTTATGCAAGAAATTGGCCTGGTTAGCTTGCTGAATAGCAAAGAAGGTGTGCACTCCAAAGTGAAAAAGAAAATAAGCAAATGTGTAAAGCAATGCTCTTTGCTTGGTAGGTTATGGACTGAGCTAAGTTGGGTCACGAAAGCAGCAGTATCACCGTACAAATATATGGTGAAAATAAATGAATTACAAAATGGGTCTCCGAATGCACATTTGGGTTAAAACTGGGTCTGAGCCTTGAAGACTTATAATAATAATTTATTACAGTGGTACCTTGGGTTACAAACGCTTCGGGTTACAAACTCTTCGGGTTACAGACTCCGCTAACCTGGAAGTAGTACCTCAGGTTAAGAACTTTACTTCAGGATGAGAACAGAAATCGTGCGCTGGCGGTGCGGCAGCAGCAGGAGGCCCCCATTAGCTAAAGTGATACCTCAGGTTAAGAACAGTTTCAGATTAAGAACAGACCTCCAGAATGAATTAAGTTCTTAACCAGAGGTACCACTGTATTTGTACCTCACCCATCTGACTGGGTTGCCCCAGCCACTCTGGGTGGCTTCCAGCATATATAGGTAAATGTAAAGGGACCCCTGACCATTAGGTCCAGTCGTGACTGACTCTGGGGTTGCGGCGCTCATCTCGCTTTATTGGCCGAGGGAGCTGGCGTACAGCTTCCAGGTCATGTGGCCAGCATGACTAAGCTGCTTCTGGAGAACCAGAGAAGCGCACAGAAATGCCGTTTACCTTCCCGCTGGAGTGGTACCTATTTATCTACTTGCACTTTGATGTGCTTTCAAACTGCTAGGTTGGCTGGAGCAGGGACCGAGCAACGGGAGCTCACCCCATCATGGGGATTCAAACCTCCAACCTTCTGATCGGCAAGTCCTAGACTCTGTGGTTTAACCCACAGTGCCACCCGTGTTCCTTTTCCAGCATATATAAAAACAAAATAAAACCTTATAATGCTTCCCTATACAGGGCTGCCTTCAGATGTTTCCTAAATGTTATCATCTCCTTAACATATGATGAGAGGGCATTCCACAGGGTGGGTGCCACCACCGAGAAGGCCCTCTGCCTTGAAGGTTGAAGGCTGGTGGTTTAGCAGAAGCTTGAAACTGAGCTGAATCACTCCCCTATCCCTAGCCTTCAGCATGGAGTGTTGCAGGTTTTTCCTCCTCAGCAAGAACTAGGCTGACACGTTTCCCAGATACAGATGTATCAGTCAAGATGGGGAGGCTGCCACGTACTAGGAAAGTTTCTGTGAAATGAAATCATTGTGAGGAACAGCGGACAGATTTGAATGCTGCAGCACTTGGAGGGAATGGTCATGAATATGCATCGACGAGTGTGCCCTTAGGCGCTGAGAAAATTCAAAGAACAACTCAATTTGCAACATTTCCAACTGCTTATGCCGTTGGTTCATTACCTTATTTTACTGGAAATTCATTGGGCATTTTAAATAGCCTACTTTATAATAGCTTGAAAATGTCATTTTGATGGTGGTGTCTTCTTCTTCTTTTTAAAAAAAGTGTTAGGATTTTTGTCTTGGGTGCTTTGGCACGATTTTGGGAAATGCTTCTTATGATTAACAGTAGCCTGGAAAAAAAAGTAAATAGTCGATTGTTATTAAATTTGGGTGTGTGTTTTTTTTATAAATCAAAAGTTGGGTTGATAAAGGCAAGTAAATGCACCATCATCGCAGCTGCTACTGTGCCCCCTAACATTTGACACATTTTTACTGCTGCCATGAGCAGAAAGTGAATTCATGATTCTAATTTCTTTTAACTGCAGCTTAGAGTTTAAAGCTGTGTCTTGAATTTTCCCACACCTGAAAGTTTGGGATGTGATTCCTAGGAAAGGTGTGTGTGGTTCATCCATAATGGCCTGGTGGGCTGAGGTCTGAAGTTAGTAGTCCTATTTAGGTTCATAGGCCAGAAGTTCTCCATCACTGGCCTAGACCAGGAATGAGCTACTCATGGAACAGTCATAGTCCTGATTTCGTACATAGTGGACATTACTGCTGAGTCTACCAGAAATTTCAGAAACAGAACCAAGTGACTGTGCTCATTCCTAATCAACTGAAGGACATTCTTAAAATAGCTTCCATGACTCACTTAGCATATGTCCAGATAATACTACCATAAGGAAGTGCTGTAACCTTTTTATTAGTTGTGTTGACTTGGTTGATTTTACAAAAAGGAACATAGCAAGTTTTTACTGTGTTACTTATTAGTTTGATAGGTTTGTACGTTGTTGTTTTTTAAAAAAGAAAAGAAAAGGTCTATCCGAAGGGCAAATGCTACTTTATCTCAGTATAGTCACAGGCTCAAGCTTGGCTGTCAACTTTACTTAAGCCTGTATTTTATCAATGGTTTGATAATTACGGTGACACGAATTGAATGTAAAGGCTGAGGTCAGTTACTTCAGTGAAACCGACCAGTAACAGAGTACCTAATGACAGTGACACACATTGCTCAAAAATTGTAAGCAACATAATGACATGTATCACCACAACAAGTTGAAGGCTAGCATTGTATACAATAAATCACTATCTGTGATGATGAAAATAATTGTGTATTTATTTAGTGACCCCTTCTGCCACAGGGTTAATAGAACTGTATACAGAATTTGCTAAACAATGGATCAATTTATATAGTTGGGTACGGATTCCATTAGCTCCACAGAAAACACTTTGCATTGCAGCCGGAATTGTGTGTAGATATCATCTGGCTCATTGATGTATTGGAGAACACTTCAAGCAAAGATGTCCAATTCTGTACAACCGAGGAGTTTCATCGCTCAAGGACAGCACTTGTAGGAAACATAGCAACATGTTGCTATTTGGAAAGGTCCCATCCAGTCACACTTCCTTCCAAGATACTACATTACATTGCCCTATAGTTTTCCGACTTGTATCCGCAACACATGCACAGTATTTTGTACCTGCTGTGCATGTGTTGCGCTGGTGGACCTTGGGGTCTCAAATTTCAGCGGTGCCCTTTGCAACGCCAAAATTTGGTGCATCCACCTCTGGCCTTCCATTCTAAATCATAGTTGTGTCCCACCTCTGGCCTTCCTGAGACTCTGCACACAGTGCAACTGAACTGGTCACACTCCCCTATGTTGGTAGGGTTCTTCTGAAGCGTGTCCCCCCCCCCCATACAGAGTTTTTCTTTTCTTTCAGTCACTTACATGAACCAACCTACTGGTACCACTTCTTTATGCCCTTCCTGACTGGCCTTTGATTAGGGTGGGTTTTTTGCGGGAGGGAGTTGGCCTCCCTGGAGTTGGGATTCATTCATTCATTGGATTAGTCCCGGCAGGCATGTCCAAAGTCCATTTGGGGGGCCTAATCTGGCCTGCTGGTCAGTGGCAGTTCAATCCAGTTAAAAGCTCAACAACTTCAATCCTAAAAAAAAAGGTCAACAACTTTGGTCGGCCCCCATGCATGTTCACTTCATCAAATCTGGCCCTCTTTGAAAAAAGTTTGGGCACCCCTGGTAGTGTCTCATTCGGCTGAATTCAGCCATGTTGTTACATGTGTGCTTACAGCTTTGCAGGTTGATCAGTGGGAAGGAGGACAAGTTTTAATGCTTGGGGAGACTGGGAAAATGCTCTGAAGTTTCATCAGAGATAAAACTTTTTATATTGAATTATTATGCTGTGAATCACCCTGAGATCCTCAGATGAAGTGCACGAATTTAATAATAATAATAATAATAATAATAATAATAATAATAATAATAATAATAGGATTACAGCCCAAATTGCAGGAAAATGGCAGGAACGTACCTGGCACTAAGCTATAGGTGTCTGTGAGATGATTGAATGAAAAGGCCCTGCATTTGTGTTTCTCTTGACTTTAGATTGATGTGACCTCCTAAGTGAGATTAAAATGTAGTCTGTCTTTATTCTAAATAAGGACCCCTTTCAATTAATTTGAAGCTCTTGCAAAGGTGAGATAATCCATTACTGGAAAACACTTACACCACTTTTAAAGTAATTTCATTCTGTTGCTCCCCTGTTTCTTAATCTGATTCCCGCCCCCGCCCCCTGCCCCCTTACTATTCTCTTGGCCCATAAATGCTTAACAATATACATCATTGAAGAACGCTTCTGCTGATGAGAAGAGCTGAGGCTCTTAGCAGATTTTATTCTCTAGGAAGACCTTGACAATCCACATGTTTATTGATTCTCAAATACATTAGGGGAAAGAGGGCCGAACAGCTGTACCTAGTCATACCACAGAGACTTCTCTATGTTGGATTGCAAGCTCTTAGACTGACCTCTTGATAATGTCATGGGTGCACCAGCTTAGATGCGGAGTATTACACATACAGAGAAAGAAACACGGCAAGGCAAGCTGATGGTGAGTGCTCCATGCAAGGCACAAATGTTACTTAACAGAAATTCACTAGCGCAAGATGCCACGAAGGCCACTGCGACATATCCATCTTTCAAAGGGCATTAGACACACCCAGGGACAATACACCTATCAATCGCTATTAGCTGTGATTGCTACATGGAATTTCAGTATTGGATGCCGTTTATCTTTGCATCCAATATTCTGTCCCAATTAGGGGTGGACAAATTTGTCAATTTCACTTTATCATTTTCCCAGTTCTCTTTGCCACATTTCTGCATCTGTTTCAGATTAAATTTTTTTCAAGTTGATAATTCATCAGCATTTTTATCCACATTTGTCTTTATAGTAAAGGTAAAGGGACCCCTGACCATTAGGTCCAGTCGTGTCCGACTCTGGGGTTGCAGCTCTCATCTCGCTTTATTGGCCGAGGGAGCCGGCATACAGCTTCCAGGTCATGTGGACAGCAGGACTAAGCCACTTCTGGCGAACCAGAGCAGCACACGGAAATGCCGTTTACCTTCCCGCCAGAGTGGTACCTATTTATCTACTCGCACTTTGACATGCTTTTGAAATGCCATTTACCTTCCCACCGAAGCAGTACCTATTGATCTACTTGCACTTCATGCTTTCGAACTGCTAGGTTGGCAGGAGCAGGGACCGGGCAACAGGAGCTCACCCCGTCGTGGGGATTCGAACTGCCAACCTTCTGATCAGCAAGTCCTAGGCTCTGTGGTTTAACCCACAGCGCCACCCATGTCCCTATTTGTCCTTATATAATGCATATAATACATTTCCCCCTGTTCTATTCACTTGCATATAATTTCTCTCTCTCACCACACTTCATTCATGTATATTGTATACAGTTTAGGAATTTGGGGGCAGCAATTGAAGATTGAGGCATTTGGGTAGGCCTTTGGGAGTGGCTGCTGGCCAGCTGAGTGTTGCTTATGAGGATTTAATTACTTACTTTTTAGTCTTATTATTCTGTTGTTTTATTACGCATTATTGCTTTCATTCATATAAAATGTTCGGTGACTGCTTTTATTGATGGAGATGGAGGTCAGAAATACAGTGGAACCTCGGTTTTCAAACATAATCCATTCTGGAAAATTGCTCGACTTCCGAAACATTCAAAAACTGAGAATCAATGGGCTGGCTGCAAAGTCAATGGGAAGAAAAAAAGAAAAACATGCCTTGGAAGCCATTTGACTTCTGAGACATGTTTGAAAATGGAAGCAATTACTTCTGGGTTTTCAGCATTCGGGTTCCGAATTGTTCAGCTTCCGAGACGCTCGAAAACCAAGGTTCCACTGTATGTTAAATAAATAACTAAAACGAGTGCTTTGAGATTCTACCTCATCAAATGTCCAAGGGATAGAAATGATACACAATGTGTTATTTTTCTTTTGTAAACTGGTTTAGGAGTACAAAAGAAGGGTATAATGTTTTTGTGCGTTATTTCCCCCTTTTCTTTCCAGTACAGGAATTGAACGGCACAAACAGCCCTACTAAAAGGGAATGAAAATGTTTCATGGTATTCCAGTGTACACAAGGCTGAGCCAAAATCTTCTCAGAAAACAATTTCCTGACAAATGTTAGAAAGTTTTCTGTTTCAAACTCTGCTTCAACTGCCCCCTGGAGAATAAATGGCGAAGTGGCCTGACCCTCGTTCTGCCTGCCATGAATTTGAAACTGAGCAGGCCTGGTTCTAGGGTATGTGCTTGGATTGGAGAGCACTTGGGAGCCTGTGTCTTCACATGTCTGTTGTACATAGAGCTCCTCAGGGATAAAGCATATGAATACAAATATATAAACGTATTTAAAAAATACTGTAAAATATTCATATTCTGTATCTGCAGGAGCAAAGCAAGCCCATGTTTATAGCAAAGAAAATGTAGAACTACCTGTTCTTGCACTGGAATATGCTTTGGGCAGTTCTATGCTTATAAACTAAAGAAATAATGTTATTAATAAGTAATTGATCAAGGGATACACATACATCGGTAGACAGTTTATGGTTTCAATTTTTTAAAAATAAATCAGTGTACATACCAGTTCTCTGTGTGATCCCAGGAAATGAATTTTTCATCTCTCTTCTATTTGAGAATTGGGATGCCCCATTCCACCTTCCTCCATTGTATAAGCCTCCTTAACTTGACCTAAGTAAAGATACGTCTTGCCCATGATCTGTTTGCAGCCCTATTACGTATGCTACTGTTCTTCCCTCTAATGTGCTATGCAGAACAGGGCTTCTGCTATTTGCTCATGCTTATTCGGAGATATTACTGTATTAAAGTCTGAGCCGCAAAGGTAGTCATTTTCCCCAGGCCACTTTGTGTGGGATTCATAAGGATTGCCATGCTCTTGAATACAGATTGGCAAATTACCAATCTAAGAGGCAGATGTAGAAATCTTGGGGAAAAGAGGGGTAGTGGTGGAAATATGTCTTGTTTCCAGTCCCTGCCTTACTTAAGGTAAATGTTAAATACTGAATATTAAAAACAACTCTGGGGTTGCGGCGCACATCTCGCTTTGCAGGCCAAGGGAGGCAGCGTTTGTCCGCAGACAGGTTCCGGGTCATGTGGCCAGCAGGACTAAGTCTCTTCTGTTGAAACCAGAGCAGCGCACGGAAACACTGTTTACCTTCCCGCCAGAGCAGTGCCTATTTATCTACTTGCACTTTGATGTGCTTTTGAACTGCTAGGTTGGCAGGAGCTGGGACCAAGCAATGGGAGCTCACCCCATCACAGGCATTCGAACCGTCGACCTTCCGATCAGCAAGCCCTAGGCTCAGTGGTTTAGACCCCTGCGCCACCCGCGTACATTAAAAGACTACATTATATCAATGTGATATGATGAGTGCCATTGTATAGAGGATGTTCTCTGCAAGATTTATGGAAGGGGTGTGTGGAGACTGTAGTGTCTTTAGGATGTGTGGTTTATTTACACATAAACCAACCAGAGTCTACGATGGAGAGGTTCACAGCATTAACACCCCAAGGGAGTCTTGCTTCTCTCATAACCAAAGCTTTGGATTCCAGCAGAAATCAGGCATGGTTTTGTGTCACCAGCTGCAGCCTACAGCCTGCATCTAGCTTTTACCTCCTAGCTCACATAATTCAACTCTCAACTCTGGCCTTTGTCTTTCTGACTACCAGTGAGTTGAGAGAGGGGAGCCCACCATTTGTTATCTGGCACAAAGCCACTTCCTTTGTTATATTAATGGCCCATACTTAGAGGGCCATCACCAAGAAACCTGTCTGGCTATTTAAACAATCTAAATCCATGCTTAGATTTTAACCCTTGATGGATCAAAGAATTAGAAGGAACTCAGGCATACAGCTAACCCTGGCATGCAAATTCACATCTATCTATCTATCATCTATCTATCTATCTATCTATCTATCTATCTATCATCTATCTATCTATCTATCATCTATCTATCATCTATCTATCATCTATCCTCATCTATCTGTCTCATGGTGCATTTGATCCCACCCGTTGAAAGATGGTTAAAATGGTTTTAAGTTTATAGCAAATGCAGGATCCTTGTTTGCAATTAGAATCATATAACAATTTGATTTTATTTACTATATCAACAGACAAAAGAACTTTCAGAAAACCTTTAAAATCTGCCCTGGTACTGAAATTCAGCTATACAAATATAGCTCTCAATTTAATGTTAGAACAAAACTGATGTTCCAAGCTGATGTAACCTAACTTTTTTAATTTTGTAACTTTCAAGCTTTTGTTTTGAAGGTGCAAGTATGAGGAGCTCTGGGTGCTTGGTTCAGCATTTCCATGTCAGAACCTATCCCATAAATTTAGATCTCTCTTAAGATTACCTCTACTCTTTTGGTAACAGATGATACTTGCTGTGTATGCAGTAGTATAAGAAGGCAATAAAACATCATGTCAAAATGACCTAGCCATGTAGAAGGCATCCTTTTGGTGCTGTACACTGCGCACAAACTGTCAACTAGCAGATGGCTTGAAAAGGTAAAGAGATTGCTAATAGGTCTCAAGGTACTGCATAGCAATTAAAATGAGTGACCAAGGTTAAACAGCCATTGTTAAATCCCTTTGACATTGTTGATGCCAGGACATGAAGAAGTACACTTCTCTAAGTGATAAACCTATGGGGTAAACACTGGGAGAAGGTTAAAAAGTTTCCAGACAAGGCACAATAATGCAGAAGGTTGCCCTCTTCAAAACACACAGGAGCAAACCAGGCCACATCCTACCCAAGTTTATGCAATTCCCATTTAGAAGTAAAAGTTCTTCCAAAAGTACACACAAAAATCTCCCTATACTCATCATTTGTTATAGTAAGTCAATTCCGCATCATTTTTTTAATTCGCCAAATGAAGGCCCAATTTTGCATCACCACCCAACTTTCATCTGAAGACATGAGGAGGGGGTAGGTGGGTTATATGCCTCATAACATGATATTAATATCTCTACTAACCAAACAGCATGGATATTTAATAATTATTTTTTCCTACTGAGATCTTCTGGGATAGGGCGGTCCAACTTTTCATACCAAGTGGGCCACAAGAGTACTTTGACACAGAACCCGAAGAGAATAGAACACTGAATTAAATTTCCATATTGCAAATTATAGCGTTCACAATATATTATTTGATATTATTTAATATACACAATTAATGTGTGTGTGCGTAAAATTAAAGACATAATTAATAGATTTAATATATTAAATTATTAAACAAATTTAATACAAAAACAAATGTACGTGCTTTCATTAGCAGCGCGTGACACAAAAATAAATGTTTAAGGCTTTAAGATGTTTTGTTTCCTTGAATGTTGCTGAGGACCACCAAAAAAAGGCCTCATGTGGCCGCAGGTTGGACCTTCCTGTTCTGGACTTCAGTTGTACCTTGGATCCCGAAGTTGAACAGACTTCCAGAATGGATTCTGTTCAACTTCCAAGGTATGACTGTATTATTATAGTCCAATCCTACACATAACTTTTTTTCTTCTATTTGTCAAATTGTAAGAAGACCTCTAAACAGTTTACCAAAATATAATATTCATTCATGTTCACTTGGAAGCAAGTGCTAGAGTATTCAATGAGCCTTCCTTTTGAATAAGTGTGCATGGAGTTGAAGCCTTCATCTTCAAGTTGAGATGGGTAGATCTGTCAATTTTGGTTTCTCTCAGTTTCTTCTTTTTCTGATCTTAAATTTAGTTCTTTACATTGCCACATGAATTGTGTTTCTTTTAATAAGTCCTCAATAAAATTAATTAGTATTTTAGTGTTAATTTCTCCTGATACACATACACCTGTGTGCAGTGGCGTAGCGTGCGGGGTGCAGAGGGGGGGGCGCACCGGGCGCAACATCTGGGGGGGGGGGGCACACTCGCACTTGCAGCTCTCTGCCCCTACCTGGCTCACTCACTCTCTCTCACTACAGTGCTGGCTGTACGAATCCGATCCGAGCCGCCGGGTCGCCGCCCACTGTGGAGGGGAGGGTGCCAGGCGTGCAGTGCGTTGCGGAGAGAGAGCGAGGGACTGTCTGGGGGAGGGACAGTGCAGCGGGGGGGGGGCGCAAATTACTTGCCTTGCCCTGGGTGCTGACAACCCACGCTACGCCACTGCCTGTGTGCAATTTTGTGGAAAACAATTTTCCATAAGACAATGTGTTTGTGCATGTCCCCCCCCCCCATAGATTATTTTTCACTAATATATAGGTAATTTTTAAATGCACACTTTGCCCCATTTTTGTGTATTGCACGATTGGGAGAAGTGTGAGTTTTGAGAGATAGCTTTGTTTCGGATCACATCATGTAGGGGACAGTGCACATTTCTGTAGGTATCCCTTTAAATGAGAGCTGAATAAAACTTTCCCCCATCTTCACCTTCAAGGAAGTACCGTATTTTTCCATGTATAAGACTAGGTTGTTTTCTTGAAAAATTAAGCTTAAGAATTGGGGTCATCTTATACATGGGAGCATCTTATAGATGGGAAAATAAGGTAATCTGGTTTGGCTCTCTGTCTCAGGACTGGGCAATCTGGATCCAATCCATTCGTTTCAGAATCAGAAACTGAATTTAAATCAATGGTAAAATTGATGTCTCCTCTTTCCCTTTTTAAAGCCCTTGATTTAAAAATCAGCCCACCATCATCGTCCGCCCTCGAGAACCACCAAAAAAGGCGAACAATTCACTTTGCCAAATGGCAGAGCCATCCTTCAAAAATGCAGCAAGGTTTCCTGGGTTAATGCCATTGTTGCCTGCATCATTAAATTCAGCATGAGCTTGCCGTAAATCTCAAATTTTGCTGCCATTTTCTTTATCGTTCCCCTCTCTGGATTCTTTACCAACACCTGCAGTGTATATTTATGTGGCGGAAGTTGTTCTGAGAGATGTACTAGCAGATGACACGATGTTTATTGCTTTGCTTTCAAATGCCCTCTCCCCAGTTCCGCTCTGTGCCCTGAGAGGCTTCAACATTTGAAACAAAAATGCATCAAGGATTGCTCCCGATGCATATTCATTCCCCTGTCATGCTTTTCACTTATTCTAATTTCTGTAGACAGCTTAACAGCCATGTCACTTGCAACCATTATGGTGGCAATATCTCTGTTTTCTTTAGCCAAATTACGTTTTCCTTTTCTTCTCCTTTGCCTTGTTTCACAGTAAATAAGACAGGGCAATATAAACAGTTCTGTCTCTATATGACAGTTCTGTAGATGTAAATCACTTTAACAGTCAAAGTTAAAACCAGTTAAAACCTTTTGCACTTGAATATTCTCTCGCAAACAGCCACGAAGATATGAAGCTGCTGCATGCAGAGTCAAGTCATTGGTCTGTGGAGATCAGTGCTGTCTACTCTGGACGGCAGGTGCTCCCTTGAGCCTCAGGAAGAGTTTCTACCTGAAACCTTTCTGGCTGGAGATGTTGAATACTAATTCTGGGATATTGTGTGTGCCTTTCTAGCCCAGAGAGCTCTGAGACTTCACAGATATTTTCCCCAGCCTTCTTATTTGAGACTCTTTAAACACAAACAAGCATGCTGAGGCTCAACTTGAGACCTTCTGCGTCCAAAGTGTGTGATCTATTGACCACCTTCCCTTTCTCAAGAAACCTTCTAAACTGAGATACCAAAGGAGCAGAAATGATTCTTCGTGTATGCAATGACAGCAGTGTGGATACTACTGGCTCAGAGATGGGAAGATGATAAAGTCCCGACCGGAGACGAATGGTTGATGAAGATGATGGACTACGCCGAAATGGCAAAAATGACTGAGAAAATCAGAAACCAGGAAGGTAGAAACTTTAATAAGGAATGGGGGGAAAATACAATTTACTTTAGAGAACACAGTAAACAACTAAAAACTTTGGCAGATTTGAGTAACACCTTTAATGTATTAAAAACTAAGGTAAAAATGGATTATTTTAAGAAAAATGGAGAAATTATATGATGCAGTAGAAAAAGTTTGATAATGGAAACCATGGAGGGGTGTTCGAAGTCTATTGATTCTGGGAATCCTAAATGCTGATGCTTATGATCAATGTTTGAATTCAAATGTATAGTGTAAAACTGAATAATTTTTTTTTTTAAAAAAAGAAACCTTTTAAATTAGTTTTCTTTAATCCCAAACTGTATTTATATTGGAATTTGATGTATTTTTTATTGTTGTTATTGTGAAATTGATTTGAGATATTTTATGGGAAGTGTTTCATTAATTAAATTAAACAAACAAATACCAGAGTCATGCCCTCTTTCTCCCACCAACACATTGGATTGGATCCGGACTTTAGCAAGTTTACAGTTGAATTCCCATTGAATAGGAGTGAGGCACTGAGTCTGGAACCAAGCCATTGTTTGTGTGCTTTATCATGCAGATGCATCAACCTAATCCATAGTCTCATGTTACCTGTCAAAGGCAGTAGTTGTCAAGCTGTGGATCTTGAGGAACCCACCAGAACCTCTTTGAGCACATTGCCAAAGTGTGTTCAGTGCGTCTTCAGGGACAATGTAGCATTAAAGAACATTTAGCAGCTGGAGCTGACAATGAGCACCCACGTAATGATCAAGTTTGATTGATATCCTCTTGTGGGAAGCTCAGGTGACTGGTACACTGCCAAGTTGTTAAGCAGATAATTAGAAAGAAGAGTGCAACCTTGCGCTTCATGAACAGCCTTGTTGCCACGTGAAGTGCTGTACCTACCACAGATCCTACCAGCCAGCTGCTCACGAGCAACTGTTTATGATTATGTTGGGCATGCCTCATCAACCCAACCGCTAGAGCTGAGAAACCTATCCCAGCAAGATACAGATCCTTTCTCCATACACACCTCAACCGATGATGGACATTTCCCTTGTTTCTCCAGCAGTGAGACCATTTCTGAGAGTTGCAATGAAGACTAGGAAGAAGACAGTGAAATGATGGCTTGGGCTTTACTGTCCTTGCAGAGGGCATGTCTGTGTGTGTCATGGGTTGCTGTTAGCACCTCATATTGTACTGCAGTTGTATTCTGTTCTCTGTTTTTGGGAACTGTCCCTGAACTTTAATTCATTCAACTTGACCATAACATCAAACGGACTGATGGATTTCTCTACTTAGTAATTAAATTGTTGCCATCTCACTTTGGGCTTTTTAGAAGGGACCCAGGATGTGCCATTACTTTAATAAGATCTCTGCTTGCTTCACCGAAGAAGAAGAAGAAATCAATATATATTTTCGAATATGTTCAGAGCTTGGATGTCCTGGTATATTATGTTTTAAGGTGCAGTCTGACCCCTGGTGGTCAGCAGCAGAGCTTTACAGTGTGTTGAAGTCGCCACCACACTGAGAGTCCCATTGCTTGCATGAGAATGGAAGGTATGGAGTGGGGAGAAAATCCAGCAATTTTTTGCTGCACCCATCTTATGCATCAGCGTGGCCTAGATCAGGCTCATTGCTGCAATTTGCTGGTAGCTGGTCTGGCTCGCTATATCGCCTTTCTGGGTAGACATTCAACTCCTGTCATTGTCAATGCCGCAGGTGGTGAATGCTTTAGGTGGGCACAATCAGAACCTCCCTCTACTTGTGAAACCCAGTGTAGCTAAGCAGAGTTGCATGGAGGCACACCTCCAAAACTCTTGAAGCATGGCAGCTTGGGGGGGGGGGGGTGGATTGCTGTGTCTGGATGTGTAGAATATAATTGCATCTGGCTTCTTGAGAGAGGATAGACTGCACCAGGGTCTTTGATTCCACTCCTATCCAACAGAAGTGGGCCAAGGAAGGTAAGGAGCTGATGATCACATTCAAAGGCACCTGCCACACTGATTTTCTGTTTGCTGCATCTTCTACTATTATTGAGACCATTCAGGTTCAGGGGGGGGGGTGTGCGGAGAGAGAATGACAAATGCTTCCCAGTTCAAAATAGCCCAGGCGGCATTTATTACAGCCTTTGCAGACCTAAAATATCCATGGTTTTTCTCTGTCATTCCCCAATGCATTTCAGTACCCCAGTTACACAAAAATCCAGCAATGTGTAAAATAGAGGGGGGGGGGAGGTGTGTGTGTTGTTTACATGAAGAGAAAAAAATGTGAACTTAATTAGTTTCTTGAAGAGAATAAATGCATTTTCGAAAGAGACAGTACTGATCCCCAAGAAACATATTGATCCAGCACGATCCTTTTAAACATTAATAGAATGCTATGCTTGTTTTAGTTCTGCAGTCTAAAAAGCTTTCTTAGAAATGAGCCGAATACTCAGCCACTGTAAATGAATAGTTGTAGAACGGTAGAGTTCGAAGGGAGCCCAAGGATCATCCACTGCAATGCAGGAATCTCAACACACGGTCCCCCATCCAATTTGAAACCATGCCGTACCCAGTTTAACTTTGCAAATGTGCTAGCGGTTTGATTGCTGTGCCACTAGGAGCTGTGTTGGCATACAGAAAAGGAGAATCCAGGTATCAGACAGCTAAATAAATGGGAAGGTGATAATAATGGCTCAAAGGTGGTCAGATGACATGGAATGGTTGGGGTCACTGCTTGAATTGATTTGGATATGGAATATAATGTTTATAAAATGTCATTATGGCTAGGACTTTTCATTCAAGGAAGCAATGATGACCCAGAGCTCAGCCCCACTGCCATTTTAAATATGACCTTGACTCCATAAATCTCATTTTTTTTTTCTGGGAAGGTGAACTAAACCAATGCTTAGAGTATCAGGAAAAGAACAACATTTTAACGCCTACATCAGGAGTGAGTAGTATATTCTTCTCTACCTGGTTCCTAATACAATCAAACCATCCCATGTTGCTCCAGGCAGTTCTTAAAATGTTTCAAAGTCCAGTCTGGGGCAGCAACATGTCTGAGTCACTGCATCCACGGAAAACACACATGTTTTCATTCACCTTCTGTGGTGTCTTGAATACCTTTCCCCTTCATTGAGCTAGGAAAAGCCCCATCATTATGTACCCAAACTTTTAAGAAAAGATCCAAGTTTCAGGACTGTGGTCAGAGTACCTAGTTCTGCTCATCCTCCTACCCCTTTGCCTCAGTTTTCCTTCCCCACCTTTGCTGTTATTATTTTGGACTCTGTATCAGTAAGGAGAGGGACGCGGGTGGCGCTGTGGTGTAAACCACTGAACCTAGGGCTTGCCAATCAGAAGGTCAGCAGTTCGAATCCCTGCAACGGAGTGAGCTCTCATTGTTTGGTCCCAGCTCCTGCCAACCAAGCAGTTCAAAAGCATGTCATAGTGCAAGTAGATAAATAGGTTCTGCTCCGGCGGGAAGATAAATGGCGTTTCTGTGCGCTGTTCTGGTTTCGCCAGAAGTGGCTTAGTCATGCTGGCCACATGACCCGGAAAAACTGTCTGCGGACAAACATCGGCTCCCTTTGCCAATAAAGCGAGATGAGCCCCAGAGTCATCTGTGACTGGACTTAACTGTCAGGGGTCCTTTACCTTTATCAGTGAGGAGACTCCACTGCCAAACCTTTATCCCTAACACCACACAATCTAGGTTGCTGGGCCTCCTTGCATCCTACTAAAATTGAGGGTATACATAATTTTATTTATGTGTCACATTTCTTTCGTTCAAACCATCCCAGAGTGGCTTACAGCATCTCATTGTGGAGCTCTAGAACTAGACAGGACCATCAACTTCTTCCACAAAAGCAAAGAAGAAAAGAATAAAAAAGAAAAGATGTCCTCTTCTGAAGCAGTTATGAAGTAGAAACAATTACTAATAGTAATCATTCCTCCCTGCTCCCCGCTGCCACACCGCCATGACACTTATTCCCAATTTAGTCCTGGCTCTGCAATATTGTGAAGCAGGAATGTGTCAGTTCAGCTTCAAAATAGGCCACATTTACCATGTCAAGAATAAATGAAGTTGTGTCACGCTGTCCCTGCAGAGTCTATGTCATGACTTAATAATGCCAAATTATGATGGCAAGACAAATTTATACAAGCCCTGTGAGGCTATCTTTCCTTTCCTCAATATGAGGAGGTCACATTACTCATACGAAAACTGCTGAAATATGCCCTGTTGTACGGACACACATCATCTCTTGTCAAAAGGTAAAGCTGAAAGCCATGCAGTTTCAAGCACAAGGATGATATTGTGATGGGACAAAGTCACCTGCAGGCATACAGCCGAGCTCATACTGGTTTTACAGACATCTTTCACCAAATTACATGCCCTTGCTTAAGGAAGCATTATGGGCAGCAAGGAAGGAAGAAAAAAAAGCCCAGAACCATTCATCAAGAATGACTGTGGAGATGTAGCAAGGAGCAACAGCTAGTTCAGCCATCCAGGGTGAAGTCATCACATGACATCTTTGGGCAGTTTCCATGGCCACAAGTAAAATGCAAGATCCGGTACCACAGTATGATAACCCTTTTACTGTTATTTTTTTCTGGATTGGTGCTTCCAGCAGATGGGCGATATCTAGTTTTCAGCTTTGTGATATATTCTCAGCTAAACATCGTGACATGCTGATATATCACAATGTCTGAAATAAGGATGGAGCTATGTAGAGGCATTGGCTGGCTTCACAGTTTTTCTCACTTTGTGATTTTTGTATCACACACACACACACACACACACACACACACCATGATTCACAATATATTGCCAGGTCAAGAATTATGAAACCAATATCATGGTATGGACTTCAAACCGGTTTTGGTTGATATATCGATATACAGTTGTACCTTGGCTCCTGAATGCCTTGGGCGTCAGATGTTCCGTCTTCTGAACCACTGAAAACCGGGAGTGGGAGTTCTAGCTTTCAAACTTTCTTTTGGAAGCCAAATGCCCAATGGGGCTTCCACGGCTTCCAATTGGCTGCAGGAGCTTCCTGCAGCCAATCAAAAGTTGTGCTTTGGTTTCCAAATATTTCAGAAGTCAAACGGACTTCTGGAATGGATTCCATTCAACTTCCAAGGTCCAACTGTGTTGCCCAGGCCTAGGTATACACCTACCATTTCCCACAATGAACCAAATTGATGAGGGCACTGGGGAAAATGCAAATGATATCCCTCCCTACTCCCAGTGTTGCTGGGAACATTGCTGTTGCCCTTCACCACTGCCAGATAAGCCCACCAGCAGAGGGAGGGGCTAACCAGACAGCACTTCCCCCAGGACAAAGCAGGAGCCAGCCCTGTTCCCATTATTTGGTTGCTTTCTTGTGTGTGGTGGGCCTGACTGCAGGTGGAGCACCTGACCGTTCTGAGTTACACGGCCAACAGTTATCTGTAATCGAAAATATACATTTTAAGTAATTGAGAGAGAATGCCTTGACCTATGTTACACACACCAAAAAAGGCCCACTGCCGTGAGATCTAATTTAGAGTCCCTATTACAGCAGAGAAGATAATCAACCATCAGAAACAGAGTGCACCCTCTTGGCCCTTTTAAAAGAGCTGTTTATTTGTTTTTGTTTTAAATCGTGTAGCTCTTTAAAGGTTGACTTCTGCTTTCATATTTTAGAATGGGTTCACTAATGCTTAGGTCAAAAACAGCATCTATATTGTAATAATAATAACAGCAGGAGTAATGACAGGAGATATGATAGCCATCTTCACATGTCTAAAGGGCTATCACATGGAAGATAGAGCAAGCTTGTTTTCTTCTGCACAAGAGGATGGGACCCAAACCAATGGATTCAAGTTACAAGAATGGAGATTCTGACTAAGCATCAGGAAGAACTTTCTGACGGTAAGAGCTGTTTGAGAATAGAATGGACTCCCTTGGGTGGTGGACTCTCCTTTTTTGGAGGTTTTTAAGCAGAGATTGGGACGCGGGTGGCGCTGTGGGTAAAAGCCTCAGCACCTAGGGCTTGCCGATCGAAAGGTCGGCGGTTCGAATCCCCGCGGCGGGGTGCGCTCCCGTTGTTCGGTCCCAGTGCCTGCCAACCTAGCAGTTCGAAAGCACCCCCGGGTGCAAGTAGATAAATAGGGACCGCTTACTGGCGGGAAGGTAAACGGCGTTTCCGTGTGCGGCTCTGGTTCGCCAGAGCAGCGATGTCACGCTGGCCACGTGACCCGGAAGTGTCTCCGGACAGCGCTGGCCCCCGGCCTCTTGAGTGAGATGGGCGCACAACCCTAGAGTCTGTCAAGACTGGCCCGTACGGGCAGGGGTACCTTTACCTTTACCTTTAAGCAGAGATTGGTTGGTCATCTGCCATGGATGCTTTAGCATGGATGCTTTAGCATTCCTGCATTGTGGGGAATTGGACTAGATAACCTCCAATGTCCCTTCCAACTCCTCAGTTCAACAGTGGTACCTCAGGTTACATACACTTCAGGTTACATACACTTCAGGTTACAGACTCTGCTAACCCAGAAATAGTGCTTCAGGTTAAGAACTTTGCTTCAGGATGAGAACAGAAATTGTGCTCCGGCAGCATAGCAGCAGCAGGAAACCCCATTAGCTAAAGTGGTGCTTCAGGTTAAGATCAGTTTCAGGTTAAGTACGGACCTCCGGAATGAATTAAGTACTTAACCCGAGGTACCACTGTATGATTATATGATGCTGATGCTGAAACATCAACATAAACCTTCACCTCAGGAATCTTAATGCTGAGGGTCATGACATTATCTCAAGAGTCAACCATGTAATTTTCCCCCCTTTTTTTGTGACGTCTTACCAAAGTGACATTTTGGTCCACCATCTTAATTCAAAATGGCTGTCAATGTCCAAACAGTGATGAAGACTGCAGCCCAAGAACCCTTGTAACTGATTTGGTGATGATAACTTGAGAGGAGTTTGATAGTATTGAGAACAAACCATCTGACAAACCAGATGGTTTTCCAAAGCATATAGTAGATAAGGCTGCAATCAGTTACTGTATTTTTCTGTCTATAAGACGCCCCCATGTATAAGGCGCCTATTTTGGGGGACTCAGATTAAAGAAAATAGGGGAAGATGTATCCACGTTTAAGACACCCCCTAATTTTTGACATTTTTTTTTAAAGGGAAAAAACCCAGTCTTATACACAGAAAAATATGGTATATTCTCCTGGCTCCATTAATTTTTGTGAGACTTAGGATGTAATCCTAACCTCACTTACTTGGGAGTCTTCTGGGTAGGCGTGGGTAGGATAGTGCTGCAAAAAGCATTTGCACAGCTGAAGATTTGCATTAATCTTCATTGTCACATATCTCATAGTCAGCCTTGAGTGTTCAATTAACATGTGTGCATAACAAATCTTACAAGTGGTGTTGATTTTATTTGATAAGGTGGTCATCTAATGTCAATGCAAAATAGATGAATCAGTATGTGGAGCTACAATCTGTGCTGCACTGTTTTATAAGTAGAATTATGGGGAGGGGGAGAACTGGGAAATTCGTGAGAGCTTGGAGTGATTGTAAATAAGCTCCCGATATCAATTTTACACCTACCCCCTGCACACCAGCAGCGATTTTCAGAGCAGAAATTAGGGAATTACCTCTGACTTCAAAGGCACTTCACTAAGCCCTTCTGTATTGCCTTAACATTTGATACATGGAGGATGACAGATTGCCCTGCCTCTGCTTTCAAGAGCAGATGGTTAAGAAGGATATATGAAAGGACTCCTGCCCATTAATAATTAGTACATTTATTTTGATTCACGGGCTTCCCCAAGTGCAGCCTTATTCGCTGCTAAAATCAGGATTAAATCTAAAAGATGGAGTGGCTCCATAGGATTTGGTCCCATTTGCCCCCACAGTCCAGGAAGAAAGACACAAGCTCAGGAATGGGGGAAAGAGTCAGCTATAATCCACTCCCTGATGACACAGAAATAGCAGCACAAGAGCAAGCTTGGGAATAGCCACTAGCCTATTCATTTATGGAAAGTAAAATTTCCGTCTCAATGCTACCAGACGGGAGCTGCTTCTCCTTCCTTTCCATAGCAGTAGCAGCAGGAGGAGGAGCCAACCAACCACTAAAGCCATTTTGCACTCGGCTCTGCACTTGGCCCTGATTTTTTTTTTTAACATTGGGGGGGCAGCCCCCTAAATATTGGGCCCCCTCAAAATGGTTGGTCCCCCAGGAGTTGAGCATTAATGTGCAAGGCTACACAAGAGCCTAATCAATAACACAGCAAGTTACTGTCTGGTCCTCATTTGATTTATCAGAAGATAACCTTATGCATAGTTGGAAACATGCAGCGTTAAATAAAAATAAACAAAATGTTAAGGAAGTCATATGCAAACATAATTTCCTATGGTGCATTGGCTGCAGGCATTCAGTGATCACTTGTTTCACATCTTCTATACATTTTATTCTCTACTCACTGCAACCTATATGCCATAAGCAAGTCATACCAGATATAACAGGGCGGGTGGGAAGGGAAATAGCTTCTCCACTGATTACAGTTCAAGGACAGCTTCAGTCAGATGGAATATTGCATTATTATAATTGGTAACCATTTCATTATGTTCCTCCATATACTTATTCAAAGGAAAGCGCAGAAGACACAAGGATCAAGGGCATTCTTATTTTCTTTTGAACAATACGAATTCACATCTAAGGCTGAGTGCTTGGAAAATGCAAAACTCATATATTTGGTTCTTAGCAAAGTTTCGTTCTCCATAAATCACCCATTGTGAAAGGTAGTTCCTGTAAGGAGCAATTACCGATAACTCAGAAAATAAATGATACACAAACAGATAGTACATTTTGTAATAAACATAATGGTTTAAATTGAGTCAAAGTAATATAACATACTGTCTGGTACCCTTCCCTGCCTTGACTCTGGAAAGTAATCTTGATTTGCTCTTTTTTGCAAGGTGGGGGACAGTACGCAGAAACATTCAACATATGCTTTAAGCTTCTAGATTTTTAAATAGTTGAAGATCTCAACTGTCATGAAGTGCTAACTTATTTATAACTGTGATGGAGGGTGATCATTTACAGCTTGAACTCTGGAAAGAATCCATCTGCTCACCCCATGACTTTATAGTACAGTACATATGCTGTGTTTTCTGTGCTCAAAGTAAGGATGCAGTGCAGTCATTCAAGGTGCCTCCTAAGTCCATCAATAATCACCAGATGGATTCACCATAAATTCCACTACATGACACTGAGCAATTTTTTAAAAGAAGAGGTGGCGCCAGGGTTTGCCAGCTAAACATTCATTTGCCTACCTGGCCAGAAGTCCAGTCTCCTAGCTAGTTAACAGAATAGGAAGAAATAATGGCAGTCACCATTTCATTTCATTTCATTGTATCCCTACTTTCTGTGGGTGGTAGGTGTGAAAGAGAAAATCGATACAGTATGCATTTAAAGCTAAATTCGTCAAGTTTTCACTTTCTGAAACAGTACACAAAATGTAACACAAATGTCCTTTGAGATTTGCACATCCAAATTTTGTTCTCTAAGCAATGTTTACGCAAATGCATATACTAGTGGGAGGTGTGTGTAAAAATGAAGATGTTAGTGAAAACAGCACACAAAATGTTATATTAGGGAATAACGTTAGGGGAAATTGCTTTCCCAAACCTGTACATTTGTCAAAACTGCAGATAAAAATTAGGAGAGACTTGCGCTAAAATTCTGTTAATTCGTGTGTTGTTGTTTTTGATGCAAAGTGCTGCAAAATGTGGATAACTTAATTTAAAACTGGAAAGATGAAAAACTGGGGAAAGCAGCACTGAGAGATCCTTCCACCCCTTCTCTTGTGGGGCCCCCAAAATAAACATGGGGGGGGGGTCTCTGCTAAAATCCCAAGGGGGATTTTCTCCCAATGCAAATAGCACTCTCAGAGGAGTTTTCTTCAGAAGAATAGAAGGGAATGAAAGCAGTGCAGGTAGTGGAATGCCAAGAGATGGTGTCCCCTGGTTCGGGAAACCCAGCCAGATGGGCAAGGTATAAATCATCATCATCATCATCATCACCCTGCCCACTCAACCACCTCTGCCAGTAGTGGAGAAGTGGTGGCAGTAGCAGCTTCCAGCAAAAGTTTTCAAGAGCTCCACAAGACCTTGCTGGCAACCTGGACACACTGCCCCTGCAAGAAAGGCTTAAAATGCCCCTCAATGCTTATTGTGATAATTCCAGAATTATCAGCTGATCTATCTGTCGACATATCAGAAACATCCTTTGTTTTTCTGTATCAGACTGCAATGGCTTCAAAAACAGCAACAACTCTGCAGATTAATGCAAACACACTTCCACAGTCATGCTTGGCCTGCCTCTCTCTCTCTCTCTCTCTCTCTCTCTCTCTCCCTCTCTCTCTCTCCCATCACCCTGCATTCCTAAGGGAGAAATTAACTGAGAGATGCCAGGCACTCAATCTTATCTGGAAACCAGAAGTGCCTTTTTTCTAGTGAGTGTACATGGTGCAGAAAGGTAAAAGGATTTAGGGCAGGGGGTCCACATGGATGCAATGTTGGAGAAACAGAAGCTTGCTTTCCATCCTCTATAGCAGGCTAGGCACTAGGATCAATATTTTAAGCAGCATAGGTGAACCAATTGCATGGAATATTTAACCCCTGTATATATTGAAGAATTCAATAAGCAAGTTTAATATTGACAAATATGGTCATCTAAATGCCCCACACAAAGACACACCCATTCCTCTATGTGCCAATCATACTAAGTTAGCTTATTTCTGAGAAAATCTACTTAATTCTTTGTCGCTACCACATCCAGCATGCTAATAAAAGGTCTGTGCAAAATATATTGGTTTTTCACAGCCCTTGCCTTATTATCTCTGTTCATAGGTGAAGATGCACAATGGAGAGTCTCGGCGTCTCTGGATTCATTATTGCTGCTCATTCTCATGCCATATCATCACTATGGAGAAATAAGAAAATGCATTATTTTCTTTCCAAATAAGTTCATTATAACTCAGGTTACGCCTTTGTTGCGGTTCTAACTAATTTCATGGGCATGTGAAATCTCATCACTGCTTAAAGTCCCATGACGTTCAGACTTCTTTTCCCAATCAATCCGCATGAAATATGCACATTTTGCTACAATTTCCCATCAAATTGCAGAGATTAGTTACTTTATCTCTATGGGCTTCCCTCCCCCTTAGTTATATTGGTTTTCCTTCCCTCTCCTTGGCTAGAACATGTGTTTTCTTATTGTACTGTGCCGGACCAAGCAGACACAATTTCTTCAGTAGAAATAAAACCTAGCGTTGAGATGGCAGGTCTCTGTGGGTCTCAGAATCCCAATGCCCACATTTAGGCAAGAGGTGGGATTTGATCTTTTGTGGATAAAAGGGCTATGGAAGCTGAATATTCTGCACCAGTTGGCTTTGCTTTGAATTGGCCCTTTCATGGACTGAAGAATGAGTACAAAACAAGAACAGGGTGAATGCAATCAGCAGCATTGCATCCTTTGTAGCTGCTGGGGACATGTGTGCACCAGGCAGGGCCAGGGGATGGGCATGGCGGGTAAAGAAAACCCACTGAACCAGTCCAATGCTTGCCGCTGCCAGGCCACCTGCCTGCCCACCTGTGCAGGGGGAAGCCCAGCCAGCCAATGTAGCCATTGGTGAGTGCATCCCCCCAATACTGGTTGGGTGGCCATTCAGTGAGGGGGCCGGAGGCATGGCAGCAAGGCCAGACTGGACTCATGGACCCAGAGACCCTTGATGGCAAGCAGGGTGGGAATCCCTGTTAGGGGGTGCCTGGCTTGTACACCCTCAAAATCATGCGCCTTGAGCTATGGCCCCCTGGTCCTCCTCACACTATGTCCTTGAATGCAATGGCTACCCATGGTAAGCATAAGCACATGCAGGGTACTGATTAGGTAGGGAAGACCCCATGCAGTTGTCCACCCCCTGTATGATTATGGTATTCACACACAGGGCTGTCTTACCCATAGAGGCTAGTGGCGCGGGGCGCCAGGGTGCCAAGTTCTGGAGGGCGCCAGCGAAGGGGCGGAGGCTGGATGTGGCAGCTCCTGGCATCAGCTCGCCGATGTTGCCTGCCTCCACTATGCCGTGCCGAAGCAGCGCCGTACCTGGAGCCTCTGTCTGCCGTGGCCATGCGGCACAAAGTGGCCAGCTGAGCCAGGAGGTGCCCTGTCCATCCTCTGCCTCTTCCCTGCCAGAGGAGCTGCCCTCCAGCTGCTGCCCGCCTCCTCCAGCCCTACTGGCAGTGCCGTACTCCCTAAAAAAAGTGGACAACTCTGGAAAATGGGGGGGGGGGACCAGAGGGAGCTTTGCACCACGGCGCCGGATATGCTTAAGATGGCCCTGTTCACACACATGCTTCAGTTGACTAGGACAATATCATGAGACACTCTAGGAGCTCTTGACCTGGATGAGTCAGGTTCATATAGATATCTAGTAATGATAGCATGTGAAACGATATTGTATTAGGTACTGCGCCCTTTATCTACCATCCCTGGATGACTACACACCTATGCAGGCATTCAGTCCAACTGCACTCAAAGAATGTATGAAGGAGAAGTGAGGTTGCCCATGCTGGCCTCACTCCAAGCATCCCCAGCCCTCCCGCTTTTGATATTTGTGTATTTGACACAAAAGTCTGAAGAAAGATTCTAAGTTGTGCTTAGCTGATGACACTAAGAATATTCCCCTTCAAACCTTTGTGCTGAACGCAGTGGTAGAGGAAATCGCTCAGGCACCTGGAGCAGCAAACATGATGTGCACCCGGGGACAGGGCTATCCGCCCAGGGGGTGGGGCGATCCGCCCATGAAGGCAGGGTGATCCATAGGGGCATGCTGATCCTCCCGGGTGCCGGTGCCACCAGCCGATTGTGCAAATATGCCCGGTGAATGCCAACCACTGGGGGGGGTGCATCCCTGGCAGCCAGCGCCACACGCCGGGCGTATTTGTGCAATCGGTGGGCAGTGCTGGCACCTCCTGGAGGATTGCCGCATTGGGGATGCAAGTGCCTCCCGCCGGGGGGTGCATCTCCGGCAGCCAGCACCGTAGGCCGGGTGGATTTGCCCAATCAGCGGGTGGATTTTCATGACGATTGCGCCAATCGCAAAAATCCACTCGCAAGGGGTTTGAGTGTCGCTACGCTGATCCATCCGGGGTTTTTTGTCACACACACCCCAGGCATGACACCCAGGGTGGACTGCATCTGCCCACCCTATTGCGATGCCCCTGGCTGAACATATAGTGATTAGAAGAGGAGAAGATGTCAACATTGGGGATGGGGTAGTGTTAGCAGCCCTGATCCTCTCTCTCTCACTCTCTCTGTGTGTGTTTTAATGTAAGCAGACCTAACACCTGCATATGGCTTACATCTTAAAGATATATCTCCAGGCACAAAGAAATAAGCAATGCATTGCACTGCATTGGCCTGTGATGAAATTGGATATGACATTCTGTTGGATGAGGCAATGGTGCTATTGCACAGGATGTCACGTGGTGATCCAGTATCTGTGGCTGGACTTTGGATCAGAGCTCCAAAGTCAATGATAAATTAACCCCAAGTATATAGGATATCCTTACATGCTTTTCATATTCTTGCTCCCCAAACTTCTTAAGGCAGATGAGTGGAAGAGTCAGCTCCCAGAACTTTCATTTGCAAGGGAGAGAATATCAGGCTTGGACTCTGCATTAAAAGGCAAGGCAGAGAGACGGTTTTGACAAAGAAAGGTCAACAATTGAGGGATCTTTCAAGAATGGACATTCTAAGGGAGAGCCATCACAGAATTTGGAAGGGCTGAAGCTTTCTCAAATCTAAATTTAGATGGAAGATTTGGTGGCAGCTTACATTTAGAGAATAGCCTGTTCTAATTCTTTGTAACTTAACAGATCAAAATACCTAACAGAAGCTGAACCTTCCAGGTCTCCTTCTTTGAGAATAACCCTTCTTGACTCTAAAGGCACTCTATGTATTTGGAGGCCAACATAGGCGAAACTGAAGATAAGGTTCAGGAATACAGAAATCAATAGTATCATTTATCTCCAGGCAGACATGTAGTGCCTGAGAGAGTAGCCACGTTGTGAAAATAACACAAGAAGTAATCTAAACTGATAGACAAAAACCCATGGTCCACTTAATTGGATGGGTAAATATTAAGGGGCATGCAGTGCCTATTGGGTTTATGAGTCTTCAGTAACTTCCATAATTCCTTTATTTTCACACTGCATAATACAACTATTCCATTCCTACCAAAGGAATTTATTTATTTCCTGTCATAGATGGCAAATTAACTGCATGTGGTTTCACTGGTGTTTTTCCCCCCTTTTTAGAAACTATCAAATAAAAAGCAAAACAGTGAGCAGATGGTGCTTTTTAAACCCTGCACTTTGCTAAACTAAACTCTGCAATTTACTGCTACAAAGACAATCTACAGATCTATTTTTCCAATCTTGTTGCCTGCAATTTTCTCCTATCATATGCAAACAGCCTTTTACTTTTGAACCAAAACCCCATCTGATGAAAATGCCTAATCTTCTGCTCCCTTTTCTCTGACATTATATCTCAGGAAATATTCTCTCAACATAACTAAGAGTGAAAACAAAACATGCCAGTTCTTAAGCCTATCTGGGTTGCCAACTGACCAAGACAAAACATATTCTTACCATTGTGTCAGGGGGGAAAAGAAAACAAACAGCCATATTTAGCCTGGCAGAGAGAAGAGGAGGGAACATAGCAGTCCTCTTCGATACCCAAAGGCCTGTCACCAGTGGTGATTGTTGACCATTGGAAGAAGAAGAAGAAGAGTTTGGATTTGATATCCCACTTTATCACTACCCTAAGGAGTCTCAAAGCAGCTCACAATCTCCTTTCCCTTCCTCCCCCACAACAAACACTCTGTGAGGTGAGTGAGGCTGAGAGACTTCAGAGAAGTGTGACTGGCCCAAGGTCACCCAGCAGCTTCATGTGGAGGAGCGGAGACGCAAACCCGGTTCACCAGATTACAAGACTACCACTCTTAACCACTACACCACACTGGCAGGGAGACCAAGAGTATGTGGAGTCAGAGCCTATGAGTATCAGAGCTAACCTATTCTCCTCCCTGCTGAGTTCTAGAAGAGCAACATAGGGGCTAAGGCAGATGTGGAATCCGACAGGCAGTGCCACTCCTGGACTGGTGGTAAATAAGAAGTTGGGCAGGTGGAGGTTAGACGAGTGCAGAATGAGGTCCATGATGCAGTGCCCCATTTGCCCTAATGGATCTGCCTCCTCTGGCATTCCCAACAGCAACCTTTGTTTTCTGCTGTCCCAGAGGGCAAGATTAGTAAGTTCATGTTCCAGGAGGGTAGTTTTTGGTTGAATGGTAGGAGAAACTTGCTGATGGCAGGAGTATTTTGACAACAAATCCTATTACCCAGAAGGGTGATGGTTCTCCTCACTTGAGGCCTTTGATCAGAGACTGTGCAGTCATCTGTTAGGGATATTCTGGATTTAGTTGAACTAAATGGCCCACAAGACCATCTCTAACCCAATCTATTTTAATGGAAACCTTTCCATTTGCTCTTCCTGAAACTATGAGCACACCAATACATGACTGTCCTCTGAAAGTCACTTTTCTGAGTAGTATGATGCAGCTCTCCAATCTAAAACACATACAGTGGTACCTCTGGTTACATACTTAATTTGTTCCGGAGGTCCGTTCTTAACCTGAAACCGTTCTTAACCTGAGGCACCACTTTAGCTAATGGGGCCTCCCACTGCTGCCGCTGCACGATTTCTGTTCTCATCCTGAAGTAAAGTTCTTAACCCGAGGTACTACTTCCGGATTAGCAGAGTCTGGCACCTGAAGTATTTGTAACCCGAAGAGTTTGTAATCCGAGGTACCACTGTACATAAATTAATATATTATGGGGATATGTGCACAGCATGGCATATATTGGTGAAAAATAATATCAAAAAACACACTCAGTTAGGGGACAATGCATACAATTATATTTTTGCTGGGAGAAATGCACTGGAAAGTTTAATTTTCATAATGACAAACATGAAAAAAGAAGAAAACCCTGTTGGAGAAATGTAGCAAACTGAATTTAAGATTCTGTGAAATTGAGAGAAGCCAACATTGTCAGATCTGGCTGTTTTGTGGGTGGGCTCCTCTCCATGAGTCATCTCAGACAGCCGTGCTGGATCTGCCCAGAATGTCTGGGTTCTACCGACAGATTCACTCAAAATACTCACAATGCACACACCTCAACACAAAGGGTTTTTTTATACCTTACATGGAGCCAATGTAGAAGCCCTTTGACAAAACGATTCTCCTCCTTCCAATTCATTTCAAAAATGTGTTAAAGTTTTAAAAAAGAAAAAAGTGATTCCATCTGCAGCCTAAAATGAAAAAATTCAGAATCTAGCACTCATTCTGCATTATATTAAATACATGTTCAACAACATCAAACAGCTCCCTGAGACCACTAGGCAAAGGTGTTGAACTGTTTCTTTAAATCTAAAGGTTCATCATTGTTTCACCGGTTATGTATACCTTTAAGGGGCCAGAGCAAGGGCCAGAGCAAACTAAGGAGATCCAGCTTTACAGCTGTGAGGCATAGCAGGTGCTGCTGAGTTGCATTGATTAAGCTGTGTTGGGAATTGGCTGCAGAATATAAGGAGCAGCACCTAGCTCTGCCATTCACCCTGGGGATGGGTTGGTGGTTGGGTCGTGTTTGTTTGTAGATGTATTTGGTGTATAAGGAGTTTTTGTTTTTCTTATTAAAACCTTGTTTAAGTTATTTTTGAGTCCCTTCTTTTTAATGCAAGCTCTCCCCAGCAAGCTCTGCAGCGCTACCTGACTGTGAAAAGCCAACAAAAGGAAGCAGGAAAGCAGAGAGCCGACATGCTCATATGGCTCATGTTACAGCATCTACAATGCATATACAACAGGATGCCTCCCTGAGACCACCAGGGAAAAGGGAGATATAGCAGTTTGATTAGCAAAACTTGTTGATAAAGCCCATGTGTTTAATTTCAAAGCATTTAACTTATTTCAAGAGTCATTTCCTGCTTTTGGATTCCGCCACCCCCAGAAGGTGTCCCAAAAGATTAGGCGGTATTAAGTTGTATCGTGAAGTATCACAAAATGTACTTCTATTTATCAGCGATGAACAGTTCCAACCTTGCATTTTCCCTTTCGGTGCTCCATCCAATGAATTAGCTGATTAGGCGATGAGTAAGAATTCCTGGCAATTCATACGTCTTCCAAAATTTAAAAGGGCATTCAGGTCTTTGCATGTCAAATACAAGCACCAAGTTCCAGCTTAGTAAATTTCACAAGTATGAACCATGGTGTTCAGAACAGAAGGTCTTAAAAAGGATTGGGGAAAGAATGAACCAAGGTAGGGCAAATCCTGCCAGGAGCAGAGTTGAGAAGTTGTGAGTGGCATGGACCCACTGGCTCATTTTCAGATCCTTTCTATAACCAAGCTTCCATAGCTATCCCTGCTATCTGGTAACTAGAGTATATCCATTGTATTACTAAGTTGTTGTTGTTGTTGTTTAGTCGTTTAGTTGTGTTCAACTCTTTGTGACCCCATGGACCACAGCACGTCAGGCACTCCTGTCTTCCACTGCCTCCCACAGTTTGGTTAAACTCATGCTGGTAGCTTCGGGAACACTATCCAACCATCTCGCCCTCTGTCATCCCCTTCTCCTTGTGCCTCCATCTTTCCCAGCATCAGGGTCTTTTCCAGGGAGTCTTCTCTTCTCATTAGGTGGCCAAAGTATTGGAGTCTCAGCTTTACGATCTGTCCTTCCAGTGAGCACTCAGGGCTGATTTCCTTCAGAATGGATAGGTTTGATCTTCTTGCAGTCCATGGGACTCTCAAGAGTCTCCTCCAGTACCATAATTCAAAAGCATCAATTCTTCAGCGATAAGCCTTCTTTATGGTCCAGCTCTCACTTCTATACATTACTAAGTACTCCCATCAATTATCTACCATCACCTGCTGCCCTCTGGTAAGATGTTACAGAAAGCTTAGAGAACACATTAGTTAGGAAGCTAGAGAAGGTTTTTTTTTGTTTGTTTTTTGTCTTGCTTCTTAAACAGAAACAGAACAACAATATGAAATTTCTGACTCCACTCAGATACAACTAAGGTATCACCCACATTTACCTTTGTTCAGGGCTTTAAAAAAATTATTTTTAGCTGGAATCAGTTCGGCACCATTGCCATTGTAAGAGGACAAGGGAGGTGTTTGTGGTGAGTTCTGGCACCTCTTTTTCTGGAAAAAAAATAAAGCTGCAGGTTTGCTCCACAATTCTTGGCACAAGTCCACACTTTAAAGCTCCATTTTGAAGCCCCTCCACAGATTTTTTTTTTTTTTTTTTTTTTTTTTTTTTTTGCCCTGGCACTTTTCCTGTGGAAATCTGCCCTTTACTGTTGAATCGGAGCAAACAGCAATCTGTGGAAAACTTAAATTGTCATTCTGATTTAGCATTAAAAAGTGGGTTTTCCTGGGGAAAGTGGTGGGGCACACACACACACACACACACACACACAACCACACAACAACACAATGCTTGGATACAGACCAGGAAAGTGCAGAACTGTGTCTAGAAAGCACAGGCAAAAGCTAAGTGAGGATGAGGGCCAGCCAGTGACTAATGACAGTATCCACACCTTAGGGTTACAGGAAAGAAAAATAGACAGGCAAAGGAAACATCAGTTCAAATCAAAATTCTTCCAAGTCAGATCCAAATGCACTAATAAAAATACAGAATGAGAAATTAAAATTCCACAAGGAAGTGCTTGGGCTTGGGTGGGGAGTACATCTTTCACCAATTGCTCCTTGGGAAGAATCCTGTTACTGTATTTTTATTACTGCATTTGGATCTGAATGTGGATGCTGCCTTGGAAGGTACCTGTGTGCTTGATGGCAATATCAGGCATAATAAACAGATAAAATGGTACACATAAAGTTCCTTAAAACACGTTGCTGAGTTTGGTTTGTGTCATTTTAAAAACCATAAAATGGGTCCACTCCATTCTGCTCTGAAAGTGATGAATTGCCTCAAAAAGAAAAGAAGGAACTTTGCATGATTGATTTTCATGCATAAGCAAAATTGATTCATTTGAGGTATTTATTCATGGCTGGAATGAAACTCTCTTTAGAGTGGCATGCAATGACTTCAAGCAATTATCAAGCCTTGATCTTGGAAATGGCTCTGCACAGCTTTTGGGTCTGTTTACTCTTAACGGGCAGAAGCATCAGGCCCAGAGAGGCATTTTGCAGCCCAGTGATTGGAATCCATTACACAAGGTGGGGGAGCAGGGAGAGTAGATATATTGTAGATGGGGACAGAAAGATGTGGGGAGAGAGGGAGAAGTGACAGTGATAAATAGGAGCTATGAAGCAGCGGGAAGAGAAAGCACGATAAAAACAGGAAAAATGGAGAAGCAGATAGATATATTGCAGAGTCCGAAAGAGATTGGAAAGCAAAGAGATACATAGATGGCTAGATATATTGGAGATAGGAATGGAAATAAATGGGGAGGAGAAAAGAGGGGGGACAGTTAAATGGAAGAAGAGATATAAACAGAGAAGAGACGAGGGTAAGATAAACATACACGAAGAGTGGATAGATATACTGCCCAGTTAGAAAGATAATCAGAAGTGTGTGTGAGAAAGGAGTCTTTAGATAGATGCCCTTGTCCATCAAGGGTTGTCAGCATGGAGAATCATGTTTTCATACATCGACCCCTTTGATGGATGAGATTTTCACACCCTGAGAAGGGTGCCTGCATGGAATTAAACAGAACAAGCCATGCCTCCTGGTATCTGCACCAAATGTACTGTTTTGAGACCACCTACAGATTCTCTGACAAACCTAGACAGCATCTTAAAAAGTAGAGACATCACCTTGTCAACAAAGGTTTGTATAGTTAAAGCTATGGTTTTCCCAGTAGTGATGTATGGAAGTGAGAGCTGGACCATAAAGAAGGCTGATCACTGAAGAATGGATGCTTTTGAATTATGGTGCTGGAGGAGACTCTTGAGAGTCCCATGGACTGCAAGAAGATCAAACCTATCCATTCTGAAGGAAATCAGCCCTGAGTGCTCACTGGAAGGACAGATCCTGAAGCTGAGGTTCCAATACTTTGGCCACCTCATGAGAAGAGAAGACTCCCTGGAAAAGACCCTGATGTTGGGAAAGATGGGCGGCACAAGGAGAAGGGGATGGCAGAGGACGAGATGGTTGGATAGTGTTCTCGAAGCTACCAGCATGAGTTTGACCAAACTGTGGCAGGCAGTGGAAGACAGAAGTGCCTGGCGTGCTCTGGTCCATGGGGTCACAAAGAGTCGGACATGATTAAACGACTAAACAACAACACAGATTCTCTACTGCAGACTAGATTCAACTTCCTAAGCAATTTAACCCTGGGCCCTGCACCCCAAAGTAAATATTAAGAAGTCTTTCCACAGTTTCACTGAGGAAAAGGAGGACCAAAGAGATATATTTGGGGTGGAATCCAATGTAGTACTGACCCTTGTTCCATCAGCACAAGGATTTTCCCCTTTGCGACAGAATGTCCTCCCACTCTCCACCTCCTGAATTCTGTTATAAGTGTTCCTGCAACCTTCTGGAGCGGATTTGCAGAGGACACAGAGGAAGGGAAGTCCTGCGGAGCTAGTAGAAATCCTTGCACTGAAAGGAGATGGTAGTTGAGAATCACCCACTTTGTACAAAATAGATACAGGCCACATTTTAATGCTACAACTGTCTTTGGGATTATTTGTAACACGCCATCATGTTACAATAATGACATGCTATCACATTGTTATGTGTGCTCAGCAACTATGTAATGCTAAATGGCAACATCTTAATAATGGAGCCATTTTGTGCAGCAAAATGCATTTCTGGCCTTGGACCACTGTTCAAGATAATAATAATAATTAATAATAAGATGGGGAAAGTGGTCCACTGGATCATAGGATCATTCCTTTGCTTAAAGACAGGTGGTGTGATCATATTTGGTAGTATCAACCTACTTTTGTAGTAGCAGGGTGACTAAGTTCAGGATTCTTGTATGGTCTCCAGTAAGTGAACCAAAAGCAAAAGAACTGATCTAAAGATGGGCAAATCTATTTCTAGTCCATGTCACTTTTCTATGCTTTTGTTCATAATTAACTTCTGCATTAATCTGCATTAAACAACCCTCTAAATTCAAATTTTGTTATATTTTAAACTGTGATGAAAAGTGTTACAGCAAACCAAGAATATAGTGGCTTATAATAATGAAGTAATAATTTTATCATTTGTACCTATATTGAAAGATCTACATTGCCTTCCAGTACGTTTCCAAGCACAATTCAAAGTGTTGGTGCTGACCTTTAAAGCCCAAAATGGCCTCGATCCAGTATACTTGAAGGAGCATCTCCACCCCTGTCATTCAGCCCGGACACTGAAGTCCAGCTCTAAGGGCCTTCTGGCGGTTCCCTCATTGCGGGAAGTGAAGTTACAGAGAACCAGGCAGAGAGCCTTCCTGGTAGTGGCACCTGCCCTGTGAAAAGCCCTCCCACCAGATGTCAAACAGAAAAAACAACTACCAGGCTTTTAGAAGACATCTGAAGGCAGCCCTGTTTAGGGAAGCTTTTAATGTTTCATGGACTATTGTATTTTAATCTTTTGTTGGAAGCCGCCCAGAGTGACTGGGGAAATCCAGCCAGATGGGCGGGGTATAAACAATAAATAATAATAATAATAATAATAATAATAATAATAATAATAACCCTGCCCATCTGACTGGGTAGCCCCAGACACTGAGTGGCTCCAGCTAGTTATATTCCAATCATGATTATCAGTTTAAAAGAGCAGATCAGGTGATTTCATATCGGAAGGTGAAATTGTCACAAGCAAACCTAGTACTGACCATCAGATCAGTAAATGTACAAGCAGAGCTCTTCATAGGCTACAGCATGCATTGGAAGTCAGTCTGTCTGTCACATACCTAGAGTGGCTTTGGGGATAAAGGGAAACCAAGCAGAAGACTGGGCTGGTTCCCTGTTCCAAGGGTAGATGGAGCACATTTGCAAAGGCAGGTGCAACATAATCCCACTCCCTCCTCTGCCGTTGAGTTCTGAGCACTCACAATCCATGGAGGTTCACAATGTAGCATCCTAGCCTCAGGCCACCAAGTTCCATTCTGACTCAAGTCTCATGGATCCTAACAAATACCTTGAACTGAAAAAGCAGGAACATCGCCATAGTACTTGTAGCCTCCCAGGGGCATAGATGTATTGCCAATTTGAAGCAAAGCTTAATCTTCTGCACAGTTACGTGAATGTAACCTGGATATGCATACCATCGGAAACACAGGTAGCCCCTTTGCTCTCCGTAAGCAGCTTGAGAGAAATAAGCCCCAACTGTGTGAGTTTGTGCCCACAAAGGAGCTCTTGAAAGCAGATGTTCCTAAGCACAAGATGGTCACTAGCATAATAGAATGCATTGTATCTTTGCTGTTGCTACTGGGCTAGCAATTCAGTGAAGCTCTTGTGCAGTACAGTATATTGTGCAAAGGACCTTTGGGAGATAGCTATAGGGAGAGGCAAGGTAGAATTAATGCAGTGTTTTGTCAGCATTTTCTGATACAAAAAAAATGGCCTTGCACTACTGAACTGCAGCAGAGAACAACAACTACCAGACTTTTAGAAGACATCTGAAGGCAGCCCTCTTTAGGGAAGCTTTTAATGTTTAACAGACCACTGTATTTTAATACTTTGTTGGAAGCCGCCCAGAGTGTCTGGAGAAACCTAGCCAGATGGGTGGGGTATATAAACAATAAATTATTATTATTATTATTATTATTATTATTATTATTATTATTGGACTGTTTTTATCATTGATGTTTTGTAATGTGCTTCTGGGATGCAGGTGGCACTGTGGGTTAAACCACAGAGCCTAGGACTTGCAGATCAGAAGGTCGGCGGTTTGAATCCCCACAATGGGGTGAGCGCCTGTTGCTCGGTCCCTGCTCCTGCCAACCTAGCAGTTTGAAAGCATGTCAAAGTGCAAGTAGATAAACAGGTACCGCTGTGGCAGGAAGGTAAACGCCGTTTCCGTGCACTGCTCTGGTTCACCAGAAGTGGTTTAGTCATGCTGGCCACATGACCCGGAAGCTGTACGCCGGCTCCCTCGGCCAATAAAGCGAGATGAGCACCGCAACCCCAGAGTCGGCCACGACTGGACCTAATGGTCAGGGGTCCCTTTACCATTACCTTTAATGTGCTTCTAATGTTGCACACTGCTTTGAAATATTTTGATAAATTGTGGTATATAAATTGAAACAATAACAGTAACAATGATAATGATAATGGAAAAGGGACAAACATGAATGGGTTAAATCAGGCATCCCGAAACTCGGCCCTCCAGATGTTTTGAGACTACAATTCCCATCATCCCTACTGGGTCCTGTTAGCTAGGGATGATGGGAGTTGTAGTCCCAAAACATCTGGAGAGCCGAGTTTGGGGATGCCTGGGCAAATTATCAGACGCAGTTGGCTTCCTGCAGAATATTTGTACCCTTGCAAGCCTCTAGATAGCACGAGAATACCTATTCTTACAAGGCTGACTCATATGTGGGTTCTGTGGCAGCCTTCTGGATTTTAGAATGGGCACTGGGATGTTCAGCACAGCATTCAAAAGTGACAGCGCTGCAATATTTGACCCAGATTCTGTCCCCCAGCCCTGGATTCTGGAAGCGACGCTAATTACTCGCAGCAGGCAAGAACCTGACAGCAATGATCCAAATCTTTTTTTTGCTCTTTGCCTAAAATAAATGTCAAACATTACAGCTACTTAAAAGTCCCAGTGTAGCAACCCACATTCCTTGAGTGCAAGTAAATGTCTTCCGATTCCTGAAGGAAATGCGTTATTATTATTATTTTTAAAAATGTTGCAGTGATAACTGTGCATAAAAATATGATCTTCCGAAACCTTCCTGGAAATTCCCAGGTGCTGTAGCATTATAAACAGGTGCATTTGGACTGGATTAATTACTAGCTTTAATAATTCAATACTTGGTTGGCAGTGACCCTCGTGATCCAGACTTAAAAGTTCCACTAGGGGAAAGAGCTCATTAGCAGGCTATTAGGCTGTCTCTCCTACTTATCAGCTCTCTGCAGAAGGCACCCACGGATAGTAATCAGAATGGTTTAGGAAATCATTTTAATAAGGTTAGAGAAAGATGTTTTTTTTATTATTTTAAGTGTTCTACGTATACACCATAATATATATATATATATATATATATATATATATATATATATCCAAACAGCATCTCAGAATGGTTTGGAAAATAAGGACATGGATTCATGAACAAATGAATGAATCCAGATATCTACCTACACATATAATTTTCTCTCTCTTTCTAACATCATCATCATCATTTTATTATTTATACCCTGCCACTCTGGGCAGCATACAGCACATCATAAAACGTCAAACATAAAAAAAAAACTTCCTGATACAAGGCTGCCTTCAAATGTATTCTAAAAGTTCTGGAGTACATAATACTAATACTAATACGTTATTATTTATACCCCACCCATCTGGCTGGGTTTCCTCAGCCACTTTGGGCGGCTTCCAACAAAAGTTAAAAAATATATTAAAACACCAATCATTAAAAACTTCCCTAAACAGGGCCACCTTCAGATGTCTTCTAAACGTCAGATAGTTGTTTATTTCTTTAACATCTGATGGGAGAGCATTCCACAGGGCAGGCACCACTACCAAGAAGGCCTGGTTCCCTGTAACTTTGCTTCTCGCAGTGAGGGAACCGCCAGAAGGCCCTCAGAGCTGGACCTCAGTGTATGGGCTGAACGATGGGGGTGGAGACGCTCCTTCAGGTAAATTGGGTCAAAGTCAAAGGGCTTTAAAGGTCAGCACCAACACTTTGAATTGTGCTCGGAAATGTACTGGGAGCCGTTGAAGATCATTTAGGACCAGTGTTAGATGTTCCTGGCAACCACTTCCAGTCACCGGTCTAGATACTGCATTTTGGATTAGTTGTAGCTTCAAAGTCACCTTCAAAGGAAGCCCCACGTAGAGCACAACGTCTTTAGCTGTCAATCTCCCTATGCAATGACCTCTGTTTGCTCCATCCCTGGCGCTGACATGTACCATGGCCATGCTGCAGAAATGCACATTCAGCTTGTGGGGGGAAATGTTCTTCATATCTACTGATGTACACAGATGGAGGACCTTCGTATGAGGAGAAACTATGGAGCAATTAGGGTTCCTCTGCTTGTGGAGAAACACTTGTGCATGAATGGGGGCAGACGCTTCTTTAAACATGAATGGGACAATCACATGAACAAACAAATGGACCTGTCATATCTCATTTGCTCCCGAGATTTGACAGGGGAACTTTCAATCATTCAGAGTTTGGGATTGCACTAACAATCCTGCTTATTCTGTAGAAATCTTGTTCCATGCAAACCTCCCTCCCTGGGAAGATGCAGTGGCGTAGCGTGGGTTGCCAGCACCCGGGGCAAGGCAAGTAATTTGTGCCCCCTAACCCGTGGATTTGCGCCCCCTAACCTGTGGATTTGTGCCCCCTAACCCTAACCCCCAGATGTTGTGCCCAGTGCGGCCGGCCCCCCCTGCACCTCCCACGCTACGCCACTGGGAAGATGTTTCAATGGAGTCCTGCATTGAATTCCATTTCGCCACATGGAATTTGGTCTTCTCAGTAAGGGAGTTGCAGACAAAACTCCTGACTTTCTGGTAGAGTCTGATGAAAATGCATGTGTGTCTGGGGAAATTGTACCAAAAGGCCAGTAATCATTGTTATGGCTTAGCTTGACCCCGCCCCCACTCTTTTTTATATTGATGCTTTATGAATTTTGCTCTCATTTATTTGGGACCGATTCTAAGTTATGATTTTGTATTGTTTTAAAACTGAACACTATGGTGGTGTCTTTGATGAACATTGTTGTTGGCATTCATCCATCATGAGAGACAATGGAGTGCACCTCTGGGGGTGAACTCAAACTGCCAGAGCATCACAGGGCTGCTGTGACTGCAGAGACCGGTAATGCATAAGTGCCATCTCCTAGTTTTTGCTACGTTAGCAGCACTGAAGTGGCACAAGCCTGGTCAGTGTGTATGGAGGTCCTAGGCTGCCCAGATGACAAGACCCCCCCCCCTCTTGGTTTTGCTGATGTGGTCCAAAGGAAAGCAAAGCAATACATTTGGCACCAGCTTGGCTGCAGGAGTTGCCAGAAGGAGGCATACAAGTCTGTCTTAGGGACTCCACTCTGGATTTGTGTAGGGTTTACGCCTTAGCCTTCCTTCTCTCGAAGACATCCTATAAGTCAACATGATGAATAAGTGTATAATAAAACAAGACATAATCTAACCACTGTTAAGCACCTAATCCTTTTGATTTCAACTGGATCACTGAGCACGTATTTAAATTTGCCATTGGAAATCGATGGAACTTAAACGTGACCGGGTGTTATTCTACTAAATTTTACTTCAAAGTAGACCCATTGAAAGTTAAGAAAATTACTGATGTCCATTTGTTTTAATAGCTCTACTCTGAGTATAACTTAGTTGAATACCACCCCTGAGCTTCAGCAAAATGAGGTATTGGACTTTGTGTTTATATTTTATGTGGGAAATGGTCTTTAAATATTCTTATTAAATAAAGAAACAAACAACCCATCCTCATAATATTGGAGCACACACACACACACATGCCCTCTCCACACCTAAAGTTATCAATCATTGGAATAATTTTTCACAAGCTGCATTTGATTGCAAAATATGACCATGCCACAGTAGCCTACTAAACAGTTTTTTTGCGGTTACTTCTCCTAATTTAAGCCTTTCCCAATGCATTAATTCATCTTAAAATATTAATGCATTGACAGTGATATTATTAATATGCTGCTAATGTTCTGGCCCTGAACAAGATGGATAAGGCTTATCAGGCAGAGATTAAATAAATGTTAGCTTTAATTATCTCCCAACCAAACCATGAAGTATACTAGAATGAGGTCACATGAGCAAAACCACTTTGATTAGGAAGCTTAATTGTGTGGACATTACCCCGCTTGTATGAAATAGATTACAAAATATTGTTCTTTATAAACACGTGTGTCTTTACAAAATCTAAATCCTTCATTAAATCTGTAGTTCAGTTCTTTAATTGTGTGAAAACTCAATTACAAGGGAAATTACATCACATAGGCCACAATTTGGTCAAGGTTAGAGGAAGGAGCTATGGCTCATGGGTAGAGCAGATCCTCTTACTTATATGAGGCTCCAGGTTTAATCCCCAACATCCTTATAGGTATCTCAGATACTAGCAAGGATGAGAAAAAAATCATTTCCTGTGGACAGATGTTGCACTGGACTTAACAGACCAGATGTTTGACACATTATCACACAGCTCCACACATTCAATATTCATATGTTTAACCCTTTTAGGTTAGCCAATTTAGTGCTCTCCAGATAATGGTGGGCTAGAGCTCCCATTATCCCAAACCATTGGCTTTGCTGGCAGGGTTACCCCTGCACCAAACCATTGTTTTGTGCACCATGAACAAGCCTCAGGCTTGTCTGTTTCCCCCATCCTCTGTCTTTCGCTGGCTGTGCTGGAGGAGAAGGAACGGAGAGAGCATGTTCATGCAGATAATGATTTAACATTGCATCTGAACCAGGCTTGGGTGTGAACAGTATTTCTAAAATGCCAATGTTTTTAGGAGAGGAAATTGTGATATAACAGCACAGATTATGAGATAGCATACAACAAATCAGCATGTTCTTCGTATACAAACATTAAATGTCACCTTTACTAGAACAGGTAACTACCTATAGCAGTTGCTTATCTTACATGTAGGATAAAAAGACCTGTAAGAAGGAATACATTGATCTTCAACCAAATAATCTTAACAGTCATCGAAAAGGTGGCTCTTAAGAAAGAAATATGTGTTTCTAACAGGGGACAAGAATTGCAAGATGTAGATAATAGGCTCCAAGAATGAAGAAAGAACAAAGACAAGACACCAAAGACTAGACCGGATGGAATTCTGAAAAAAAGCAGAAAGATGCTTATCTGAGGATGCCAACTATTTAACTGCAAGAACAGAAACCAATCAAATGGCTGTTCCTTCCGACTGACTAGTGAAATAGCCAACCATTATGATGGGTTGTCATCCACTAGTGATATTCTCAGTGTTACAATGAGAATCTATATTGCAAGCAGTTTGTGGTTAATGCATCTGTCCATAAAGAGATGCATTGCACACACCCTCCAAAGCATCCCTACTCTCAGAAGATACTGGGAAGGTGTCCCTACCTCAGTATCACCCACAGCACTTACCCCCCCCCCCCCAGCCCGTGGGAGTAATATATCAGTTCTATAGAATATAGTGAAGGGAGATATTTGTGAATAGTACTGTATCACCTCTCACACCTTATATGTGTGGAAGAGGCTCCACACGATTAAACAGGGTGCTCAGGGTTCCAGATCAAATGTGCACTGATCTCTACATGCTTAGATTTTGCTTTGTCATGTGTCCACACTCAACTTACATCACAGACAATGCGTCCAGCAATGCGTCTCCAGTGCGTTCCTTCCTTCATTTATACAATATTTGTAGGGGCCTTTGAGGGCTAAAACCTGTTTCACTGATGTTTTGCCTCCTTCACAGTGCATTTATTTTGCCTCATGGAACTCTATGGAAACCATTGAGAACCACCACCACCACCCTTCAGCCCCCCCCCCCCCCCCCCCGCTGTGTGCTAACGTCTTCAGATGCATTACTCCAGATTGGACTCCACTTCTTGGTCACTCTGTTTTGTGAATGTAAGGTGTGACAGAATGCAGGAAATGGCTGTCGTGTCCACAGAGTGAAGAAATAGCCAAAATATGGTGGTAATAATAATAATAATAATAATAATAATAATAATAATAATAATAATTTATACCCTGCCCATCTGGCTGAGTTTCCCCAGCCACTCTGGGCGGCTTCCAACTGAATATTAAAAACAACACAGCATCAGACATTAAAAACTTCCCTAAACAGGGCCGCCTTCAGTTGTCTTTTAAAAATAAAATAGTTATTTATTTCCTTGACATTTGATGGAAAGACATTCCACAGGGCGGGCGCCACTACTGAGAAGGCCCAGTGTCTGGTTCCCTGTAACCTCACTTCTCGCAATGAGGGAACCACTAGAAGGCCCTCAGTGCTGGATCTCAGTGTCCGGGCTGAACAATGGGGGTGGAGATGCTCCTTCAGGTATACAGGACCAAGGCCTTTTAGAGCTTTAAAGGTCAGCAGCAACACTTTGAATTGTGCTTGGAAACGTACTGAGAGCCAATGCAGTTCTCTCAGGACGAGTGTTATGTGGTCCCAGCGGCCACTCCCAGTCACCAGTCTAGATGCCGCATTCTAGATCAATTGCAATTTCCAGCTCACCTTCAAAAGTAGCCCCATGTAGAGCACATTGCAGTAGTCCAAGCAGGAGATAAGCAGGTAGGCTCTCATCACCACCCAAACCCCCAACACAGAGTACACATAGCACAGGTGGGAGTTAGGTGGCCAAGAGAGGACAAGCCTGACCACCAAATACCACCATTTCACAAAGCATGAAATGCAGTGGTCCTTGCAGAGCAAGATCTTAAAAAGTAAGGAAAACTCATTCATCTAAGATGTTTCCCTGCAGAAAGAAGGAAGGGGGGGGGCAGAAGAGAAGGAGGAGAGCAATTAGTGATAACAAATGGGCAGCATTCACACCCTCAGACTGTAAGAACTTAGTTTTTCTCAAATATTAGTGACTAACTGGTTGTCCCTAGACACATCCTGACTTTGTGGTTGCAGACTCTTCTAATCATAGATTCATATAATTGTAGAGTTGGAAGGGTCCCTGAGAGTCATCAAGTCCACCCCCTGCAATGCAGGAATCTCAACTAGATCATACATGACAGGATGCCATCCAACATCTGCTTAAAAGCCTCCAAGGAAGGAAAGTCCATCACCTCTCATGGGAGTCTGTTCCATGGCCGAACAGCCCTTACTGCCAGAAAATCCTTCCCTACGGAGATACAACGGAATTTATCATAGATGTGCTTAACAGTCCCTGTCCTAGTCTAGACCTACAGCCAAGCTTTCTGTTGCTCTCCAACAGAGAAGTTCTTTTTTTTTAAAGAGAGCCTTAAAATAATAATAAAAAGAACCGACACACTTAAAGTATTGCATTGTATGCAGGAAATGGATGGGGGGGGAAATGTTTCAATGTTAGCGTGATTTGCAGAGCTGTTTAACAGAAAATCCTTCCCTGTTGAATATGCAGATTTTGATACAAGAAACAAAATTTGGAGAGAGAAAACCAGCCCTGCTCAATACAGGACAATTTTCTGCATATATCATGAACAATGGTAGGAAAAACATAGGGCTAGAAGACTGAATACAGAAAGCAGGTGTTTTTTCAGAAACACTAGGGATGAATCCAGGCTAGTTTCTTTCAAAGAGCCAGGAAATTGTCCAACGAAAGCATAGAAACTTCTTGAAAGGGAATACAAAGAGTGCAGATGAGAGAAACGAAAGGAGAACATTAAAGCAAGGCTTCTGTAGAGGAGACAAAATGGTGGGAGCTGTTGTCATCTTACAAAGAAGTCCTTTGTGCTTGGGACAACTTTGCCCGGTGGTGAAAGGCCTGTAAAGTGGGGGGGTGGGGAGGCAGAGATATGTCTCCCCCATAGTACTCTTGTGAACTTTCATGGGCTAGGGATCTTCATGAGAAAGATTTCACCTGATTTCACCCAACACCTGTGTCCTGTATCAGTTATTTCGCCGCTCTTGCAGGGCCGCAGATTGCACCTGCCTGGGCAATCTATTTTAACTCTGCAGAAGTATCTTGCTGTTATGAGGTTCCCAAAATTCCTAAAGCCAACTATTTCCTTGGGGGTTTTAGTTGTAAAACTAAAACCACAGACTCCTGAGTAGTGTCTTGGGAATAAGTTATTTTTAGTTTAAGCAGTCTGGAAGTGAGCCATGTGAAAGCCAGATTTTTTCCAAGTTGCTTCCAATGGTGAACATGAGGTGCAAAAGCGAATGCTGCTGCTGCTCTTTAGTGGAGGTGAATTTGCTTCACACAGACCCCAGGAGAAGATTTGAGTTGGTCTTTCCACAGGGAGGGGGGCTGGAGATCTCATGGCAGGCGAGCCTAATGGGTGGAGGTTATTGGGTCACTATTTAGGTCTGCTCTGCCTCCTCTCCTTTCTCCAAGGGGTTGAGTAAGAAATTTGTTTGTCACCTATATAGCCCTGTAGGGTTATCTGTTTATTATGTATCTGTTAACCCGGTCAATTTGGCATTCTGTGTCAGTAGGTAAGGAGAATTAACACCTTACCTGACAACCAGTTTGTGGCATTATTGGGTTAGGGGCACTCTAGAATCAACTTCCACAGCCTGTAGCTTGGGGGTGCCTTTTGGCCATGATGTGCACATGTTGGTGACTATTGGTCAGTGGGGCCCAAGTGTGCATGTTAGAATTCCTGCTCTGTGATTGCAGTCATGGGATTGTTGTCTATCACATGACGGTATATGTTTTGACTCCACAGAGTGGGAAGTGACGGAGACAGGATGTTTGTGTTACTGTGTTCTGTGAAGGGGACTATTGTCCTTTGTTCTTTTTCTCTTTGCTGTCTGATGCTAGAGAGAGAGGGAGCCATGTTGCAGTGCTCCGTGTGTGTTTATGTGTAAATAAAGTAGATTAGCCAAAATTCTGAGTTGCTGAGGTCTGTTACGCAAGCTGTGAAGACTCTGTGGATTCCTAAGTGTGCCGATGTCTGTTGGCATTGGTCGCTGTGGTGTTCGGGCGGAAGAAAGCTTTTGAAGCTCCCGAACAACTGACCAGGAGGGAGAGAACAGGGTGCTACCCGAGTAATCGAGTGTAGGATGAGCTCCTGACACGTTTCACATACTCAAACTTAGCAAGGAGGGATGATTTTCTCTCCATCCTCGGCTGGGGAGTCACAGAAGGTGGCTTGCTACATGCCTAGGGGACATAGGTGCAACATGCCTAGGGGACACCTGCCTGAGATTGTACTGGAACTGAGTTCTGGTAAGTTCTGGCTGGGGAAAAAGTCCTGGGTACATGTATTAAGCCACATGTTTTTAATCCTTAGCTGGGGCTTCTCATGCAAGAAGCTAGTCAGGCTGTGTCCTCTTGGCTATGCCTAGTGGCAGTGGTGCTATGCTAGGACTTATTTATATACCACTTTTTGACCAAAAGGCACCCAAAGCAGTGAAAAACTTTAAGATGAAAGAAACATACAATCAAGAAACAGAATATGCATCACTTATAATTTTGCATGACCCTGAGATTAAGGGCCCCATGCTCTACCAACTGAGCTTCTTTCATCACACTGCAGCCAGCCAGCCAACCAACAAAATGTTCATTAACTTCATGTTACAGTAAAAAGAGCTTGGAGAAAATGAAAGCAACCCTACAATCCTAGCAGGGGGTGGGGACATGATCCACAAGAATAAGATCATGGACCAACTGTTCTACCTCTACTAGCATCTCCACCAGCAAATAAGCATAACATACAATGCCACACTTTTATGTAACAGCCTAGATTTTTCTAAAAAGTCAGTGAAATAGAACTCAAAAAGGCCACATCTCCCTCTGAGGTCTTGCCATCACATGGCTACCTTTCTCAAATGTACTTCTCCCAGCAGAGGGGATGTGTAAATTTTGTGTATTGCAGTGGAAGTTCAAAAGAGGAAGTTCAAGTTATTGGGTTTCCTCTTTTGCTGTTTTCCTTAATATGTTCCAAAACATGAAGGATGAGTTCGAGATGAATGCTCATTGCTGTGTATAAACCTCCCCGTGAAGAGCTAAGAACAAATGCTCAATAAAGACCAGACATGGTCTAACTTCTGTGCAAGCTTTGTGCAAGCAAAGCAGGATGAATGCTCAGGTTTACAGGAGGAAACCTGGGAGAGAATAAACCCAGACACGTTGAGCATGATCACAGCCCAATTCAAGACTGAAGTCGAGGTACACTACTGTCTTAGCCAAAAGTATAAATGCTTAGCTATCTCTTCTTGTTAAAGAAGCCTTTTTAAAAAAAGGAGCTACGTGGTTCATGGAACTTTTTGTAATGCTCGTTTGACTGTGAATACTTAATCCTCTGATTTCTATGCACAGTAATTAAGGTTTTGATTATGGTACACATCTTAGAATAAATTGTTACTACTTCCTATGGAAATGAAAATTAGTGTCATCTTTCTGCTAACCACATTATATTGCAAATGTGTACCATAAAATAAAAGGCAGAAATTGTATTACAGTTCTTTCTACAGCCATATATTTCTAAAAACCTGATATATGGTGTGATAATTAAGGAAGGGGAAACTTACCTATATTAATTATAGAGGCATTAAGGAGGGGGGGAAAAAACCCTGCAGTCTGCTTTTAATTTTAAATGCAGGAGCAGATGCTCTGGGTATTATGGGTCTATTAATTTCACTAGAATTACATTTGCCTTTTTAAACTGTCAAAGTAAAAAAAGAAGTCCCAGGACCTCCAAACACACAGCATTATCCCAACAAAGTGGAAGAGTAATTATAATGAACATTTATTCTCTCTCCCTCCCCCTTTTTTTTTGGGGGGGGGATTTCCAGTGCAAAGGTTAGACAATAGATTCCCACTGCAATTTAGACCAAGAAAACCCACATCAGAATTGAATGGGGGGGGGGGGATTTAGGGGTCAATGTGCAAGCTTCATGAAGGTCAAAAGACACTCTCTTTTAAACCTGTATGATTTAAGTCCAATTAAGGCAGAAGATCAAATCCCAAGGCAAGAAACAGGGTTGTGTGCTAATTTTGTTCTGAAGTAGAAATTTGAGTTGGCCAGTTAAGTCTTCCGCTTTAGTTTCTGGTAAAAAAAAAACCCAGAAGCATTTTTACTTGGTATTAGAGGTCAGGACATTAATAGGCAAGATGTTAAATTGTTTTTATATGCAACAATTGTGGCAAGAGTATTGTTAACCCAGAAATGGAAACAAGAAGAAATTCTGACGAAAGAAGAATGGCAGACAAAATTAATGGACTATGCAGAATTGGACAAAATGACAGGAAGGATTCGAAACCTGCAGGACCAGAGATTTACAGAAGATTGGAAGAAGTATATGAATTATTTGAAGAGCAACTGTAATCAACAAATTACGCTAGTAGGACTACAAGAAGTTTTGTAAGGAGAAATATACGAAGTGTTACAAAGTAGAAAAAGATAGAGATATTGGTTATGAGTTTGAAATGTAATAGGGAAGATAAGAAATGCATACTGAGAGATTATATTGGAAAATTTTCAGACAGGATTGATGGAAGTCAAAAATTTGAATAAGATGTAAAAGTATGTTTAATTACTGTTGAAAATGATATGTTAAAAAAAACTTATATATATAGTCTTCTGTTTTAGTTCCTTCTGTAGCAACTGCCAGGTTAAGAGAAGAGTTAATTCCACTTTGTATCAGCACACAGAACACATAGTGTTAAAGCATGAGCTTTCAGGCACACAACAAAAACATTTCCTTCGCTTAAAAGAACTTAATCAAACATTACAGAAAAGACAAAGATAAATAACCAGTGTTACAAACACAAAATATTGTTGTATGCCATCCTGATCTCTGAGCAACGCTAGATTCCAGGGGTCCTGGGCACTTAACCAGGGTCTGTTTTTCCTTTTGAAAATAAGGCACAGCGAAGACTGTGGTGTCTTTATGATATATGGTTTATTTACAAATAAATACAACCTGAGCCTATGATGGAGGGGTTCACAGTATTAACACCTTGATAGGGCCTTGTATCTCCCACATCTACAGCCTTGTATTCAAGCAGAAAGCAAACAGCCTCTCTGACTGCACTGGGGAACAGCACTGTAATGCTACAGGGGTGCTGAAATGAACCAATGAGGTGCTGGAACTCAGTTCCAGTGAGTTCTGGTTGGGTGAAAAAAGCTCCTTCAATTCTGAAATCTGGCTTTTGTCATTTTCATTTTGCCCATTTCACACAGAGCCCCCTTCAATTTGCTTTTTTAATGGTTCACCACCTTCCCTTTGTTCTCTAAATGGCCCATCACCCAGGTGATTGCCTGTCCTGAACACAGGGAGCTAGTTTTACTTGTTTTGCTTTTAACACTTGCTAGTTGCTCGGTCCCAGCTCCTGTCAACCCAGCAGTTTGAAAGCATATCAAAGTGCAAGTAGACAATTAGGTACCGCTCTGGCGGGAAGGTAAATGGAGTTTCTGTGCGCTGCTCTGGTTTTGCCAGAAGCGGCTTAGTCATGCTGGCCACATGACCCAGAAAAACTGTCAGCTCTCTTGGCCAGTAAAGTGAGATGAGCGCCACAACCCCAGAGTCGTTCACGACTGGACTTACCTGTCAGGGGTCCTTTACCTTTACTTTTTAGGTCCAGGGATTAGGTGTCTGGCACCCAGTTTAACACCTCAAGCCTTGATTAATTTTTTTTTTTAATTTTTTTAGAAAAATATAATAGTGGGGTGGCATCTATGGCAACATTTAAATGGCTTCTGCATAAAATAACAACAAAAAAATAAGGAAAATAGATACGAAAAGGTGTTAGAAATTATAAGATAATATAAAAAGAACAAAGTAATAATTGTAAGTGCAACTGATAATGGAAATACACTGGGGGTGACGGGAAGTCTAATGCATTTTAGTAAGAATGTATGGTGAAATGGACCATTGAACTGATTGAACTGATTTTTATTTGTATACTTGGACATGCCAAACAAAAGAATGTTTTGTTATTAATCAATTTCAATAAAGCATATATATGAAATGTGCAACATGACAACAGGAAGTAGCATGATGACATATCCTTCTGGATCTTTATGTCATATCTCTTGTTATGTTTAGCTCATCCTTGAAATATGCAAGAGGACACAAGGCAGGGTCTCTTTCTGATTCCCTCAAAATCCCTCCAAGATTTTGTTTGGAACTCCTAAGTGACTTCTATTATTTAAAAAATGCATTATTATTAGGGTTTATAAAGAAAAAAATACAAAGATTATCATCATATATTTTTTGTTCAAACCAAAACATTAATCTAAAGGCAAGGAAGAGAAAGAAAAGAGGAGAAAGAGAGAGAAAAGAATATTAAAAGATTTGAGAGAGAGAGAGAGAGAGAAAGAGAGAAGTTAAGAAGCTAAAAAACTTATGATTCTTCATCTTACCACTATATGCTGGTAAGTGACTTTTAGATTTCCTTGATTAGGTATGAATGTATAATTACTTTCTCATCACTCAGTGGACATTGAAGACAACAGCCTTGCCAAGCCATTATACAACCACATTGTGTGGCGAGTTGCCAATTTGCAAACAGCTACCTGTAATTCACCCAACTTTATTTATTTAAGCCTGTGTTTAATGATCAGGGATTAGAATAAGCCCTCCCCACCTTCAAATGACAGTTTCATTTCATTCATACTTCACAGTCTATGTCTTGGATCAGTTGCACACTAAGAGGCTTAGGACTAGGGTAGGTCAACTGAAATGCTACAACTAAGGCTGTGCAAACAATAATTGCCTGGTTTACAATATGACATTTTTATACCCATTTTCTTTTCTTTCTTTCTTTCTTTCTTTCTTTCTTTCTTTCTTTCTTTCTTTCTTTTTTCCTTTCTTTCTTTCTTTCTTTCAAAGAAAGACAGAAAAAAGAAGTGATTTTTAGCTAAAATTGGTCTTGACAGCTTGGGTTTTTTTTATGACTCTTTGGAATTTATTTGACTTATGCACTGTTTCACAATGTGCATTAGATGACATTCATAAACAACAGAAAATGCTTGCGTTGGTCTGTAAGCTCCATTATCTTGATTGAATGTATTTGTCTATGTCTGTTCTAATATTCAAACCTTACATTACAGGTTAATGAGCTTTAAAAATTATATTTTGGGTGCTCAATAAAAGAAAAATCATTGCATCAGCATTCATTTCCAAGGCAGGAGAGCTAACCAAAAAATAAAATTAAAACACAAACCCACACTTTTATATTCTGAACTGAACTAGAGGACTTTATCCAAGATTTTGACTGATATATCAGTCAAAATCTTGGATAAAGTCCTCTCTCTATATAGATGTTGTTTAGTCATTTAGTTGTGTCCGACTCTTCATGACCCCATGGACCAGAGCATGCCAGGCACTCCTGCCTTCCATTGCCTCCCGCAGTTTGGTCAAACTCATGTTAGTAGCTTCGAGTACACTGTCCAACCATCTCATCCTCTGTCGTCCCCTTTTCCTTGTGCCCTCCATCTTTCCCAAAATCAGGGTCTTTTCCAGGGAGTCTTCTCTTCTCATGAGGTGGCCAAAGTATTGGAGCCTCAGCTTCAGGATCTGTCCTTCCAGTGAGCACTCAGGGCTGATTTCCTTCAGAATGGATAGGTTTGATCTTCTTGCAGTCCATGGGATTTTCAAGAGTCTCCTCTAGCACCATCATTCAAAAGCATCAATTCTTTGACGATCAACCTTCTTTATGGTCCAGTTCTCACTTCCACACTGCACCCAAATATATACCTTTCCACCCAATCCCTCCACCCCACTTCTCCACTCCCAAGCCACATACCATTCTGCCTCTGTAACCTGTTTTACACTGACACACACATCCCTACCCCTACCTAACCTAATCCCTACCCCTACCTAACCCCCAGAACATTTCCCCTTTGTTCTCATTTCTAACCATGTTCCATCAATCTCCTGTGATATCATTGCCACCACTTCTCTCCACTATCCACCTCTCTCTCTCTCTCTCTCTCTCTCTCTCTCACACACACACACACACACCACTGTTAGGATATTTCAGTTCCACCATAAAAGGGAGCAGGCTTTGAGAGTCACAGAGTCTGCGTATTTCCTGTTTCACAGGATGTTTCTGTTGTGTCTTTGTTTTCGTTTCTCTCTCTATGCCGGAGATATTGAAGCAGGCAGTCATGTTTTTCTTTGTTCTGATCAACACAGAAATAAACTTGTAAATAATGCTCTCCTGAGTGCATCTTTCGCTGTGCATTATCTGCAGATAGAGCGTGCATCAGCTCTGGAATGTGGCAAGCTATTTCTGGAGCTTGTGTCGCTAATTGCTGATACTACGTGTCTACGGGAGATCGATGGACGTCCGGAGACGACGTGGAGTCATGATGGACTTTGTCTCCCTGGCAGTATCCCAACAAACACACCCTCTTCCCTGATACATGTGTGAAAGAACCAGGGCCCAGGTCAAAGATTCATAAGTTATTCTCCACCATCACTACCCCTGAATGCCAGCTGCTGGGAAGGGGACACTGTTGCACTAAGGTTCTGCTTGTGGGATTCCCAAACACTGTAACATCTAGTTTACTTGCATTTAATTTGGATTGACTGTTAAGAGCAGGAGATGGCAATTGAGGCTTCTAGCCAAAGTACAGGCCTATCCGGATAATTACAGGCATGAAGAAGAGAAAGTAAAAGAAATGGATGAAAATAAACACCCACACAGAAACATACTGTTTTGATATAACTTGCTTGCTGGACGAACTCAGAGGTTGTGAAAATGAAGGAAGGATTAACATCGGATTGATTTAGGGGAACCACCTGGACTAATTAAGAAAGCAGCGCAAATGTGAATTGATGGCAATCCTCCGACCTCAGAGTATGTGAAGTCAAACAAAGATTTACGATTTGGCTTAATATTTGGACTGTTTGATTGTTTTATACTTTGGAATGTCTTTTATGTGGCTTTTATTGGATTGTTAAATTGGAAAATTTAATAAATATTATTTTTTTAAAAAACAAACAAACAAAAACATCTGGTTTACTGTATGCTGGGCTAGATGGGTCTTTGGCCTCCTGTTAGGACTCTTCTTATGTACTTCTGAGATACAACAAAACCAAAATAGATTTATTCAAATAAAATAAAATAACAATAACAGAAAGAACTGGTGTTTTGCTCAATGTGTAGTAGCCTTCCAGGTCTAAGGAGGCTAATAGAGTTTGGATTTGGATTTGATATCCCACTTTATCACTACCCGAAGGAGTCTCAAAGCGGCTAACATTCTCCTTTCCCTTCCTCCCCCACAACAAACACTCTGTGAGGTGAGTGGGGCTGAGAGACTTCAGAGAATTGTGACTGGCCCAAGGTCACCCAGCAGCTGCATGTGGAGGAGCGGGGAAGCAAACCCGGTTCCCCAGATTATGAGACTACCGCTCTTAACCACTACACCACACTGGCTCTAGTCCCATGTCTCGTGACCTCCAAATTGAGTTCATTTTTCCTAGTAGGGTTCATATTGCATTTGATCCTCAGCAATAAACCGATACCCTGGGGACTAGCCATTCTCTCCAGTAAATGACCCCAGCAAAAATCTGGAGGGGCTTGTCAGTTATATCTCATAGGCTCCCAGAATCCTTCAGATCACCTTCTCCACTAATACCACTAATGGGAAGGAATGATTGAGCACAGCTGGGCAGTTCTCCTGTTCAGATTGAAGAATAATGATTGTATTCTAAGAACTCTGAGTGGATTGAATCAGGACAATGGTTTTCATCACGCTACATGGGTTAATTGGCTTTCTAATGCAGGGATCAGCAAAACCATTTAGCCACGAGCCAGTCCACTGTCCCTCAGACCTTGTGGCAGGCTGGAGAAGCAGCACGGGGGGGGGGGGGGCTGGAAAAAGAGGTGAGGGGGGCAAGTAGTCCTCCTCCCCACCCCCACCCCCACCCCTTCCCTGGGGCTGCCTCCACCACCACCGCTACTGCTGCTTCTCGTGGGTAGGCAGAGTGAACTCGTCCACTCCACTCTCTGGCCCACAGGAGCACCAGGGTGGTGGTGGTGGTAGAGGGAAGATGAGCAGTGCAAAAGCGCTGGCTCTGGAGAGGGGCTGCTTAAAATGGCACTCAGCCAGCTCAGCCCAGCCCCCTTCCTCCTCTAGGCAGGGCGGGGAGAAGCCAGGAGGAGGGAGGGAGAAGGCGCCACCAAGGTGTGTGCGAGGGATGGGGGAACGGAATGGCGCAGGAAAAGAAATGGTGCAGCCCAAACGAACAGAATCCCCACGCTGATGCACAGACAGTCCGCAGGCCGGATCCTGATGGCAACTGGGCCTGATCTGGCCCGCAAACCTTAGTTTGCCGATCCCTGTTCTAATGCCATGAGGTCTGTGCTATCAATAACTGTGTTATGAATTACCACTGGTAACTACCTGTGTTTTCTGCATTTCATATTCTTTTGCTCCAACTGCTTACAATTACACCACCTGAAGTGTGTATGTATGTCTGCTACTAGCCACTTCCATGACTTTTCCTTTGTCCCAAAGCTTCATAGACTTAACAAGGCTAGCTCTTTGGATATTCATTAAGTTTGAAAGGGAACACTCAGGGAAGGTAAAGCGATTTGCAAATATCTGTTGGTAGCCGATATGTGTGCTTCATAAAAATATGTATATTTCCTGAATCAGTGGAAGGACTTGTGCAAAATAAGCCAATCACCGCTGAATAGAAAACATGCAGTGAAAGTGTGACTAAATCTTGGGATGGATGGAGGTGTATCTGTACCTCCCAAGTGACAATGCAATATAGTTTGAGAGGAATTTGTTTTTTGCAGTGGAACATAAAAATGGAGGGGGGTGACTATGGGGGAAGAAATAAATTTATGGTTATTTAAAGGATTTTGTTTTGGCATCCTTTTTTAATATTGGCTACTTTTAAATCCGTCACTTTTCAGAAAATTCAATCTGTATAGTACTATAGTTTACCATCTGTTCCTACTTATGTTCTCCATTCAGTTTTGAAAATTATCAGCATTTCTAAAAAACATTTCCCTGCTAAGATTTAAAGTATCCAGTGTTGTAAATGCAAGGTATGCGCCAAAAATTTAGCACACTCAGGACAAAAGCAGACGAGACATTGGAGATCCATGAAGAGATCTTCTGTATCTTTTTGCAATTTTTGCTAAAAGCAGGTATCACAGAGGAAGACTATTGTTTCATCTGCTTGGGTGCTCAGATTACAGCTGTTGCCACACTAAAAGCTAAAAGCCCTGATCCAGCCCAAGTTAATATGTGATTTTCGCAACTTGGTCCACAAATTTGAGTAGTCTGTACAAGGAAGTAAGCCCCACAGAATGCAACAGAACTTTCTTCTGAGTAAATTTGCACAGGATTGCACTGTTATTCCACTGTTAATTTTAGATTGTCTGCATTGGGATCCTGCAGAACTGCAATCTTAAATTGCTTTAATTAGGAGATTAATAAAGTTTGGTTAGTTATTTAATGGGCAAAGTCCATTTTAATTAGTGGGGGAAATGTGAGTCAGAAAGTCTGAGAGTTAAAGATGAAGTTGTTTATTTTTCAAGGCTTTTTCAGTACATTACTGAAGAAGGAATAAAGAAAGGAAACAGTATAATTTCCTTTCCTTTTTACACTATGTGGTAGTTTTTTCATCATAAAATATGCTTATAATAAGATTTTGCTATTGTGGAAACATATTTAAATTGAATTTATAAGGTAAATTAATAACTGTGGTCAAACTCTTTAAATAGTGGACATTCTGAGGTAACATGGCAGAGCTTGCATAGCTCTGACTGCCTTGTTCCACCCACAAACCAACTTTAGACAGAATGCTTGCATTAAGAAAAGAGTGAATGGGAAATGAAGGTGCGATGGGGAAATATGGCTGCAGTTAGAATAACTTTAGTTAACCATCTGGACTTAAGAATTCAAAGTCTGGAGCATTAAATTGTAAAATTGAATGACAAGACACTTTCACAACAACAAAGAAGCCAGCATGTATCAAAATGCATTCATGTGTGGCGGTGAATGTCTCACTCAGAAACAGCCTTTAAGCCAAATAAAAGGGAATATTCCCTCCCCCCCCCCCCCCAGTTTCCAGTTTGTTGCATGCAGCTCCCCCATCCTTAGCCCAAACCACAGGCTTGGAAATTCCTATGCTACCTGCTGAAAGTGCAAGAGGGAGAATTGCTGGCAGGATTCTAATCCATGGTGGCCAGTGCCAGATTTACGTATAAACCAAACAAGCTATAGCTTAGGGCCCCACTCTCTTGCGCCCCCAAAAAAATTTTTAAGGGGGAAAAAACTGGATGTACACTTCCAAAATATAAGATAAAAAACAAATAAAATACAGTGGTACCTCGGGTTAAGTACTTAATTCATTTCGGAGGTCCATTCTTAACCTGAAACTGTTCTTAACCTGAAGCACCACTTTAGCTAATGGGGCCTCCTGCTGCCACCACACCGCCGGAGCACGATTTCTGTTCTCATCCTGAAGCAAAGTTCTTAACCTGAAGCACTATTTCTGGGTTAGCGGAGTCTGTAACCTGCAGCGTATGTAACCTGAAGCGTATGTAACCTGAGGTACCACTGTATAACCTACATACAGCAACAGTGTTTTGTATTGTGTATGGACCTATTAGGTCTATAAATTACCATGTAGTATATATTAAACACGAAAAACAGCGACAATTTGTTGTTGACAAAGGACTGCTGGACGTATAAAGGGCCCCATTACATTCAGTAGCTTAGGGCTTCATCAAACCTAAATTCGGCCCCAATGGTGGCCCATGGAAAGCCCCCCAGATGGGGCTTTCTAGGAAGGAACTGAGAAAGTCCAGGTTCAACAGAATCTGAAACCAGCCTCTCTGCCATCACTTGACTGCATTAGGATGCATCTGGGACCCATTGCTATGACCGCTCCTAGCTGGAGTAGTATGGAGAAGTGTTTTGCCTGCCCCATGATCCCTGTCATTGAATTTTACTCAATATTGATCCAGAGTAGACTCCCAATGTATAGTTAGCAGAGTAAAAACTGAAACTCATTGCAGGATTCCCCCCAAAAAAGATAGACCAGAGGCAATTAATATTTCATCCAGCAGAGATTTACTGCTACTGAAGGCAAATAAGCATAATGGTCACAAATCCAATATATTCAAGATTGGCACAGTCCATAAGAAATCCAGTTGTAGCAGATGTAACTTAAACATACAATAACTTATTACTCTTGAGAGTCCCATGGACTGCAAGAAGATCAAACCTATCTATTCTTAAGGAAATCAGCCCTGAGTGCTCACTGGAAGGACAGATCCTGGAGCTGAGGCTCCAATACTTTGGCCACCTCTTGAGAAGAGAAGACTCCCTGGAAAAGACCCTGATGTTGGGAAAGATTGAGGGCACAAGGAAAAGGGGACAACAGAGGACGCGAGATGGCTGGATAGTGTACTTGAAGCTACTAACATGAGTCTGACCAAACTGCGGGAAGCAGCGGAAGATAGGAGTTCCTGGTGTGCTCTGGTCCACAGGGTCACGAAGAGTCGGACATGACTAAACAACAACAACTTATAATAAGTCTAAATACTAAGCGTACTATGTACAGAACACCACACCAGAAGGGAGATAGAAAGAGAAAGTGAAACCCAGGCTCCTTCTGGCCTTATTATTATAGTCAGCATGACCTTGACAGAAGAGGTAACAGAGCCAGTTTAAGCCAGCTGTACAGTGTTACCTTGGGTTACAGTTGCTTCAGGTTACAGACGCTTCAGGTTACAGACTCTGCTAACCCAGAAATAGTACCTTGGGTGAATAACTTTGCTTCAGGATGAGAACAGAAATTGCGAGGCGGTGGCATGGTGGCAGTGAGAGGCCCCATTAGCTAAAGTGGTACCTCAGGTTAAGAACAGTTTCAGGTTAAGAACGGACCTCCAGAACAAATTAAGTTCTTAACCTGAGGTACCACTGTTCTCTGCTTCTCTGAAGGAATAACCTGAACATCACGAACCTTTTGCTTGTTTTTTTCACACAGAGAAGCTTCCAGAACCCTCTTGAACTAATTAGAATAGGAAAGATCTCTACAATACTTTCTGCACTAAGAAATGCAAACTAATCCTGACTGATAAGAGTAGCAGAACTTCAGGTGCCTGGTGCTATCAGGCCAGAGTTAGGATTGTTCTGTATGTGTAGCATTCCACATTGTGCCTCTAAAAGTAAACCTCACAGATTTGGGGAGGAACGCAATCTCCAGGGAGGTTTTGGCTGGGAGGGAAGCAGGTATAAAGTGCTCCGTATCCTCCAACATTTTGCTGATGAATATAGGAATAATAATAATAATAATAATAATAATAATAATACTTTTACTATTTATACTATTTTACTATTTATACTATTTTATAATACTTTTACTATTTATACTATTTTACTATTTTAACTCGGACTGAGTTTCCCCAGCCACTCTGGGCAGCTTACAAATATATAAAATCATAATAAAACATTAAACATTTTAAAAACCTTCCCTATACCGAGCTGCCTTCAGCTGTCTAGGGGTTCAAATGACTCCATACCCTCCAATATGTCTCCTATGAAAAGAAGGATGCCCTATGGAAAAGCTGGAAATTCTGGGATCAAATCAGAAACCAGGACAGCTTCTGTAAATCCTGGACTGTCCCTGGAAAACAGGGACACTTGGAAGGTCTGAGTTCTCCTCTTCATGACCTGTTATCCAGATAACAACCTCTGCCCCTTCCTGTGGCTACAAAGCGTGTTCTCCTCCAGGGAGAGCACGTGTTGCGGTGGGGTCTACTGAGCCACCCCTCTGTTACCAGGCAGGGTCTCTAAAGATGGCCTGGGGCAGTGATTGGTTCACTGGGTTGCTGGGGTAAAAGTTATGTTGCAATTTTGGTGGGAGGGGTAAAAGGTTTAAATACTCTGCACGCAGCCTTGTACTTTCTCTTTTGCTGCGTGCAACGGATCACCCGCCCACCCGCCCTAGAGTAAGGGGTTGTTGCGTTGACCTTGCTATGCCTGTCATGGTGTCATCTGCCTTTGAGCAGGGGCCTGGTAGGAATTTTTCCACCTGGCAAATTGGCTGGCTGGGTGGTTTTTGCCTACTGTGTAGCAAATCGTCACAACTTGTAAGGTTGTGGTTAGGCATTGGTTATAAATCTGGTGGAGGAGGGGTTAGGATAGGCTGTGCCTGCCCCTCCATGGTTGCTGCGGAAAGGGAATTCCGTTAAAGGAATCCTGGGGCTTGCCATCTTTTCGTCCAATCCCTGGAATGGGACTAGGGCCGGCAAGCCTTCGGGGAGCAGGCGGGTGAGAGTTGAGGGTTTGTGACTCAGCTCCATTTCTCCCCGACTTGCTTTCCCCCGCACTGTCTTTCGGTGGTGCCCAGAAGTCAGTTCTGTCCCCAGGCGGGGGGACAGATAGTCTTAACCAATGCCTAAACAACCACTCACGGTTTGTATTTGAATAAAGTTGTGGCCAAAATCATGCCAAAAATCTTAAACAAAAATTATGTGTCTGTTGTGAGTTATTTGGGGGGTGGATTGGGGACCTCAACACGCAAACAAACAAACAAACAAACAAAACCTCCATGAATCTACATCTCTTAAGAATGCACACATAGTTTGACCTTTAGTTCGGCATTCATAAGAGGCGTTGGCTTTGAAGATGAATCACAGATAAGCTTCAGTCTGGAAACAAGAAGAAATTCTGACAAAAGAAGAATGGCAGATGAAATTAATGGACTATGCAGAATTGGACAAAATGACAGGAAGGATTCAAAACCTGTGGGACCAGAGATTTACAGAAGATTGGAAGAAGTATATGAATTATTTGAAGAGCAACTGTAATCAACAAATTACGCTATTAGGACTACAAGAAGTTTTGTAAGGAGAAATATACGAAGTGTTACAAAGTAGAAAAAGATAGAGATATTGGTTATGAGTTTAAAATGTAATAGGGAAGATAAGAAATGCATACTGAGAGATTAGATTGGAAAATTTTCAGACAGGATTGATGGAAGTCAAAAATTTGAATAAGATGTAAAAGTATGTTTAATTACTGTTGAAAATGATATGTTAAAAAAACCAATAAAAAATTATATACAAGAAAAACAAAAACAAATAAGCTTCAGTGGCTTACTCAACTACTGTTCTACCATGAAGTCTCAGATTCTGCATCACTCTTAACTATGAGATATATATGGAAATAAGCATAGAAGGCAAATGAAGAAGGAAGCAGCTTCCACTGAAATCCTGCTTTGCACATTCCATTCCTAGATTCATTAATTAATTCATTAATAGATTCTAAAGCGTCATTATCCATGTATTAAAAGAATCTTGTCTTTCATGTTCAGCCGTAATTTAAGTCAATATGTTGTCGCGGTCCTTGAAAATTCTAATTGCCAAAGTTGGCATCATGAAGGTTTTTTGTTCTACTCACAAGACACATTGAATTAAAGTGCATGTCTGTAAAAGTAGCATGGGGAGCTTTTATCTTAGTGATATAAAAATTAGTGATACATAAAAAATTCTCCCCATCTGAATGTTTCATTGGTTTTGACAATTCTAGGATCCCTGATCTGTGCGGTGACATTAATTGACTGCCAATCTTACCATTCTTTTACTTTTGATTTCTGGACTCTGTTCAGACCACTGCAGATCTAAAGTTTGCTGTTTTCTCCGGTTTGTATATTTTTTGTTCGCCTTACAAGTTGCCCATGCACATGACCATTGTTAAAACTGAGCGAAAAGGGAAGCATGATGCAACCATGCAATGGGGCTGTAATTGCTTTCTGTTGGTGGTTTGAATCAAGGTACAGATTGACCGTGTGGTGGGCAGGGGACACAGAGAGATGCAAACAGAAAACTGCAACAATTTAAGTCTACATCAATATGGAAATTAATTTTAGAAATGCTTCACGTTATGCTCGAAGGTGGATAGAATGGCACACAGGACAGCATCAACCCAGAAAACAATAACGAAATGGAATGTAGGACATTTGCTTATCAGTTAAAATGTTGTTTTCCTGCCAGTACCAGCTCAAACTTGCAATTAAAGTTTCTGAAAGCCTGTCAGCTTTCTTTAATCTGTCACATTGTCATATTGGTTGAAGAAATTACAATTTTAAAAATAATTATAAGTTATGTCCAGCTTTCATGTGTTGTAGGTTTTCCTTTCTTGTAGTTCTACCAAAAATAAATCTACCAAAAATAAAATAATAAATTGGGATTAAGGGGTGGCAGAGGGTGTATGTACTAGTGGTAGAAATGCCCTGGGGGGGGGGAATGGGGGATCAAGGAGGGTCAGTTGGAGGGAGTGAAAAAATGTCCCTATTTTCATCTGAGGAATATATGATTTGTCACAACTGATGGCATTTTTCACACAAACAGTATGGCAACAATAATAGAACTCCCTGGGTACTAGTATACCCAGAAACAAGTTCAGGCTGCTGAATGAGGTCATAAAATTTTGTGGCAGAAGAGTGGACTGCACCACTTCCAACTAGAGAATGCCATTTTTTGACACACTTCCATATATAAAACTATCTACAAGGATGGGGGGAAAGTTCACCAAGTTGTGAAAGCGCACAAGGCTTTATGAAACTTGTTTCACATTGAAATTTTGATCAGAATAAGTGGGCATCCTGAGATTGTGCCAAGTATTTATTTTTTCTAGTAGGCAACTCTAATTAATAATGAAATATCCCATGACATAAAAAAAACTCCAATCATTGGATTTGGCTATAAAATATTGTCCTAGGAGAAATACTGAGAACTCTCCCGAAGTATCTTCATTATAATTGCATTTTCTTTCAACTTCAACGTTTTGAAGATGTGAACAAAAGGAAACGGAGAAACTTCTAAGCTTTGTTAGATTTTTTTTTTTCTCCCTACAGTCATTGCAGCGCTTAACAATCATCCACTACCTTTGACTTTGTTCAAAAGCAAACCCCTAACTTTTTCATTTCTTTCTTTTTTTTCCAGGGAAAGTCTGCTGAATTTAAATCTTTTGTCTTAAGGGCAGGAAAAAAAAATGTTGAAGGCAGAAAAATAGAAATGCACCCAATTGTACTTAAAGTAAACAATAACTTTACATTGGTGTTTAAATACATAATATATCTGATTGATAGCATTTTAAATGTTACAAAAAGGAGATTTGACCACTTCTCAAATGATTCATGAATAAAGGATCAAAAGCATTATTTCCTTTTGCATTCATGAAGTCACAAAACTTTCCTCGGAAAAAAGTCACAAAGGCTTTTCAGGTTACCAATTCCAGTATGGACTTTTCAGGAGTCTTCTTGTTGTTATCAACTGGCTGTTCAAAGTATGTCTCCCAATATTTGGCCTCATAGTACTGTTTATACATCTTCTTTGAGTTTGGCTTGGTTGAGTTTGGAAAGGGAAACCTAATTAAAAAGCAACTTTCTTAATGGAACAATCCCTTCCCTGTTCCTCTCGCACCAGACATCCATAATGACTAAGAGAGCAGTGGCATAAAGCGTAATATTTGAAAATCATAGAATGATATACTTCACCTTGCTGCAAGCATTTATCTCCATCTTGGGCAGCTTTTATTTAACAAAGGCCACATTTTGTAATAAGGAATTTAAAGTAAAGGTGAAGGTAAAGAACCCCTGGATGGTTAAGTCTAATAATAATAATAATAATAATAATAATAATAATTATTATTATTATTATTATTATTATTATTATTTATTTGTGCGCCGCCCATCTGGCTGGGTCTCCCCAGCCACTCTGGGTGGTTTCCAACAAAGATTAAAAATACATTAAAATGTCACACATTAAAAACTTCCCCCAACAGTCAAAGGCATTTATGGGGTTGCGGCACTCATCTCCCTTTCAACAATCTTTGATTATCCTTCTCAATGCAAAAGAAAATGTTTTAGCACACAAATAAGTTTGAATAATCATGCAGATTACACTGTTAAAATGTAAGTCTCTTAAAAGTATATTTATATGTAGTTTATCTCTTCTTCTTCTTCAGCAATCACTTGTAGCTGAGTAAGATTGTCTTCCATAAACATGGTTTTAAAAGTGAGCCCATAAGTGATTGTGGAGGCCAATTCTGGATCCACACATCCTTCCACAGTGGGGACATAGGTTTCTGGGCAGGAGTTGATCATGGTGAGAGTTTGCCAAGCATGCCTTCCTCTTAGTGCATTTCTCCCTTTCGTCCTGAGTTCAAGTGTCTTCAAAACCCATGACACCTTTGGCAAAGGCTGTTTTCCAATTGGAGCGCTCGCAGGCCAGTGTTTCCCAGTTGTCAGTGTTTACACTTCATTTTTTTAGATTTACCCTGAGAGAGTCTTCGAACCTCTTTTGTTGACCACCAGCATTACGCTTACCATTTTAGTTTATATCATATACAGTGGTACCTCAGGTTAAGAACTTAATTCGTTCTAGAGGTTCGTTCTTAACCTGAAAATGTTCATAACCTGAGGTACCACTTTAGCTAATAGGGCCTCCCGTTGCCGCCGCACTGCCACCGTGTGATTTCTGTTCTCATCCTGAAGCAAAGTTCTTAACCTGAGGTACTATTTCTGGGTTAGCGGAGTCTGTAACCTGAAGCGTCTGTAACCTGAAGCGTCTGTAACCCGAGGTACCACTGTATACATAAACACAATTATAATGTGTGAATAACTTCAAAAGCAAAACATCAGAAATTGGTATGGTATAACAAAAACTAAACTGTATAATCTGGAAGTAGTAGATTTGTGCTCCAGGGAAATTGGCAAAGTTTTAAGATACACCCTTCTGTTGCGTTGGTTAAGCCCATGGAGCCTTGCAGACATATGATAATGCACATTTATTTTAACTTTTGTTTTTCATTAAAAAGGTCTCTACTGAGATAAACATACCCAGGAGCTTTGGAGTGCTGACTAGATAGATGAGGTAACAGATGCGCAAGCAGTGGCAACCAACAGGAGCAATGTCTTATAGAAAATGAAACAATCCCATATATATTTTTTAAAAAACTGGCTTGAAAACAATTTTAATCACCATGGTAGCAGGAGTACTGAAGCTGTCACAACAGTCTATGCCATCAGCGCTCAGGTCTTAAAATATAATGGCGACCACTAGAACATGTGGAGAGGGGGGAGAGACAGAAGGAATTTGGAGGGAACTCACAAGTATGGAGACAAAGCATTCTGGGCCTTTTGGTAATCTCTGTTCCCCTTTTAGCCCCTGCCAAGAGATGAGGAAGAAAGAAAATTCAATTCACATTCATTTGCGCTTTCTGATGAGTAAGGGGTAGACATGACAGAGGTGTATAAATCATGCAAGGTATAGAGAAAAATGGGGGGAAATGAAGAAAACTGAGAGGCATATGGGAGCTATTTGCTAACTACCGGTATGTTTAATTCCACATGTTCCTGCCATCAGTCTATTCCCACACATTCTTCCTCCCAAAGAAAACAGTGTATATAAATGTATAAAAATATGTATGCATTAATACTTATGCAATTATGCTGCAGGGCTTGACTCATTATACATTGGACCTAAGGCATGTACTGGTATTTATTATATGTATAATATCATAGAATCATAGAATCATAGAATCATAGAGTTGGAAGAGACCACAAGGGCCATCAAGTCCAACCCCCTGCCAAGCAGGAAACACCATCAGAGCACTCCTGACATATGGTTGTCAAGCCTCTGCTTAAAGACCTCCAAAGAAGGAGACTCCACCAAACTCCTTGGCAGCAAATTCCACTGTCGAACAGCTCTTACTGTCAGGAAGTTCTTCCTAATGTTTAGGTGGAATCTTCTTTCTTGTAGTTTGCATCCATTGCTCCGTGTCCGCTTCTCTGGAGCAGCAGAAAACAACCTTTCTCCCTCCTCTATGTGACATCCTTTTATATATTTGAACATGGCTATCATATCCCCCCTTAACCTCCTCTTCTCCAGGCTAAACATGCCCAGCTCCCTTAGCCGTTCCTCATAAGGCATCGTTTCCAGGCCTTTGACCATTTTGGTTGCCCTCCTCTGGACACGTTCCAGTTTGTCAGTGTCCTTCTTGAACTGTGGTGCCCAGAACTGGACACAGTACTCCAGGTGAGGTCTGACCAGAGCAGAATACAGTGGCACTATAACTTCCCTTGATCTAGATGCTATACTCCTATTGATGCAGCCCAGAATTGCATTGGCTTTTTTAGCTGCCGCGTCACACTGTTGGCTCATGTTAAGTTTGTGGTCAACCAAGACTCCTAGATCCTTTTCACATGTACTGCTCTCAAGCCAGGTGTCACCCATCTTGTATTTGTGCCTCTCATTTTTTTTGCCCAAGTGCAATACTTTACATTTCTCCCTGTTAAAATTCATCTTGTTTGTTTTGGCCCAGTTCTCTAATCTGTCAAGGTCTTTTTGAAGTGTGATCCTGTCCTCTGGGGTGTTAGCCACCCCCTCCCAGTTTGGTGTCATCTGCAAATTTGATCAGGATGCCCTTGAGTCCATCATCCAAGTCGTTGATAAAGATGTTGAATAAGACTGGGCCCAAGACAGAACCCTGTGGCACCCCACTAGTCACTCTTCTCCTACATCATACCCTCCTACATTTTTCCAGTTAAAATAGGGACATCCTATTCCATAATAATAATGTTTAATAATAATTTGATTATTTATACACCACCCATCTGACTGGGTTGCCCCAGCCACTCTAGCTGGCTTCCAATATATATATGTAAACATAATAAAACATTAAACATTAAAAAAACAACTTCCCTATACAGGGCTCCCTTCAGTTGTCTTCTAAAGGTTGTATAGTTACTTATCTCCTTGGCTCTGGGGATGACATAACTCCATACCCTCCAACATTTCTCCTATGAACATAGGGACATATAGTGGTACCTCGGGTTACAGACGCTTCAGGTTACAGACTCCACTAACCCGGACGTAGTACCTCGGGTTAAGAACTTTGCTTCAGGTTGAGAACAGAAATTGTGCGGTGGCAGCGGGAGGCTCCCTTAGCTAAAGTGGTGCCTCAGGTTAAGAACAGTTTCAGGTTAAGAACGGACCTCCAGAACGAATTAAGTTCTTAACCCAAGGTACCACTCTACTATCATACCTAAGGAAAAGTGGGACATTCCACGATCAGATCAGAAACTGGGATGGCTTCTGTAAATCTGGGACTGTCCCTGGAAAATAGGGACACTTGGAGGGTCTGCAATATACATTGTTGTTTTTGCAGTTAATTATTTGGAGTTCTTTAAAAAAACACACAAGGCAAGCATGAGTTATTCGAACATAAGTGGATGTTTGATGTGGGAGGGTCTGATGGAGAAAAAGCTCAGGTCTGAACCACCCAATTCCATGGATGGATCCATATAAAAGGATTCTTCCTCCATCCCTAACCCTGAAAAAGTAAGCCTTATACTATATATCTACACCCCAGCGACAGTAGACATTGTCTAAACAAAGGAACCCAAAGCACATTCTCTTCTCCATATCTTAATGGCCTAAGACTCAAACAGCAACTAATGCCCACCTAAGCTCGAATCTCCTTGAGTCCACTTACTTTGACATAGTGCTCACAGACCTCTCCCATCAGACCTATGTCCCTTTGGGAAAATGAAGGGAGGCTGCTGCTTATTCATTCTCTAGGGATGCTTTCTCCATGAGTACAAAAGAAAATTTAGATTTATAATGCAGGAAGGAAATAAGAGGGCCATTTATGAGAAGGCAACTTTCAGTGCCTCCCCATATCTTCTAGAACAGACTTGCCTTCCCTATTTTCCAGTAGCTTTCTTGGCTCAATGTATCAGCATCACGTACAAATACTGTCATTCTCACTGCATGGCTGTTCTCTGGTTGAAAGGATTTCTTTCATTTACTATTAGCTGATTCATCCTTAAGGAGAGAGGATATTGATCTGTTGTCTGATCTTTTATCGATTGGAGCTACTATTGCACTGATATACTCCTCTGTATTTCCATCTCTGATGGAATGATAGGCATGCTTAATTGACAGTTTACATAGCAGACTGGTCTAAAAATAACCGACACTAGCGGCAGATTGACATCTGTGACAAGTGCTATCACACTTCCTTGATATGTATTACTGAAGTAATTTGTATCACATAGACATCATCCCAAGCTAGTACCTTAAAACAAATATACCTGCTGTCCCTCCATCATCCCAGTGATGACCATCTGGAATGGTGTGGACCTGTCAAGGCAAACAAAATCCTTATGCCTTTAGAAAGAGGCATTGCTTGGAAAACCCCATTTTTAAAAATACTTGTGCATATTTATGTACACCCAGGAACAATTTTGGCACGTTAAAAATGCTACAGGGTTTGGAATTGGAACAAACAGCTCCTAAACTTTAGTTATGTCACAGGAGTGTGTTTCAGATTTTATGCAATGAGGAAAAGGAGGCGTACAAGACGCCATCCAATCATCTTAGGAACTCGGCTCTGGATTTGTGTAAGGTTTACTCCTTAGCCTTTTGTTCTCTGGAAGATCTCCCTCAAGACAGTGGAGATTTAGGATCAGAATATTCCTTCTCCTAGATGGGCTACCTTCCCAGGCTGACAAACTCCATCCCCCCCCCCCACTTCCCTCTACAGGAGGTGCAGTAACTGCCTTCTTGATCATTAAACCCACTATGGGTCTGTGTTGTTGTTTAGTCATGTCCGACTCTTCAAGACCCCATGGACCAGAGCACACCAGGCACTCCTGTCTTCCACTGCCTCCTGCAGTTTGGTCAAACTCATGTTGGTAGCTTCAAGAACACTGTCCAACCATCTCATCCTACATCTACTCAATCTGCAGGAGTCTGTCTTCTCATGCAGGGGGAAGTCCCTAACTCACTGGGGATTTGAGACCCATTGGCTACCCTCACCCTCCCTGCAAGAAGTGAGGTTACAGGGAAACAGGCAGAGGGTCTTTTCGGTAGTGGCACTCGCCCTGTGGAACACCCTCCCATCACCTGTCAAGGAAATAAACAACTATCTGACTTTTGGAAGACACCTGAAGGCAGCCCTGTTTAGGGAAGTTTTTAACGTTTGATGTTTTATTGTGTTATTAATATTCTGTTGGGAGCCACCCAGGGTGGCTGAGGAAACCCATCCAGAAGGGTGGGGTATAAATAATAAATGATGATGATGGTGGTGGTGGTGGTGGTGATGGTGATGGTGATGATGGTGATTAGCTGGCCAGTCAAAGCTGTTCCCAGGATGTGGTCGTTGTAGCATGCTGACAGCTTCTAGGAGCCACAGGTGAGAACTGAGTGCAGGATGGGGACCAAAGATGAATAAACTACCCCAGAAGGAGAGTTCAAGGATGCATTTCAGTCAGGCAAAAACAATAAATGAAGGCATGAAATAAGGTTAGTGAAGAGGTATGGTTTGGCAGGGTGTGTGACCTGGGCAGTTTGTCCAAGGACCAGGCAGAGAGGCCTGGAAGGCCACATCTAACTCCCAGACCTGAGACAATCCCATCATTGTTTTATTTTACCAAGTAATAATAATAATAATAATAATTTATACATACATACATACAAGGGATGCGGGTGGCGCTGTGGGTTAAACCACAGAGCCTAGGACTTGCCAATCAGAAGGTCGGCGGTTCGAATCCCCATGACGGGGTGAGCTCCCGTTGCTCGATCCCTGCTCCTGCCAACCTAGGAGTTCGAAAGCACGTCAAAGTGCAAGTAGATAAATAGGTACCACTCCGGCGGGAAGGTAAACGGTGTTTCTGTGCTTTGCTCTGGTTCGCTAGAAACGGCTTAGTCATGCTGTCCTCATGACCTGGAAACTGTATGCCAGCTCCCTCAGCCAATAAAGCAAGATGAGCGCTGCAACCCTAGAGTCGGTCACAACTGGTCAGGGGTCCCTTTACCTTTACTATACATACATACATACATACATACCCTGCCCATCTGGCTAGGTTTCCCCAGCCACTCTACCAAAGCTAGCTGGAGCAAATGTTCTGTAAATGCACTGTTTTGCACTCTGTTTGAATGTGGAGGACTTGCAGCAAATCGGAACATCTCTGCCCTCAGGTGTTATCTTCATTTTCTCCATCTTTACCCAAGGAGTACAAGCATCAGCTTCCCGCCTTTCCATAAGCCAGAGCAACAGGTGCATTACAGAGCCACTTCATTTCCATTTCCAGACCCACATCTCCCAAGAGGAACAGGAGAGAGGATTTAGGCAGCAAGGTTGTGCAGGTCAGCAGCAGCAGCAGCTGCAAAACCTCCCCTGGCCAATCTGTCTTAATTAACAATTTCCAAACAGTTATAATTTGATGCTACCAGCATCTCTTTGCCCCTGTCCCAGTTGCCCATATGGAAAATTAAGTAATCTACTCGTATGTCCTGCCTAACAACCAGCCAGTATTGCTCTGGATCTGTTGTTCAGAGGACAGGTTGTTTTTTGCAAAACGATATATGTTTGTGAGAACCTTTGAACAGTGGTGCATTCTGTGCACAACGGTGGGTTCCTTTGAAAGAAGGCTGAGGTAACTGACAAGGCTTTCCCCTCTCTTCTGTAAGCGTTCAGAAAGCTCTTTAACTGTTTGTGGCAAAACTGGGAGCAGGGGAGTTCCAAAACAAAAGCATGTCGGACGATAGAGATCTGTCAATTTCCATTTCTCGTTCTCCCAAGTAACATACAGTTAAATTCAGTTCTGCACATTTCCACACAGTTTATTATTCCCCCCCCCCTTAAAAAAAATCCTCATGAGATTTCATCAGGGAGTTTTTCCTAGCATGCATGTTACTAAGCAATTTTGCCTAATATGCAGATTGTGACAAGCAGTTTCCCTTAAAATAATAATAATAATATATTTATTTATGCCCTGCCTTTTCCCCTGGTGGGACTTAAAAGTGGCTTAGAGATAAAAATAAGAACCACCCCGAAACATGGACAAATCTATCTTTAACATTCAAAAGAATTAAAACTAATTCTGATAATTACAATAAAAACTGCACTGCACCAGCCCTTCCCTTTCATTAAAAGCAGTCAATTCCCCAAAGGCTGTTGGAACAAGAAAGTCTTCATCTTCCTGCAGGAGGACAGCAAGGAGTAAGCCAGTCTAGCTTTTCCAGAGAGGGAGTTCCAAAGTCAGGGAGCAGTCACCAAAAAGGCCCTCTCTCATGTCTCTACCAAACATGCCTGTGCGGGTTGTGGGACTGAGAGAATGGTGTCCCACAAGATCTTGAAACCCGGGCAAGTTCATATGAGGGATTGCAATATTTTAGGTACCTAGGATCTAAGCCATCTAAGACGTCATCAGTGATAACCAGCCAGGGCCGTCTGACTCATAGGTGGTAGGGGTGTGGGGCACCCGGGCGCTGGGCTCTCAGGGGTGCCAGACTGAGAGTCTGGGGCCTGAGAATTGAGTCTGGGGAAGAGCCCACCTGTTGGTCAGAGCGCCATGACAGGCTCTTCTGCTGAGGGAGGCTCTGCGCAATGAGTTTGGGGGCGACTGAGCCAGCGAGATGCTGAGGCGGCTGGCCGGCTCCGCCCTCCTGCACACCTGGGACTGGGTAACCTGGGGGGGGGCGGCGGGGGGATCTTTGCACCCTGGCACCACATATGCTTAAGACAGCCCTGTAACCAGCACTTCAAATTGTGCCCAGAAACAGGTTGGTGACTTGTGGAAGTCAGTTAGTAGTTCATTACACCTCAACCAGTGTGATGTATCAGCAGAGTATATGGAGACATGACAGAGTCTTCAGAGATTTCCTGATCCCAGCAGACAGTTTTTTTCCAGAGTCCCTGGTTAAGGGGAAAATTTCTTTCCCACCCAGTTCAAAGTGTTTATTCTCTCCAGACACAAAGGTAAAGGTAAAGGACCCCTGGATGGTTAAGTCCAGTCAAAGGCGACTATGGGGTTGTGGAGCTCATCTCGCTTTCAGGCTGAAGGAGCCAGTGTTTGTCCACAGACAGCTTTCTGGGTCATGTGGCCAGCAGGACTAAACCACTTCTGGCACAATGGGACACCATGACGGAAGCCAGAGTGCATGGAAATGCCGTTTACCTTCCCACTGCAGCAGTACCTATTTATCTACTTGCACTGGTGTGCTTTCGAACTGCTAGGTTGGCAAGAGCTGGGATAGAGCAACTGGAGCTCACTCTGTCGCGGGGATTCAACCACCAACCTTCTGATCGGCAAGCCAAGAGGCTCAGTGATTTAGACCACAGCGCCACCCGCATCCCTTTCTCCAGGTGCAAGACAAAGCTAAACAGTGTTATCTACTATACAGTTCTCCTGGACTTAGAGGTACATATTTGCCACAGGGTTCTG